>NW_024609838.1:69178827-69659921 GCF_016920785.2 Ixodes scapularis
TCCATAGAACAAACTTACCTGAATAATGATAACTGGTTTTCTTTACCTCCAGTGTCCGTCTGTTATCCACACATCCTTTGGCTGCCGCAGCCTCCGACAGATGACTGCAGATGCCCCGGCGCCACCTTACCGCCCAGTCAAGCCAAAAGCGAACGACGTGTAGCTGAAATTAATCGGCGAATTGTCGGTTTTATTCGTTTTGGGTTCAGTTAACGTGTTCTCTTGAGCGCGAGCCGCTTGTGATTCGAAGACATCGTCTGCTATTGGCACGACCGGGCGGTCGGCTCACGCCGGGGCCACCATCTGTCGTTTTTTGTCCCAGTCAGAGGGTGCGTGTATAGGCTGCGTGGTTAGTGAAAATTAGTTATCATTTTAATTTTTTATGCTTTTTACTCAGGCAAGTTTTTTCTTTAAAACTTGATGCGATTCTTCCACTAGCCTCGGTAAACTCCGTGGTAAATCGTAGCGCGATACGTTACCGAGCCGATATATACGGCCACGTTAAAAACTTCCCTTAGAATTCGTGGGCACGCGTTATTTAGGGCGATCCCTGGGAGTAACTTTCACTCGTTTTCAGCAATGAAAAATACCGATGATGTTAGTGACCCTTTTGTAGATCTGAAGCATTTCATTTTAACAAAGCCATGAAGATGTGCGAGCCCTTACCTAAGCACCATACTCGGCTTCAGTGTTGTATCGTAAAACTCGAATATTTTGGGATCTGCATCTTTCTTTACACCACCGGGGACGAACAAAGCCCCGATTATCTGGAAGCGAAATCCATAAGACATTTTGACAGGGGAGGTGTAAAATAAATATAATAGTATTGCGTTATCTGTCACTTCATCTCTGTTTCTTTTCAGCAGCCTCTGGAAGGAAAGTCACTGGATCTTAGGAAAGTAGCGCCAAACTCCCCGTATGGCCGCCACTTTTGTCCATGGAACGAGCAGCGTCTTCTTGACCTCTCCATTTTTGGTATGCCGATCCAAGTTCACGGTGACGAGTTGCTTTATGAAGACATATTTTGTATGCCAAGAGTTTGCTATCAACGCACCGGCGAAACAAGGGCACAGATCTTTGCACTGCCACCAGATGGGGTATCGGTGCTTGGTGACATCGAAAACTAATTTTCCTGTGTTGAAATACACAAGTAGAATACTATCATTCTAAGAGATCTGTAGAGATCATTATAATTGATATGTTGATTGTATATACAGTGTCAAAAACGCTTATATTGACGAGATATTCTTCAAGTACGATGACGCTCCAGATCATGGTGCGGCTTGTCCAGAACGACCCTATTGAAGTTTTGCAGATTTCAAAGACCCAAATGGGTAGTTTACATGGCAACTGAGATCGATAAACCAGTCGCCTCGCGGGCTTTTGCTCGTCTGTATGTACAGTATACCTTTTTGTCCGGCTAGCAATGGCGTTACTTTCCCACGATTCAGTGACTATCTGGAAGTTCTTTCTGACGGAACGATAATTGCTAATGATCAAGTCCCACCAAAAACGACAAAAAAAGGGATGCCGACAAGCATTAAGCACGTGCAACATGCATGCGAAGCTAGCTTTGGAAGGTTTGCAATATCTTAATGCTCGTAAAGTAAACACGAGTGATTGCAAACCTGCCAAAGAGACCTTAGCCTATGCGCTGCACGTGCTTGGGGCTTGTCCGTGTCTGCTGTTTTTAACAACACAAGTTCATAGCCTAGTTGGTTAAAGATCACCAAAAAAGGTTAGGGGGAAAGACAGCGGACGAGTAGAAGACAGGACTATTCTTGTGCTGTCCACCCTTCTACTTGTCCTTCATTATGAAGCATGGTACAAGGCGCAAAAAACAACGGATACGAAGAATACGACACTCTCTTGTGCGTTTTCTTCCTTGTGTCCGTTAATTTTGTGCCTTGCACCATGCTTCATAACGTTCACCAAATAGCCCAATTACAAGTCTTTTATTGTCCTTCATATTTCGCAGTATTGTTTTGTTGTTGTTGCTGTTGTTGTTGTTGTTGTTACTGTTTTTTGTTGTTTCTTGTCTAGAGTTTTTGTTTTACTCTCAAGTTGGAATGGGGTAAGACGTAATATTACAGGATGCAAATTCCCGTGCTACGCGTTTATGTGCTTCGGGAAAAAATATTATCCTATCTGTCACCTAAATTAACCGCCCTCTCTCCCACACCTTCCCCGTGATTTTCATTAAATTTCAAGCTTGATTACTGTGTAATTAGTTCAGTGTTTAGGAAGGTCGTCGATCGTGTTTAAATATCCGATGTAAGGCTCTATCGTCCGACTGCCTATCAGAACCCTGCCGCGGCGCTCACGCCTAATGAATAATATAGAATATGCCTGTCTGTCTTTTGAACGAACATCAGCTTTAAATGACAAACTCCCCGGTGCTTTATAATTATGGCTTTGGGCATAATCATGAGAATTTACGTTAGTGCTCCGGACCGACGACTGGAATTCGGCATTGCTCTTGCCTCTCTCCACAGACTATTTCCTCGAGAGCGCCGACAGTGTTGCCTACCTTGTCGACAAATTTGAGCCGGTTGTCGTAGAACGGGAGGCAGAGGTAGTTGTAGCCCAAGACACCTCCCGTCATAAAGAGGGCGGCCGCAAGCATCATGGCCGCGCAGAACACCCACATGAAGAGGCACGTGCTGCGGTACGAGTTAAGACCATCCGCTTCTCTTAGAAGTTTTCGAACCACCCGAAACTAAACACAAGTACGAAATACCCAGGCTATACTCTACCTGGCATGCGATTTCTTTTCTCTGAATTCAAAATATCCATCAAGAAAACGTTAAATCAAGGTTACGCCAATACCAACCTTAAAAAGTTCCCGTGCTCTCCAGTGGGATGACGTCGCGTACTGTATAACTAAGATTCCGTGTCTTCGGAGTTTATTTTTCGTCAAATTCTGGCGTGTTTTTCGGAGTTAATCTTTTCCCGAAAATTAGGAGTTCATATAAGTTAATTTTTGTTTGATTCCAAAATCTCCGAAACTCGGAGCTTAAAGGGGCGATGCAACTATTTGTACACTTTGCGCAAATACCGCTTAGAACAAATCCCCGACGTTAATGACCTATGAAACACGCGTTCGTTTTTCACCCCACGCAATAGGAGTCCCAGAAAAAAAATTAAAGAAATACGAGCAGCGTTCACTCACTCAACTCGCAGCCAGAACAAGCGGCCACGTGATCTGGAGCCGATTATATGCCGCCAGTGTTGATCATAGCCGCGCGCTGGGGTTGGCAAGGCAGAGGACACGCGCTGAGTTCCAGAGATTGTTATGGGGCTCGGCTATTGTCGTCCTTGCAGCGATTGGACACGGGTCACAACCCGAATGCTTGTCGAGCTAGTAATTATCACGAGCCTAAATCGAGTGCTCACGCAATGCTCGGGTCCAATCTATGAATCGGATTCAAACATCGTCATTTGGGTGTACTTAAATCCCCACGTTACGTCATCAATGTTTGCGAAGGAGAGATTGAATAAAAACTCGCTTTTGTCCTTGAAATTACACCGTAACAAAGTTTCTTGGCCAGCGGCGTTGCGTGCGAGTATCCTTGAGTCCCACTCGAGCCAGTAAGCTCGTGTGAAGTGAAAGACATTCCAATTGAATATCGTTGCACCGTCCCTTTAATTTCGCAATTTCCTATAAAAATAAATAAATAAATCCGGGTGTAAACGCACGCTAGATAAAGAAAAATAAAACGCCCTTATATCAATTATTATTTTTTCATCCAGATTTGGTGTTGGTACCATTGCCAATGGCAATACTAATTTGTCCCACGGCAAAAGTTGCACATGTGTAGCTCCGATAAATGTCGATACCTTAAAAAAACACTCCTAGAGGTAGTCGCTGGGAAGCACGTATTCATCCCATCCTATTCTATGCTACACCGCGCCCGCGCTAGATGGAGGGGTAACGGATGGGATAGGGAAGTTTCAACTGCCCCTCTTCCAATTTTATGTAATCTCTATGGTCCATAGCTTTAACTGTTACAAAAACACCACCTCTTCTTTCTCTTAAAACACTAATCGTATGGCCCAAAATGGCTGTTGGCGTGACCAGAAAGCCAAAAGCCAAAAGGCTTTTGTCATGACCCGAAAGTACAATGACATGTCGTCCTGAACCTTGACGAGATAAGCGATAAGACCCCCTGTGTCAGTGATCCGAGATTTGAAAGATAACTGTGGTGGCTTTTTCCCGGAACCATTGACTAAAGTGCGCTGACAAAACTTAATTGTAAAATACCGTCTTTATTTAGTTTATTTGGGGAGAAGTGTGGGGGGGGGGGGGGGGGGGGGCGCAGGTGGAAGGTCATTGGCCCATGAAAATTTTAAATTGACCAAAATTTTTCCGGCGAGTGTTTCTCGGAGTTTTTCACATTTATCCGAAAACACGGAACCCTGTGTAGAACTTCCAAGTCGAGAGAGAGAGAGAGAGACAATGAAGTTGTAGCACATTGTTCAATTGACAAATTTACATATGCCATTCACGACATATTTTAAATAGATCACGTTTGTGTTCATGTTCCTTTTTCGTATATTAATTTTGACCGCTTCTTTATTTGTCTTTTTTTTTTCTGTATATTTTATCATTTTGCGTGTCTCCTGCTATGGTGTCTCAACGGGAAGCCGGTACTGTTTCTAAATACAAAAGGCAGTCTAGAAAACATTGTATTGTTCTTGTTTTGTTTTTGTTTCTTCATTATGCTGGTGTGAGCTTCCCTGGCGTGAGCTTACGGCGGTTGCTGAGACGTTGCTCTAGAAGACCAAGGAAAAGCAGAGGACGCGGCCAGAGCCGCCACAAAGGAAGTGTAGACCAAAAGTGGTGCCGTATATACATAAACTGTCCCACAACCTTAAGAAGGTAGCGAATAGGTACAATGTACCTTTCGCGTTCTCTGCGCCACGCAAGCTTGCGGCCCTTTGTCCGAGGATTTCCTCGGGAAGAGAAAAGACGAGTGGCTGCAACAAAAAGCACGCCCGACCGGTTGCTCTCGTGTGGGAAAGTACATACATATTGGTCAAACTGGACGCTGTGTTAATGACCGCACACGGGAACATGAATTGTCGATCAGGAATAAAGGCAATGCACACTTGCCAACTCACTGTGCCGACTGTGGGTGTGAGGCGCGATTTCAAGAGATCAGGATCTTGGGTAGAAGCAAAGATAGCGCAGCCAGAGAATTGATGGAAGCTTTTTATATAAAGAAGGGACGTGACTGTGTTAGCGATACCTCGGTTTCTTTGTTTGAAAGTGAAGTGCAGTTTTTATCCGGGTTGGTGGTTTCATAATGACTATCGTGGAATGTGTCTTGGTGGGTGATTTTTCTATATGTTTTTTTCTGTTTCCTTTTTTCTTCTGTGTAGCGTGCTGCGCATGCTCTTTCTGGATGTTCGTGGTCGATCGAGCACGAATAAACTAGTTGAAAGTTTGCGCTTGTCCGTGTCTACTCGCTTGTGATTGTCCCTTGTGTCGCGCAAAAAACCTCTAGACTGCATCATGAACCAACTAGGCCAACAAGTTTTAATTGAGCTTCCCTGGATTTTACGGCACATTATCAAACTTAGTGTAACCCGCCGAGAACAATCTGTACTGCCTCATTTCACACTGAATGGATGAATGGATAAATGGATGCGAACGGTTGTACTTTTTAAGGGGCGGTAGTTTCCGCCACCTAGGCTAGAAACTAAAAGTGCAATTCCTGTACGAATGAATGGATGCTTGCTAACGGCTGCACCCTTTATAACGGCCGTTAGCTTGCGCAAACTAGCCTCGAAGTCGTGTTTTCAGTGTTGCCGGTAGAACATCCTGGCCTCACAAACCAAATTAAAAAATTAAATAATATCCATCCAAAATTATGGCGGCTTGTTATTTAGGATACTAGTTCAGATGTTATTATAATGCATTTAACTGCAAAGGTGCAAGCGAGCTGGACAATAATGATGAAAATAATCCCTGGAGAAGGGGAACGAGAGGGACAAATCCCTTCTCCAGAGATTATTTTCATCATAGTTCAGATGTATTTATTAATCTCCCCAACCAATTTTGAGCCAAATTAGTCATTATTTCACCGGAGCGGTCAACGGTTTTAAAGTTGCAGGAATCTGCAGCGTGTTAATTTTATTAAATTTATTTTAGACCAAGCAAAAAAAGAACTAATCAAGTTCCCCCTGAATATCACTATTCTATCGTGTAATCACAAATCACACAACTGGTTATATCTCGACCTCTGGCAGCATGTGTGTGGGGGACATAGGGACTGCGGCGTGACGTCGTTACGAGTTACATGTGGTGAATTAACGAATTGTGCAAATATTTGCTCAGTATAAGGTCAAGTTTTATTAATCTTGCAATACAGATAAATGTATCAGAAGCATTTATCGATCTCAAAAATAATTCAATGGTATTCACGCATATTTCGCTGTAGGCAACTTACTTCCCTGCAAGCCACAACCCCAATTTCATCTTCCTCAATAGAACCAGGCGATAGGCAAGTGAATTTCTTCACTTAATAAATACATGCTTTCAATCAACCAATAAATCTGTAGGCAAGTCAATCACGTTTCAAGTGGAAGTCACCCTAGTGCTGGGAAAACCAGTTAACATAGCTAACGACCCACCGTTAATACATGAGATTTAACGGCGATGTTGTGAAAGTGCCAGGCCAAAGGGCCAGCCAAGGCCGCATTGCAATCGTTGATGTTATCGCAAAAACAACTAATTAACACTGATGTAAAACATTCATGGAGGATAAACTTAAATTGGGAGTTCACTTGACGTATCTCGTGGATAGCTGAAAAGCTGAAGGCTCAGCAGCAAAAAGTGTGCTTACACGACCATTATGATGCCCGACTGGTTGGTCATCAAGCCTCGCTTGTTCGGTGGCACCTCCTCGTCGTGGTAAAAGATGCCCAGAACGAAGCTGAGGGCCATGAGGACCTGAAGGACAGTGGCGGACGCGCACACCGTTGTCGTGTAACCATACCTGCGCCGAAGAAACACAAGTTCTCATCCTTGGTAAAAACATTACACTATACTGGTTTTCACGTCAAGAAAAAGTATGTACTGGGCATTGTTGAGACGCCGCACGAAGTAGTTGCCACAAGATTGGGTAGTAGGAGAGAGATGGCGATGCTTTTGGCGTTTGAAGCGTCTTGATAAGATACTATATATCTAATCTAGAGTGGACCTATATATATATATATTATTTCTCTAAATAAAGGATTAAATTAATACTGTTCAGCGAGGAGCCTGACTCTTTTACTATGGTTCATGAGGTGAAAATGAGTTCAGTTTAATCACGCTGTCAAAGACCAAGACCGGGGAGCACAGGACCTGTGCTCTCATGCTGCATGTATGTGTGTTGACGTCCAGTGAAGGTCATAAGGTCACATGACTGCGACGTTGCCCGACGTCATGTTACCACGTGGCGTCAGGGTTCCCCATGATATCACGACGTCCCAAAGTCACGTGACCTTGTGACGTCACTTCATTCCCCATATGGCGTCCCATGAACTCACGAAATCACGTGACCTCATCACGCTACGGGACGTCACGGTGTCATGTCGCGTCACGGCGTCACATGAAATCATGGCGTCACACGACGTCATGATGTCCCAGATCTTCGCGGCGGTTCTGTGTGACGGCTTTATCATGGGAGTTCGGCTGATAAAACACGTTTTGCGTTAAAAAGAGATTACTCTGGAAAGGCAACTGAAAAACGCATAGTTGCAAGCACGGTGAAAAAAAAAAAAAACACCTTTGGATGACGCCACTCTCCGCTCCCCGCGGGAAAAACGCGGACCCGATAATGTTCCAAGCTGGCATCAGCCCAGGATTGCACCGACGTGGAGGGAAAGCGCTGCGACAAAAAGCACCCCCCCCCCCCCTCAATCCCCCCAGAAAACAAAAATGACCGCATCTCCACGAGGTGCATGATGTTGATTGGGGCGAAGCTCTGGTGATGCTAAGGATACCGATTTTATTGTTCATAGGTAGTGCTGTTGATGCTGATTTTTTTTTATCGCTCATAGGTAGTGCTGAGTTCCGGGTTGCCGTTTCGACTTCATTATTACTACTTTATGGTCGGTCAAATGCAGAGCCAGTGGTTCCTCTAGCGGATCAGCTTGGCTCCGCTAGAAGCCGTGGGAAAGCATCTCCACCGCTTAAGTCAACGGTCCATGTCAGAAAGATAATGTGGGGTATGGATCGTGGTTATATACGCATTTGAGCATTTGACCGCAGCGCCCTCTCGTCTATAAACGTTGAGCCAATGCATGCAAAGTTTAACGCGATTATATACGCATTTGACCGCAGCGCCCTCTCCTGTATAGACACTGAGCGGCTACATGCAACGTTTCATCCATGACATCCCCAGCTCTTGAGTTCCTACCACGTCTCAGAGCCCCCTACTCGTCCCGCAGTCGTGGCCGAGTGGTTAAGGCGATGGCCTAGAAATCCATTGGGTTCTCCCCGCACAGGTTCGAATGCTGTCGACTGCGCAAACATTTTTTTTCTCTTTTTTTAAGGAGACAGATGGGATGGCAATCGATGTGAGCACGGACGCCGGACGGACAAGGCTAGACCCTAAAAAACTTCGCCCTTAAAAATAAATAAATAAAAAGGCCGGCTCGGCGCAACGCACGCTTAGGTGGTGTTGCCACCGATACGTGCGATCCCGTTTCAACACGTGGATAAGACAGAACCGGGAGCACGTGATCAAGACAGCGAAGAGGCCGGCTCAAGAACCAATACCTTGCAGAACTGTGTTCATAACCGACTCAGAGAGTGGAGGGAGAATGGAAGACAGCTGTATACTCCTAGCAGGTACCGACTGATCAAGAAACGCAAGGTGTGTCAAGTTCCAAACATCTCATTATCGCCCCTTATCCCATAAAATTGCGGCGTTGGCTAACAAGAAAGCCGAAGAACCAATCACAAACCAGGAAGCGTGAACACAACAGGCCAAGCCATGCAATTCTCAAGCTGTCAACGCCTATGACCGCTTAGGACGGGGCTTATTATGCTCCTCTTACTTGCACCCTAATTCGCTCTTCGGTATTTGTTATCGGCTCGTGCTGTAATCTCATTGGCTGGGAAGCAGTAATTAGATGTTGGAGACTCGCCACTCCCCGCGTTCCATAAGTTGTCAATGACTATAGTAATATGCGAAGGCGCTAAGAGCCTAACCGGCACACAGCGCCAATCGGCCCTATGTTCTGTGCATAACGTGATTCATTTGCCCGCGAATAGATGGCACTAAACAAAAGAGGCCTGCTATCGTCATAGATTATCGTGCGGAAAATATTCAGGAACAGCAAACACCTTCGTTTTGTCGCTCAGAAACTGGAAAAACTTTTTTACGTGACTTTGGCAGCAAGCACGTTATATTTGAGCAAGCTACGACGCGTAAACGTCTGTTTAAAGACGGACACGCTTTCTGTAGTGCCCGGCAAGAAAGGCCTGCATGCTTTTAGAGAAATGTGAAAGTTTCGGCGCGCGCGTACGTTTTCAGCAAGGGCATCAACCATGCAAACAGCACAGCTTTCTAAACATGAGGAAGATACGTAGAAAGGGAGGACGGACAACGAAGACTTCGTTGTCCGTCCCCCCTTTCTGTAAGTCTTCGTTGTCCGTCCCCCCTTTCTATGTATCTTCCTCATGTTTAATTACTGTTACAAACACGCTCGTTTTGTACTTAGCACAGCTTTCCTTCTGGTCTCTCTCATTTTCGGGAGCTTGGGGACTGACAACAACAGTGGAGGCCTTGACGACAGTCATCAGAATGTCTGTCCTACCCCATGTCAGGAGAACGCTCCAAGGCCTTGTCCAATGACGCTCGCGGAGAGTCGCTCTCCTGCCCCCCCCCCCCCCCCCCCTACCCTCCCAACCCTCTCCCGGGAGAAAATGCCCCAAAGTGGACCGCAAGATCTTCCGTTTAAGAAACTGCATATGTGCGAGGTTTCATTTCCAACAAGGTTCATGGTATATAAACGTCTCTGCCATTGGTTCTTGTTTATAGTCTTTTTCACCAGTTTATTTTCTTATGCGTTTCACTGTCAAAGGAGCTGATAAATGTTCACTGTTACCCTTGCTTGAATATGTCACCGTAGATGCTCAGCTGGCCGAGCACGGACATAAATGTCACGTTGGGGTACACGGTTTCGTTGACCTGAGTAGACAAGAATAATATTAATCAATCAGTTAATCAATTCACTTGTTTATTTGATGTCCGGAAACAACCTCACGATTTTTCTGCGGCCCTTTTGAAAAGAACAAATTTCACAAGTCCAGAAAAGGAACGGCAAAAGTCCATCAAGCAAAGTTAGCGGTCGCAATTTCTTGGGCACAGACGCTAAGACAGCACTCGTTTTCAATACGTGCTGAGTCGAGCCCATGCCGAACGTTGACTCAGCCCTCGTGTCTAATACATGCTCAGTGTACGTGCCCAAGTAATGGCGGACAGGCAACGGTGCGTACTTCTCAAAATGATCTATACAAAGTAAACATTTCAGCCGCTCAAACGCAATGACAAATAAAAAAAAAGTGAAAGCCGTTTACAAATCCCTGTAACGCCGAATTGGAGCGCAGCTCTTGAGGAGGAGGAGTGAAGGGTACTGAGGGGAGGGTAGATCCCTCCCCCTTCTCCTCCTCCCCTCATTCTTTAATATGCTCCGGGGGGGGGGGGTCACGTGACCTCGGGGGGGGGGGGGGGTGTCACGTGACTTCGGGGAGGGGGTCACGTGACCTCGGGGAGGCGTGACCTGGGGGTCACCTCAAGGTCACGTGACCCCCAAGGTGACCCCCACGTGACCTTGGGGGTCACGTGACCTGGAGGGGTCACGTGACCTCAGAGGGGTCACGTGACCTCAGAGGGGTCACGTGGGGGTCATCTTGGGGTCACGTGACCTTGAGATGACCTTGGAAGGGGTCACGTGATCTTGGGGAGGAGACCACGTGACCTCGGGGGTCACGTGACCTCGGGGGTCACGTGACCTCAGAGGGGTCACGTGACTTGGGGGTCACGTCACCTTCAAAGGGTCACGTGGGGTCATCTTGGGGTCACGTGACCTTGAGATGACCTTGGAAGGGGTCACGTGACCTTGAGGGGTCACGTGACCTTGAGGGGTCACGTGACCTTGGGGGTCACGTGATCCCAAGATGACCCCACGTGACCCCCAAGGTCACGTGACCTTAGGGGTCACGTGACCTTCAGGGGGTCACGTGACCTTGAGATGACCTTGGGGGTCACGTGACCTTGGGGGTCACGTGACCTTGGGATGACCTTGGTTACGCCGACGGCGACGGCGACGCCGACGCCGCTCAAGCCGGGAACGGGCCCCTAAGAGCTGCGCTCTAAAAAACATTCACCAACAAAGGCTACGTGTTTTAACGTAACCTTGATTTTATGTATGCGTTTTCTGCCTTTGCGATTATATAAAATGTTGACAGTATAGACAAACAAATAATAAGTGGACTCCTGGAGCTTGACATATGCTTTCTGTTTCTCGTCAAACAAACTCACAACATTACTGTTGTTACTTTCTCGTGAATGATTTTAATCAACAGATACTGCTGCATAAACACGTAACCCGAAATCTTCAAGAGATTTTGAAAGTTCGGAGGGAAACATACCACCACGGACAGGTCGTGGACTGTTTGGGCCATGGCCACGTACATCCTTGCTACGTTTTCGAACTCGGACGCCACGATTCCACGCGCAAGCGATGCCAGATTCTCTGGAAATAAGGACACAAAGCAGGAATCAAAAATTAGAAATCTGACTACTCCTCACGAAAAAAAAAAGTATACGCGCCCATACGACCAAGATACCATAATACATATCATATAAAGAAACCATATATGACTCATCTTTTTTATCTCTCTCAATGAAGAACACAGATGTAAATGTGATGTTTGGCCATGGTTGTCTGCCATACTTCCACTGTCACATTGCACACAAATGGCATTGCTTTCTTGGTCCTGTCTTTAAAAATTTTTCATTAGTGATTTTTTAATCCTGTAGATGCGGAAGCCTGCAATATATTGTGTGTTTTATGTGTAGTCTGCACTAACATTTGTGACTAGCAAACTGAACCCTAATTCTACTTACTGTTTGTTTGCTTTGTTTGTTTATTTATTTTCATAATATACCTTGAGTGGCGGACTGATAGGCCCACCTGCGAACGATTCTAGCCTTTCTGTTCAGTCCCGCACGCCACCCAGGGTAGCTCTCATACAAGTGATTAATATTATTTGAGCGCAGCTCTTAGGCGCCCGTTTCCGGCTTGAGCGGCGTCGGCGTCGCCGTCACCGTCGGCGTAACCGCGCGGTGTATTATGGGACGCGTGACGTCACTAATGACGTCATCGGCACCCGCATCGTCATTGTCATCGTCCCTGATGACGTCATCAGTGACGTCCCTGATGACGTCATCGGCATCCCCATCGTCACTGCTGACGTCATCAGTGACGTCCCTGATGACGTCATCGGCGTCCTCATCGTCATCGTCACTGGTGACGTCACTAGTGATGATGACGTCATCAGTGGCGTCACTGATGACGTCATCGTCACGTGATCTCATAGGGGTCACGTGACACCCTTGAGGTCACGTGAACCTGTGAGGTCACGTGACCCCGGTGACGTCACGTGATTACCGTGAGGTCACGTGACCCTCGTGAGGCGCCGGCGACGCCGCTCGGAGGGAGGAGTAGCAGACAAAATGAGGAGGTGAGGAGGAGGTAGGAAGGATATACCTTCTCCTGAATACCCTTCCCCTCCTCCTCCTAAGAGCTGCGCTCTAATTCGGCGTTACAGGGAGTTGTAAACGGCTTTCATTTTTATTATTATTATTATTATTATTATTATTAATGCGTGAGTAAAATGAGGTACATTATCTTGAACCTCTAAAATACGATGATTGAACAACCTAATTTTCGGACGTTTCTTCGGATGGGCCTTTTGCATGGTATTATGGTGCGGGTGCATACTGCCTCGCCCCTCGTACCCTGCACTCCCCCCCCCCCTCCCAGTCCCAGCTTTTTCCGATGCCACAAGGTATTCAACTTCGGTGAATTCACTAATACACCAAATTGACTCGTACAGTTTATATCACAATTAATATAGTGATTACAAAAAAAAAGAAGGTCAGCAAGATTGACTGTTCATAATAAGGGGCTTGTTTGTTGGAGCACAGCTTCTTATTACGAGGGCGGAGTTGTGACACCGGAACCCTCCGTTCCGGCTTGATGTTGAGCAGCGACCTCTACTTCGTTTTTCATCGAGGCCACCGCAGAGAGGCCAAATTCGCTGTCCTTTCTTTCAAGTTCGAGTGCCGCTTCGAAACCTCCCTTAAGATTTTGATGCACATTTTTTTTAAGACTGGTGTCGCAACCCACAGTTTGGGAAACACGGTATATGTTGTTATACGGAGTTTCAAACCATTTCTGTTGGTGAAAATGACCCAGTCACAACGAAAATTTTCAAATATACGTACAAAATATCGAGTCTAAGTAATACTTTCATATACATTACAAAGCAGATAGACTAAAAAAATGTCTGCATGAAGCTCCCCAGCTTTCAAAAGAAATAGTCACCAGATAGCTTCCTTTTTAAGTAATATTGTCACAAATGGCAATTGATGGGGCGACAAATGACTGAAGAAAACTAAACCTTTAATGGAGCGAACTTGTGCCCAAAACAAAATAGAAGTCTAGAGCTGCAAGCGTCGATGGCGGCGTAACAGCAGGATCGAGCGCTGGAGCGAGACTGACTTCGGCTCGCCACGCGGAGCCCCTTATGTACACGCGTGGGTTTCTGTAATAATCGATGTATAAAGATCGGCGCGTAGAACATTCGGTCTTCGAGCAAGCAACGGGGTTCTGGAATTCACCATAACGGGACATTCACAGACATAACAAAAATGTGCGTCGGCTCCCAGGCATGGAACCTTGGCCCCTGAGTCAAACACGATAACCATTTGGCTTCTTTTCTTTCTTTCTTTTTTTTTTTTTCAGGATAACCATTTGGTCACGGGCACGCTTGTTCGGAGACGCGCGTGGCAATATTACAGTTTTCCCAGCTTATATGTACAGAACAACTCGAACCTTCTCGCAAACAATTTCAAAAAAAGAATAAAAACAAAAGTTACATATTATGCAACGGTCGAAAAAGCAACCGCAGCGATTGGTAACACCAGTTTATATTTTATTTCGCTCCGATATAGGTCCTACTTCTGGTATAGTCATGGCCACAGACTAAGTGTCGTATATTCCCGCACTTTTTTTTTAGAGAGGTATCGAAATAAGAATATATATATAAAAAAAAGCTTTCCCTAAAATACTAGTTCGCTCTCACATAATCTTCGAAACATATAAGTTACTGTCGAGACCGGTTGTAGCGGAGTTGGTTATAACAAAATATAGGCTACTGCAAAGCGATCACGATTTCCCATTACCTTTTGCACTTCGTTATAACCGAAGTCGTTTACAACTTAATTGCGGATATAGCGAACGGATTTTCGATTCCCGTTGACTTCGTTAGAACCGGTCTCGACAATATGCCCAAAAGGGGCTATAGTTCTACCTAATACGTACGTGAACTGTCAAGCTCATCCAGTCAAATAGATGCCTCACTCTATATGGTCCTTTTCGTTTCAAGTCTACTACGATTCAACGAAACCGATCGAACAGTACCAAAAGTACATCGTCACGGTGATTTCCGTCTTTGTGGGCTTGCCATCGCCCGCTAAGTGAAAAGGCGCATAGTTGCGCAGCACGAACAAGGGGTATTTCATCATAATAGCAACCGGCCGTGAGCAAACACAAGGGGTGTATTGGGCTAAATACTTACGAAGATGGAGTTGCGCTTTCATATCTCCAGCTATGAGCGTAAAAAAAAAAAACATTTAGGACTGCATTGAGACGTATCGGTAGAGATGGGAATACCCTTTCTAAAAACCCATACATTAAAAGTATACTTGTTTGTGTCCGTAGTACATATATTAAAAAAAAACATACTTTTCTTCGCACTTTTCTTAAATAAACACCATCTTCCCGAGGGGAACCATGGGGTGATGCGGAGCATCGCGGATCGTTATTAACGGTGTTATTAACGGTGTTAGTAACGTTGTTGAACTTCACGGTCCCGAACCTCAGGTTCTGCTGCTCGACGTTCACGAACCAACGCGGCTTCCCGTTCCCGAAGGTCGGGTTCCGCCGCTCGCTTCGCACGTTTGCGTTGAACTTCACGGTCCCGAACCTCAGGTTCTGCTGCTCGACGTTCTCGAACCGCCGCTGCTTCACGTTGTCGTAGTTCAGCATCCGCCGCTCGACGTTGGCGAATGGACGCCGCTTCTCGTTGCCGTAGTTCAGGGTCTACCGCTCGCTTCAAGCGTTTGCGCTCAGCGTCGCGTGCCCTTCGCTGCGCAGCTTTGTCTTCAGTGGACGTAGCGTTGCTGTTAGTTTGTGGGGTGGTGTTGACGCTTGCTTGCGCCAACCCACTAACTGACGGGACTGTTGCTTCCATCACACTTCATCGGAAGAACGGAGCAAAGTGGAGCCCAACAGCGGGTGAACTGAACGCGCGCAGCGCGCTACCGCTGCTTATATTCACACTTGAAGGAGAGGAGACTAGAGGAGAGTTGCGCATGCGCGCACGGTGTGAGTAGACGCGAACGCACGCGAAGGGCACGCAGCTGGTAGAGAGAGAGCGGAGAGAGTAACGCGCAGCTGTTGGAGAGAGGGAAGGAGGAGAGTTGCGCATGCGTAGTGTGAGTGCGGACTACGACGCCGCGGGACATAGACCCGAGCAAGAGATGCTCCGCATCTAAAAGTATACTATCAGTACATTGATAGTATACTATAGTCAGTTACAGGTCAAGAAGGTAGCGGCAAATGCCCCTCAAAGGGAATCAGATATCCCTCCGCCACCTTTGCATCCAATAGCGTCCCACCGTTTCCGTGACGTCGCGGCCAAGGCGCGAGGAGGGTCTTGCCTTTCTGTACATATTTGCTTTAGCTTTCGACTTTGACTTAGCATTGTGGAAGCCACGAGGGGGAGATTGGACTTCTCCCCCACCGACGGAAACAAATACGACTTTCGGGGATTAGCTTCCCCCCCGATGGATACAAAGGCTGCTTTCAGGGCTCGGTTCCCTCTCCGATGAATACAAAGGTCGCTTTCTTAAAAAGTGGGATCGGAGACAAGTGGGAATCCATTGAAGCGGAACAAGGAGCGTTTCCAGTGAACTCTTCTTTCGACTGCGGAGAGATTTGAAACGGGCGCATCACACTTGTGGGAGGAGCTTCTCCTACCTTCTTGACTTGTAACCGACTATAGAAGCACACGAGAGCGCGCGCTCGGCCGCCGCTCTTGTGCCAGGCGTTGCCGTCCGCTTCTGCTAATCTCGGCGCCCAGAAATATGGCGGTGGCATCTCTATCGTCGGCGGCCCCAACCTCGGCAGGAGCGAAATGTGGCTGTCCACGCCAGTAAACCACAGACGAACTAAGGCAGCGGAAGAACAACATTCATGATTTCGCATTCACAACTCATAAGAAGTGCTTAGGTGTCCTTGGAATTTTCGTATTCACTTCCATTCCACGCGTGACGTAAAACAAAAGCATAGCGCGCTGTTTTTGAGACGATTGTTGCAGTAGTATGTTCGCTCTCCGCCATAAATTAACGTATTTCGACTAGTCTAATTTCCTTTTATCATATACAAAAGCATACACATTTTGAAATAACAACGTTTACAGTCTCAACGAAACGTCCTGTTTTCGTTGGTCACGTGTCGTCCATGGTTCCCGGAACAGTGCTCCTCGCATCGCCAGAAATGACCTTGGTCTGTTCAATCTTGTATTGCTTTTTAATAGAGAGGTCGACCGCGCATCGTTATGGTTTCCGAATTTCCAGGATGCTTAGAGCACGCACAGTGAGTTGTCGCCATATTTAGGCGAAGTCAGAAACCTCCTCAGGGCACCTTTAAGTCCGTGCGGTAGTTAATGCCAGGCTTTCGGTTTCATCGAAATCATCGAAAGTTCCAGTGAAGCTTTTGCGTCTTAACCGAACACCGGCTCTCTTGGCCGTTTCTCTCCCAAGTACTCGTTACCGACAAACTGCCATCCACCAACATGCAGCTATGTTCCGCGGTCATCGGGCCCAACACGCTAGACACCACATGTGCCCATCAAGGTCAGGAAAAACATCCTACAACACCTGTTAGTATACGCAATGCGTGTGCCTTAAACAAACTTAAAGTGAATTTAAAATGAGGTTAAAGAGTTATAACGTACTTACAAAGGTACATTATAAGTATAAATAATTATTTAGTGCATTGATATTACAATCCCAAAACAATTCAATTACGCCCAAGTGCGTACTAGTTTCGTATTTACAAGTGTACTTTCAGTTCTGTCAACAAATACACTTTTTGTAAACATATAGCAAACTTTCAATAAACTGCCCTACTAAAATTATACTTTTGGTATTCTAAGTATACTTTTAATATATTGATATTTTCGAAGAGCATTTTAAAGATATAGAGCAAGCACTCTAAAAAAAACCGTGCACCTACTTGCCCGCACAACACTCGGAGAGTCAATCTGCGCAACTTACGGAGGCAGCTCAGCGAATGACGATGCTGAGCCATATGTTTAGACCAAAAAACGCAGTCTGAGTTGTGACATTAAGCAATGCAAGAGTGACGTTTTGCATTACTTAAAGGGCCCATGAAACGATTTTTGGGTTGGGATAAATCATTCTAGATTGGAATTTTACTAATAGCACATCGTTCAGTGGACCAAAAGAAAAAAAGGTAGAAGGTCAAAAGCCCGACTTTCAGTGCGAAAATTTGAAAACAGAACGGACTATTTCGTACCTCCTCCCCTTCGCAACCTCTCTGCCTTTTCACTGTGATACATCCGCGGTCCCAAAAGCGCATCATCGGGTCCAAACTGACGTCACACGCAACCGGACCTCACTTAATCCCTTCACCCCTAAGCTGACATTGTGCTGGAAGCTACGCGCTTGCCGGACCAATTAGCCGCCTCCCTTTCATCACCTGACTTCATTCTCTGCAGCCACATTTGCCACGCTCACGTGGCAAATGTGGCTGGCCCAACGAGCACGTAGCTTCAACAGCACTGTCAGCTTCGGGATGAACGGGGTGGGGAAAGCAACTTTTGTCTGAATTTTGAACGACCGGCTAATCTTCTAGGGGGAGAATGGATATGTCCGGGATTACACAAACCAGATTCCGAGCGAGAGGGGCCTCCCTTCTTTTCGTCTTCTTTAACTGTTTGGTGGAATGGGCAATTTATGAGTTGAGGAGGAAAGCTAAACAGGAAAAAGTTGGAAAAGCGTTTCATGACCCCTTTAATGTCACAACTCACACTGCGATTTTTGGTCGAAACATATGTTTCGGCGTTGTCATTCGCTGAGCTGCTTTCGTGGGTCGCGCTGATTGGGTCTCCGAGTGTTTTGCGGAAAAGTCGATGCACGGGCTTTTTTTAGAGTGAGAGAGCTGACCTAGTCGACGTCACCTATGATAATCAAAGCCTGTGCACTAGAATCTTGACCTCATCACATTGAGATCGAGCGAAGTCAGAGAATGGATACGAGTGCCGTATCAGCGTTCGGCTGTGCCTCCTGTCCAATCAACGCGTCGGAGGACGCTCGTGCATTCGGCTCGGGTCCAATCGCTGAGTTGTCATCTGATTATGTTCACGGAGAAAGAGTATAATGTTCGCAGACTTGGATTATCCTGTCACTGGTGTAGGTCAAATAGTCCGGCCAACAGATGTTGGTTTCTCACCCACGCCCCCTTCGCTCATACGGAAGTATCGACGATTGCAAGCTGGGCGACTGGCCGCCGCCATGTCTCTGCTCGAGCAGGCATGCCCGTGCAATTACGAGCTTGCCAAAGCTACGTTCACCCGCGCGTTGCACGCGCTTGCACGTATGGGGCACCACTTGTGGCGCCATGCTTGCAATTGTCTATAGGCAAAATAATCTGAATATGAATTTAATTTTCTGGCGTCGTTACCCTGCCACAAAATATATACGATATCTAAGTTTTCCCTTTTCGGCGACAAATCATTTTATGCATAATATTCTGCTCTCCACATTGTCATGTTGAAATGAGCCTTCGATGCCTGTTCGAGTTTTCCACGTTCAGTCTCTAATTTTAGTGGTGCGTTTTAGCCGGTAACAAGCGTGAGCTAGTTTGATAAAACCCTATTCAAGAAAACGTCAAAGTCACATACTATAGATAACTTAAATGTAATGATTGGATTCTATATATGAAAAAACTGTGAGTACGCAGGCGAGCTGGTGGATGTTGATCATAATGTAGAAAACCCGAGACTGTGGTAAAAGCAAGGAAACGGTGTCGGAGAAGAAAGACAGGGGAAAAGAACGTCTCAAACTCAGCTACTGCATTTATTTCGATGCGTTGTGCGCATCGAAATAACCAACTGCGTTGTGCAGCCTTGTGCTACCTTAATAATCGCTTACACCGAGAGAACAATGAACAGATGGATAGATACGGCTGAACTGTTTTAATCGGGCCGGGGCTTGCTCCACTTACCCAAGGCTAGTGTTCTAAGAAAAATTGTCCTTTATAACATGGTCAAAAGCTTTTTTAAACCAATGGTGAAAGAAAAATGCACAAAACGAATTAGAAAATTCACCCAGTTCCAGGGCTACCCGATAAAGGCGCCAGTGTGCTTTCTGGTCGTAAGCGATCACAAGGAAGCACAAGCACATTGTCACAACCAAAGGTAAGTGTGTGAACCGGTCTTTACATCGTCAAGTGGGCTCATGTTCCATGCCTTTCGGCGACAAGACATATGGATAAGGAAACATCCAGATTCGATCGCTGGGGGGATTCTACAAGCCTACTCTATTCTCATCTCAAGGAGATGCGACGCCACCCAGCGGAAAAGACGTGAAGGAGATGAGCGGGCAGCTACAGCCTATGCAAGTGTGCAGTAAAAAACTGGAGCGACATTGCAATCGAAATGGGGAACGAAAGAAATTGGATTTAAATGCATGAGGTTGGAGTTGGCAAGACAGGTTGAAAAAGCGCTGTGTTAGCAAGCACTAACTTGTTTTTGTTTGTTTGTTTTTCTTTTAAGGCGAGTGGTTGGGGACATTGCGAGACACTGTTAGCGCGAACGTGACATCGGTGCTGTTTTAGATATGACTTAGAAAGTGTGCTGGCGAGCATCAAACTTTACCGCTTAGGTTAGTGCCCCAAATGAGCACTTTCCACCACACGAATAGTTTGATGACAGTCCTTCAATGCTAAGGGTCGAACCGAAAAATCTGGCAACGGCTTGTTTGCGCTATGAGTGTACTCGTTTGCATATGTACTCCACTTTTGAAGCGCGTGCTTTTTATTTTGGGATATACAACAGAGTCAATGTTTTTATTATGCCGTATGCGAAACTGGTTGTTTCGGGGCTTAGATTGCCCCGCCTGTAGTGCCATAATGCGGCCGTGCCGCTATCACTGTGATAACACGACCGCGCCTATGTTTGTATTCTTTGTTTGGTCGACACGTGATTGTGTAAAAGGAACGGTTGTCGAATAAAAATGGCTTTTCCGCCACCAGCAAGACATGGAACGCTTGGTCCCGACAGCGGATAGCACCGCACCCAAGAGACGGGACGCACCGAGACCAACGGCGCAATTGCATCGCTCAAGCTGCCGCAACTCTTCGACTTTGACAACGTGGGCGACTGGCCGGCATGGCTGGAAGAATTCGAAGAATTCGGCATGGCTCGAAGAACCTGTCCGAAGAATATCAAGGCATCGACTTCGCTACCGGCCTCAACGAAAACGACGAGGAAACCCAAGTAAGGACGCTTCTCTATATGATATAGAAGGCTCAAGAAATCCTCAGATCGCTCGACGTAGAAGACATTCATTTCAAGAATTACGCGCTAGTGAAGTCGAAGCTTCAACGTTATTTCCTTCACACAAAAACATCGTCTACGAGAGCGCTTGTTTTAATATACAAAAAGAAGAGCACGGAGAGATAGTAGACCAGTTCATGACCGCGCTGCACAAGCAAGTCGAGAGGTGCGAATTCGGAACGATGAAGAACCGACCAATTCGTGACCGCTTTGTCGGAGGGCTCTTAGACCAACGTCTGTCCGAGACTGCAAATGGACTTGGATTTGACCTTGGCTACCGCGCTTGCCAAGAAAAGAACCATTGAAACGGTTCAGAGCTAGCAAGTAGATCTCAACGGCTCCCCGCACGCAGGAGTTAACGTCGGCGCTGTCCGACACAAGAAACCCCAGAAAAAGGCCCTTGCAAAAGCGAACGACAAGCAAAGTTCACGCCCAAACCTTTGCGGGTACTGTGGGTATTCCGCCCACCAAAGGAGCGGCTCTCCAGCTCTTCGCGAAAAGTGCTCGTCCTGCCACAAAATCGGGCATTTTGAAAAAGCCTGCCGGAAGAAGAAACTAAATGCCACCAAGCTATACTTCGTTTCAGCTTAGATCCGAGCGCGGCCGATGTTATGAGCCCAAGGGCCAATCAAACAGCGCAAAACGCGCAGCGTCATGGCGTGCTCTCTGCGCTATATAGAACTAGCCAGCAGTGGAGCACGCACAGAGAAATGGCGAATTCCGGCTGGTCCTATCAACTGCAGAAAGTCCGCCATGACGTTGTGCCTCTTTCGCTGTTTGATTGGCCTTTCGGCTCATAACATCGGCCGCGCTCGGACCGAAGCTGAAACGAAGTATAGACGGAATCGCCGTGGAAGCGTCATACGAAGATAAGTTCCCTGGGACGGTCGACGGCGATATCGCAAAGTCATCCGCCCGCCTTGTCGATCCGCAGATAAACGAGTGCGGCTTGCGAGCAAAAGTTGACACTGGAGCAGAAGTAACCATCGTCAGCGAATCGTTTCCCGGCCGACCCAAGCAGCTTATAAAAGCAGAAAATCTTCGTGGCCCAAACAACAAATCCATGACGACGTTAGAAAAGTTCCAAGCTGAAATCACTTGGAAAGGGAAGTCATGCGACGGCACAATTTTCGTCGTTCAGAACCTTCGAACACCGCTCGTGGGGCTCCCAGCCATTGACGCTCTTGGTATCGTCCTATTCACGGATGAAGTTGCCGTTGCAGAAGTCGACTACGTCGCAAAGTACCCGACGCTGTTTTCTGACATCGGCTCAATCTCGGGTGAACGCACGATCCGGTTGGTACCCGACGCTGTCCCAGTAGCAGTGGCAAGGCCGCGGAAAGTACCCATTCCATTGAGACAAGCTGTAAAGAAGGAACTAGACAACCTGGAAGCGGAGGGCATCATCCGCAAAGTGAGCACTCTTGCAGCGTGGTGCGCCCCGATAGTACCTGTCCATAAACCTTCCATGGTAGTCAGGATATGCGTGCACCTAACGCATCTGAACAAGTCTGTGCGACGAGAGCGACTCGTTCTACCAACGGTTGATCAAGGTGGGTTGTCTGAAAACCGCGAAGGCGTACTTGAAGCTGGACGCAAACTCCGGGTTCTACCAAGTGCGCCAGTCCGAAGAGTATCAAGAGGTGACGACATTCATTACGCCTTATGGTCGCTACTGCCACAAGAGGCTCCTATTCGGAATTACCTCAGCCCCGAAATATTACGAAGAAAATTTTGGAAATTCTCGACGGGATAGATAGGGAGTACAAAACTACATGGACGACATCTTGGTATACGGGAGAGACAAGAACGAGCACGATCATCGCTTGGCGGCGGTTCTCAACAGGCTCCAGGCAGCCGGAGTTACGCTGAGCCGGGACAAGTGCAAGTTTGCAGCCTCAAGGATTCGGTTCTTGGGCGTGGTCTTAGATGAGAAAGAAATCTACCCAAACCCAGAGAAGGTGCTGGCCATCAAGGACCTGCCCTAGCCCAAGACTACGCCTGAAGTCAGAGGCTTCTGGGGATGATCAACCACGTGGCAAGGCTTCTCCCAGAAGCCTTCGCGACGTCTGAACCTCTACGTCAAGTTCTACAGAAGAACAGACAGTTCGTTGGGACAATCCCCAGGAATTAAGAAGCATTCCAGAAAATCAAAGAAGCCCTCAGCTCCCATACCTGCTATTGAAGCTGACCGATACCCCGGTCAACTTTAACAGGGTTTTGATGTTGGGCTTAGCCAGCTTCCTTTTCAATAATTTCCTACTTTAACAACTTGAGTGATTACACGGAGTCATTTGTCGCCGTGCATTAACTTGCCTGGGCTATGAATCTTCGAATGTGCTTTACGTCAAGGCAGAAATGATGCATCTTTAACTAAGCACATGCAAGAGGCATACATTTCGCGCTCGTCGTATCAAAAAGGGCTTTTAATCACAACTTAAATAATACATTAAAAGTGAGTCGACATTCCTGAGCAACATACGTCTGACGTCTACTATAATCACGCGCTTTTGCGAACATTTTCGCACGGATGTGGCATTCCTAATAAATAAATTACTATTATGGGGCTAGCAATATTCTCACGTTTTATGTAATTCCTCAGGGCCATCTTGAACATATCTGTGAAACGCTCGCTCAGAGGTTTTGTTATCTGTAAGAAAAATGAGCCATAATCAGAAATTGGATTTAATGAAAACAAATATCGCTAAACAAAGTTTAAAACAACATCCTCAAACACTATGGTTACTATTGCTATACGGTGCCATAAACGCGCCTTCGACTGCTGCGTTTAGCGTCGCAGGCCGCCCAGGCATCGAAGATGGTTCCGTGAAGTGGCCACAACTTGCTTCACAGCGGTACGTGTCATGCTGCCGAATGTCGCGATTCTGGGGGTTGGTTGCAGAGACGGAGGAAGTAAAAGAAAGCGGACGCAAGGGTCGCTGCCGTCGCGTGTATTTCCCTCTCGTGTCTGCTTTGGTTTGCGCCAGCTGTCCTGGCGGCGAACGACCTGCAGCAGGTCGTTCGCCGACGGTGGCACACCCCCATTCGAGGCTGTGCCACCGTCGGGATCGGGGTAGGCAACATCACCATGCTTCTAGGACGACATCCGGCGAAAATCCAGGGACTGCTTTCGAGGACACGATGAACACGGCGTTCGCAGGCGCACTCCAGGAACCATATATACCACTGCGTTTTTTTTTTTTTTTTTTTTTTTTATTGATTGCAACGACTGTTTTTATAATAATCTCACAATTCGAAACACACGCCCAGACCGTATCAAAAAGATAAAAAAGTATATGATTGTTCCAATAAGTCACCATGAAATTACAAAAAGTATCTAACTGGTATACAAGTTCTTACACAATTCAATACGTTCCAACATCTACAACTGTTTCTAATTATAGTAGCTCCCGCCTGTATAATTTGCCGCAAAATAAGCATGGCAGAAGAGCCTCAAACTTTTGATTCCTAAAAAAGTGACGTCCCTACAACCAATAAGACATTTTCCTTGACGTCACGTACAGAAAAAATTATTCGTCAGTAGCCCTTTTTTTTTTTTTTTTTTCAAAGTTGACGCCGGCAAAAACAAAACTTCGTTCTATGCCCGATGTGCCCCTGTGCATTGGACGTTCAGCGGACTGTGTCTGTGTCTGTGAGTGTGTTTTGTGCCTCAAAGCAAACCTTTCTTATAGTTGTTGGTTGTAACCCACTATACAAGGGATAACGGTATCATCGCGGTTCTTAAATTACTCACTGGTTTGGAAACATCGCTGGTTCTCACCATGCTATAATTTTTCACCCAAAGTGCCACGGATTTGTGTAGGAGTGAAAGAAAAGGTTGAAAACAGTAGAAAGCTTTAAAATACACTTTGAAGATTTTTATTTGTTTTACGAAGGAGGTACCACCCTTCACGTGGCATTATAATTTTTCTAAAACAGTTTGACCATTGGTCTGACTCTTAAGTCAGGTCACGTTCCTATAGGAGGTATTCACTAGACGCCATATTTGAGGGCGATGTTCAGGGCGCATGCTCAGAACGAGCTCACATTAATAGCCTGCTAAGACCGGCAACCTTGATGGTGCTAAATGCACGCTCCAAAAGGACTGCGGAAGCTCGCTGTCAGCACGCGCTCAACAGCAGCACACACGGATATGGCCACCAGTGAATACTTCAATACTTCGTTCACCCTTAAGCTGAGACTGCGGCCAATGCCACAAGCAGGAGAGCTCGAGGTCTCTCCTTGGAAGCGTTCTTGCGCAGAACGAGCATTCGCTCTAGAAATGCCCGTCTCAAAGCCAGGAGCGCGGGCTAGCTTGCGCTTGAAGCTTCGGCAGCAGTCTCATATTAAGGGTGAACAGAGTACAATCCTCCATCTTTTCAACGGGATAGTGGAGCTTTATAGGAAGGTAGACGCACCCAAAAACTTTCTCAACGATCGCTTCTCTAAATCCACGTCCCTTCGTTAGATTAAAGGGCAACTCCGCTCAATTACGAAGATTTTGGAATAATGGGTGATTTCGCATTAAAAAGCCCTAATAAAAAAAAAACGTCATTTGCTTCGCGAAAAATGGGATATATTACTACAGTGGCTTAAAGGTGGTAATGTAGCTACCGCGTAGCCTCCACCATGCATCGGGAACGGCCGCCCCTTAGAAGACGGTGTAGGTGGCGGTTCGATCCGCAGCTCCGTTAGGGTGCCTCCATCGGCCGGCAGATAAGGCACTTTAACACACTTCATAACTAATATAAATACCTCAAAAAGAATTATTTGTTTCCAGTGAACTTCCAAGGACATTGTTTGTGTTCGTAGGTGAATAAAAATGTGAAACTAGCAGACGACAGTGTAGTCGACGGCTGCGAATCGGCCGGAGCTGGCCGGAGCTAAGCTGGCCAAGCGGCCAAGCCGGAGCCATAGCCGGAACGACAATGCTGCAAGCGCCGTCTTCCGGCTATGGCTCCGCGGACCCGGAGCCGTCTTCCAACGCTGTGCCGCTTCTTTGGTTTCGTTCGTTACACTACCCCTTTAAGCCACTGTAACATAACTTTAAATCTAATTTTAAACAGGAGCACAAATCGAAACCAAAACTTCGGTTCCGTCCGGCAGCGTTGGCCTTGGGCCGCCAAGACCATGGCTATCACGTGGTGCGAGATGTCACGTGATCTTCTAGGCAACGACAGGCGAAATTGGGGCGGGCGTGTGTCAGGCGGAAGTGTACACTCTTAATCTGGGGCCACCTAGGGAGCCACTTATGGCCTTGACAAATGAGATCCAACTTGTCACGGCAAATTTTGGGGCCACCTAAAATTGCCAGCCCGCTTGCCGTCCCTTTTTAAGTGGCCCCAAAATTTGCCGTGACGAGTTGGATCTTGCCGGCCTGTTTTTTAGCTGGCCCGTTTTCTAGCTGGCCCGTTTTCTAGCTGGCCCGTCTTCTAGGTGGCCAGTTTTCTGCTGGCTATAAAAATGTCCCGTCGTCCACTCCCCCGCAGAGTATCTTGAAGGGTCCAGGACTGTGATCCACGAAGAAAGCCAGGGGATTGAGAAGTACAGGAAATTTTCACTGTAAAAATAAAGCTGTGACGTATCACTGAGCCTGACGTCTTCTTGTGAGACGTCATGCACATAGTCACGTCGCAAGTTATTTTTGAGTCTCAAAATATATTGGAAAAGCATTGCCAAGCCCAATTTGTATACTTCAGAGATTGACTACCCGAGTGCTCTAGGGAAAAGTAAATATACAGGAATGGTTTGAAGGGCAAGGTCGATGGTTTCTAAACATTTAAAAAAACAGTGGGCCCGCAGGTAAACAATCCATTTATTTGTTTAAATTATATGCACAGCTGAAGATACAGGTGGTGCTTTGTTGTAATAAATACCACATCCAAACAATAAAATAGAAAAGTACATGAAAACTTGTGTCACTTGCTGAAACATTGGTGGAGGCATGGTCGTTGCTTTCACTTGACACACTTGGCGAACTAGGACTCGCCGCTGTTGAAGGTGCGCTATCCGAGCCAAGTGTGTTGCAGTCAGCCGGAGCTTCGTGCCACAAGACGGGTCTCTGCGGCACGTTCGAAGCCAGTGGCCTCTGTCATCAAGGCATGATGCTGCTGCGATTAAGAATTTTCAGCATTTTATCATAAGAGAATAAGGAAGAGAGAACATGTCTTGTATATTAATTACGTTCTAAAATTTATCAAACAGCTGTTTTTTTAGAAAGTAGCTTGCTGGACGTTAGAGTCTATTCAGATGCTGAGTCATCGGCCACAAACATGGCCGCTAACATAACGTTTATTCATATAATAATAATAATCTGTAATATGTTCTACGGAATAATATGTTCTACGGAAAACAAAAGAAAGCAAAAGAAATTCGCCAATTAGATAACCGAATTTGCTTTCGGCGGCCATGCTTGTTTGTAGTTACTCGACATTAAAAAGCAATCCGACGTCATATGGATAGACCCTATAGCTTTGGTGGCAGTTTGAAGAGTGGGAAAAAATAGCAATATTTGACGCCACCAGGCAGGGGAGCTGAGGCTGTCCACTTGCCAGGATCCACAGGTCCATGGCTATATCATACAGGCTGCGTCATGAAACGCCGGCTAAATCGTTGCTCAAAAACTGCACGTTGCACATAAAAAGCTAATTTTGTTTAATATGAAAATTCATAAAGTTTTACGTTCAAATAATTATCGTGTCAAAAATTTTGAATAATTAACTTTCTGCAATTACTAAATTTAAAAGTATGGTCAGGTCATGGTAAACACCTTGCTAAACTGCGTCAAAAATTGTAAAACAGATAATTTGACTTTTTTTAAAATATTGTTTAACACAATACATTTCTTAAATTTAGTTAGCTTAATAAAAGCTTATAAACTCATTCATACAAAAAATACGTTTTGGCCGACGTCGATGACCGCGTGAGCAAACGAGGGTGCACGCACAAGGGCAAACTTAGTGTATTCTAGATGTTACATTCATCATCCATTTTACTGTAAATGTTGCTTGTGCGGCCGACCTCCTTCGCTCAACGCAAGCTGATGAGTGCGCCGTATATGCCGTGCTCTATCGGCGGACACTTCGGCAAGAGGAAAGTACCCCCCTATTAACTATTTACACCTTGTCGCTGTAAAAAGCTGGTGGCCACCGTCGAGGCATAGCCGGCTAGCTTTCTCTGCCTCACCTTACCATAAAAAAACCGTAAGGGCTGCGACTGTGACCCGATAACTTTAAAAATTGTCACCCACCACGAGTGCTTGAGCACAGCAGAGCCCGTGTCAAACGCGAAGAGACCGCGCTTGTAGCCGTTACGGTAAGTCCATGCTCAGGTGAAACGAAGTAAACCTGTTCTCAGCTTTTTACCGGCGACGCCAGCCGGTATGCGAATAATATGAAAAGATGCGATTCCAAACGTGTTTCTTAGAATACAAAAATATTGTGTATAGATACCTGCCTCGTTCAGGACAGTGTCCCACTTGTCCTCTGTTGGCGAGAACAAAAGTTACTAGTTAGGAACTCTTTCAGCAAACGACTCTAATCCGTTCTGAACCAGTGAGCTACATAATTACCCAGTCGGTTGTACTGAAGAGGAATGTGCCCGCAGAAACGGCACCAGCCAATTTGGCTCAGTAGTGGTGGTCGTGCTGGTCGTGCCGCCAGATCAGCGGGCCGTGTGAACCCATCGGATTCACATGTTTAATCATGGTTACACCGCCCGCGTCGAATTTCTTTGGTATCCTTCGACGTGAGCATCCTGAAGAACTAACTCACTGTCCCGCGGCTTCGGCGCATTCTCTAACATAGGCTTGCATCACCATGATAAGAAAACAAATATCACCCGCAGATGCTTCCGATTAGATTCGTACTTCGTACGCTGCAGCTGTGGGGACAACAAACCCCATTTTCTTGTTTGTTTTTGATCCGAGAAATCAAAGACGACGATTCGAAGGCCGCTCCTCGTGCGACCAAAGCACTGGCAAGAGTGAAGCGCTCGTGCCCAGACCGTGCTCGGCGAGGTTCAATTTCTTTGTTATGCTGTGTTAGTAAACACCGGGCTGTGGGGACAAGAAACTCGATAAAGCGCCCCCTATAGTTCGATCGCCTGCCCAATACCTTTCCAATAGACGCTTTCAGCGCGCGCCAGATCGCGCCGCCATAGCCGACCTTCTCTTGTCTTACCGAGATGCCGAGCCACTAAAGCGGGCGTTGCCGAACCTCCACAAAGGCCTTGGCTGGGGAGAAGGACGCAGTAGAATCTAAGATAGCAATAACCTGTCCTGCTGTGGTAATGATGAAGTGAAGCGAACAGAATAAGTGGGAACAAAAACTGAAGGTCGGTTATGGCGGCGCCCATGCACAGCTGCCTGAAAGCGTCTATATGTACGAGTCCTCAGCCCAGCGTTCGATCTCCTCATCCCAGCACGCGCATGTTCGTCACCTCGGAATGCTAGCAAATCACGCGCCACACGCACGAACACGAAATATGGGACCGGCCAGGAGCCCTTTTCGGAAGGGTCTACACTTAACTCTTTTCATTTCATTTAATTTATTGACCTCAAGAGCATCTATTGATGCATTACATGAGGGGGGAATGACAAGAACGGGGGAAAAGTCGTGACTTATACTTATATGAGAAACTTTGCTAAGAACCCAACTTAGTGACTATGACAACAACAAAAAATGAAAGCCGCTTACAACTCCCTGTAACGCCGAATTAGAGCGCAGCTCTTGAGGAGGAGGAGGGAAGGGCACTGGGGGGGGGGGGGGGGGGGCGGGGTTAAACTAACCAGGGGGGCGTCACGTTACCTTGGGGGTCACGTGACCCCCAATGCCGATGATGTCATCACTGACGTCACTGATGACGTCATCAGTGACGATGACGATGCGGGTACCGATGACGTCATTAGTGACGTCACTGATGACTTCACCAGTGACGATGACGATGACGATGCGAATGTCGGTGACGTCATCAGTGACGTCGCTGATGACGTCATCAGTGATGATGACGATGACGATGCGGATGCCGGTGACGACATCAGTGACGTCACTGATAACGTCATCAGTGATGATGACGATGACAATGCGGATGTCGGTGACGTCATCAGTGATGATGACGATGACGATGTGGATGCCGGTGACGTCATCAGTGATGATGGCGATGACGATGTGGATGCCGGTGACGTCATCAGTGATGATGACGATGACGATGTGGATGCCGGTGACGTCATCAGTGATGATGACGATGACGATGCGGATGCCGGTGACGTCATCAGTGATGATGACGATGACGATGTGGATGCCGGTGACGTCATCAGTGATGATGACGATGTGGATGCCGGTGACGTCATCAGTGATGATGACGATGCGGATGCCGGTGACGTCATCAGTGATGACGATGACGATGTGGATGCCGGTGACGTCATCAGTGATGATGACGATGACGATGTGGATGCCGGTGACGTCATCAGTGATGATGACGATGACGATGTGGATGCCGGTGACGTCATCAGTGATGATGACGATGTGGATGCCGGTGACGTCATCAGATGATGACGATGCGGATGCCGGTGACGTCATCAGTGATGACGATGACGATGTGGATGCCGGTGACGTCATCAGTGATGATGACGATGACGATGTGGATGCCGGTGACGTCATCAGTGACGATGACGTCATCGGGGGGTCACGTGACCTCGAGGAGGGGGCCACGTGACCTCAGGGGAGTCACGTGACTTCGGGGGGTCACGTGACCCCCCACGAGGTCACGTGACCTTGGTGGGGGGCTCGGTGCATTATGGGACATTTCCCATGATGCACCGCGCGGTTACGCCGACGCCGACGGCGACGGCGACGCCGACGGCGACGGCGACGCCGACGCCGACGGCGACGCCGCTCGAGCCGGAAACGGGCCCCTAAGAGCTGCGCTCTAAAACGCCGAAGTGTACAAAAGAAGAAAATGTGCAATGAATTGCGCAGAATTAACCAGCCGCCGACTATTCGCGACTCCAGCGACCTATAGAAGGCGCCACAACCAAAGGAACATTGCGGCGGGGAACAGGTCGCGTCGGCTCGGCCAGGCCGCCTGAACGGGTGGCGCATTCAATTTAATAGATTTTCTTTTGTTTAATGCACTATATTATAGGTATTTGAACTGCGAAGGTTAAATGTAGCCGGTGCACATAAACTTCCAGAGCACAGTTTTGTTTCCGCGGTGCTTTCTGCTCTTTTCATGACAAACTTTTGTTTCGGGGATTTCGTTTAAAACCGAAACTATGGGCTCCAGAGAGACGGTAATAGACTCTAATCAGTTTTGATCAGCTAAGGAAAGCGGCGATGACTACAGAATTGTTCCACCGAGAGTAATTTTCAGCTAACTCGCATGCCTCGACCAATCGAGCTTTTGTGCGTATCCGCGTTCAAGAAACAGCTCCCCAGTCGTTTTTTCAATTCATATTTACGTACTATGCCCCACTAAAGCGATGTTAGTATATTCTTCGCGTTGTAATATGAGCTTAGTTCACTGCCTATTAGGTGAACTGCTGAATAAAAGTATATTTGACAGACAGATACTACTTAAATTCAGCCAAATGGTTTTAGCCGGCAGCGTGCACGGAGACTAATGCGGACAAACTGAAGATATTCTTTATCGGAGATTCACACAAAACCTCCCTGCACTGAACTTGACTTCGAATCCTGAACGGAGAAATTGAGTATTTTTTGTGGCCAGACAACCTGAGCAATGTAGACATATATTGCTGCTGGCTTCTACGGGGGTATAATATAAATAATGGAGGCGTGATAAACCGTGATGTCGTGACAGCTTCAAACTTTGCGAGACGCGTCCCCCACCTTTTGAAAGCAGAAAATTTCCCTCATTACTCGTATGCCGCGAGCAGGTTTTCCGCAATTAAGTAATTGCAAAATCAACCCAACTCCTTCGGTGTGGTCCAGAGGCTTTCTCGGCGAAGAGCAGCCAAGATGAATAGCCAACGCACCGACCGGCGTGGGTGGCTCAATTTTGAAGCTACTCGAACACAACCAAACTCAAGAAAGGCAGCTATCGAACCTTCCCATTCACTTGACTGCAACATTGGTATTCCCTCCAGTGAAACACCTCGTATGTCGTCCTCAGTCCACTGTTCTACATGCTTATCAAGAAACCACTCATCAGTTACCAAGTAGTCGTCACTTTATATGTGATTCGAGACAAGCAAGAAATCAAAACTTTTTTCCGTAATTTCTCCCCATTCAAGAAATTGAAAGCACGCGACCGTGTGTTGTGGAGTAAACGGGCTTTCAAACACGTGATGGGAGGAAACAATCTACGGAGGCTTCAACACACTTATGAACACTCAGGCAAACCTAAGAAATATACGGACCTTTGTCGAATTACCTTGTTCGCCACCACGCCGACAACACGTGTCCGCGAAAGCCGCAGGAGACGCGGAGAGGCGCAAAGTAATCTGTTCCGGCTGGTTCTCGGTTTTCCCGCTTGGTGGCGTCCGTTTCGCTGGAGTCGCGAATACACCTTTCCCACAAGAGCGCAGCCATCTTGAATGCCGTCACTTTTGGTATGCGGTAAAACATCGTTTTGATCTCTCCACGCTGCTGGAAGGCGTTTACGAAAAATGCGTGATTGTCACACATTCAATCTGTGACAATTACGCCTTTTTTTCGTGCGGGACGAAGAAACAATGAAATATATCAACCCGGAATATTCGCTACTATATGGGTGAAGCAATAGAAGGCTTGTATTGCCTCACCCATATTTTCTCGCATATTCCAGGTTGAAGTCCTTCATTATTTTTTTTCGTCCCGCGCACCAGATACGGAACCCACGTGGCTGAGAACGACAGAAAACAGAAAACGTCTACACTCCGTTTACCGTTAAACTGACACTAGAAGCTCCGCCTTCAGTGCGAGCTTTCTGCCTTCGCTAAAACATGTGTGAAAGCGCCGGCACGCGCCACCAGAGCACCGCGGAAGTCAGCGAGCTCGCGCTGGAAGGCGGAGCTTCTAGTCTCAGCTTAACCGAATATATGTACTACACCTTTTCCAGAAGGGCGCAATCATCTCAAATGTCGTCACTTCCGGTACGCGTTAAAACGTCGTTTTGATCTCTCCATGCCGCTGACAGGTGTTCGCGCAAACTGCGTGATTGTCACACGTTCTTGCTCTGCCTTCACCTGTATTTTCTCGCATATTCCAAAAGGATTTTTTTTTGTCCCGCGTACCAGGTACAGAACCCACGTTACTGATAACGAAAGGAAACAACAAACATATATAGACAATATGTCCTATATTCAGTCTAGAAGTATTTTGCGCGACACAAAGGACAATCACAAGCGAGTAGACACGGACAATGCGCTTGTCCGTGTCTACTCGCTTGTGATTGTCCCTTGTGTCGCGCAAAAACCTCTAGACTGCATCATGAACCAACTAGGCCAACAAGTTTTAAATGTTATATTATAACTTATATACTACCGCTTAAAAAATAGCTCCGGCAATGTTTTTCTTTTTTGTTTTTTGTTTTTAATTGACGCCGTTTCGCATTAAGCTTGGTTCAACAGATTGGAACTATTAACCTAAGTGGCTGGCCAAGGTAATCTTTTTCGCGAATTGATTGAATATTTTAATGCTTAGGTCCTCGCCGTTTCTGTGCAACCTGAAAGGCTTTACTGCAACGCCGTAAACGTGACGACAGATGTAATTTGAGCCAAATTTTCACAATACATATTTACCGTTTTCAGAAATACAGCTCGTTCCCGACAGGTTGCCAGACGTCTGATAGGATTAAATGAGTGGTGGAAAAACTCACACAAGCAGAACAACAACAAAAAAATGCGCGGAATACTGTGCTTGGATTTTGTTTTCTTTTTCTTTTTTTAGGTTGCCTGTTTGAGTTGAAATTATACAACATGTAACGTCACCCCACTGGAAAGCGCGGGTAAATCTGAATGTTGCTTTTGGCATAACCTTCATTTGCCGTTTTCCTAATTGCTATTTTGAATATAGAGGTAACAAATAGCGTGCCGGGAAACCTAAGTCTCGGGTATTCCATAAACCGAGAATATGTTTAGTTTAAGTAAATCGAACCCTCCCTCCCCCACCCCGCAAAAGCCCTCCACTCTTTTCAGTTTATCAGAGCAAACGCTAGAGAGGGTGGGGCGACTAGTCGTGAGAAGGAAACCAGGAATTATGGAGAGCACAGCACGTCACGGGCTTTTGTGGCGCAAATCGGTTTATCTCGTTAATGGCCGGTGTCTTTTTCCTCTCCTTTACCAATGCTGTAATTTGTAAAAATAATTCTACTGTCTACATGAACCAGACTAGAGAAATAAGAGCTGTGGCGCAGGCTAGCTGATGAACATTCAAACTTAGAAAAAAAAAACGAAACAAGGGAAAAAAAAGGACCAACACAACGAAGTCTCAAAAGCTTTGTTGTATAAACAAGAGCAAAGATTTTTTTTTTTTTTTTGAGGGGTGGGAGGGGGGGGGGGGGGGGAGGGCGTGTCGTATCGTGTTTTTTTTTTTTTTTTTTTTTTTTTTTAATTTACAACAATTTACAACAGCTGTGCAGCGCTTCAATATTTTAAGAATCAAGATTGGGTCAGTCACCGTTGCTCACATTAAACAGCTCGTCGACGGCAGTCTGGAGGTTACTCTTCGGCATTCCTTGCTAAAGAAAGCGAGTTGAGAAACGTCAGCGTTAGTTACCAGCCCCACAAAACAGCTGTCGATTTACAATGCATTCACATAAATGTGAGATGGATCTCAAAACTATAGTCACTAAGAGCTTAAGCTCCCTGATTGACTTGTCGGCGTTTTTTGTCAGCTAATGCCACAATCTGGTTGGCTGTGGAGCGATGACAAGATGTTCAGAGCTCGACACGCCCTGCGTTTCTTAAATTGTCGGTGAGTGTAACCAGCATAAGGCTGATTCACACTGCACCATTTTCTTGCGCTACGTTACGTTACGAGAGCTTACGTACAAGTCACCGGCATTTCTGTGCTTCATATTAATTAAGCGAGTCAACCAGTTCAAGGAGACAGCATGACACGCGACATTCGAGACGCGAATGTTTCGGTGACTTATACGTTACGTAACTTAACATAAGAAAATGGGACAGTGTGAATGAGTCTATATACAGCATGTGAACTGACGCTTCTAAGGCACTTAGACCGCCGTAAAAATCGGTTTCCTGACGTATCGCTCCGTAATCTACTACAAATGTGCAAGCAAGTAATGGCAGTTTGCAGTGAAAAAAAATTGTAAATGAATTTACCTCGTTCAGAAGAAGAAAGAAAACCTTTTCTGGGCAATCTACGCCGCCAATAGGCAGATGATGCAAACGTAAAGAGAAGTGCTGCCGGCAGATGGCGCACGCCGGGTCGAGGGAGCACTCCCTAGACGCGGCGTACGCCATCTGTCGGCAGCGCTCCTCTCTATGTGTGCATCGTCGGCGAAGTGGCGGCAAAAATTGCCCTAAAAAGTTTTTTTTTTTTTGAACAAGTTCAGTTTCTTTGGTTATTTTTTTACTATAATCTCACACCACGTGCTTGCACCTCTGTAGTAAATTGTGGCGCAATACGTAGAGAACCTGATTTTTGCCGGCCGTCTAAAGTGCCTTAGAAGCGTTAGCTAACATACTGTAAATCTCGTAAGGTTGGCATTAGGGTTGAATGGGTCTGTTTGATTTACACCTTCGATTTGAATTTTGCAAAGCATTGTCTCTTTTTCCGATGCCATAATAAGTAGGCAATTTAATCCCTTCTTTTAAAATGCACGTGAACAAAATTTAAGAAATATTAATGACCAAATTAATTTTTCACCATTGCCTACAATAGAGAAACCTGATTTTTTCATAAGTTCAAAATTTGAGCATAGTCTTTACAAAATGAGATTGTGCCAATCCTTCTTGCCCACCGAAATAAGGAAGAAGTTATGATGCCTTGGAAAATTAATTTCTAACGAATATTAAGGTCTATAATCTCGGTAGTGTAATGGTTCGGTTATAAGTAATTCGATAATTTATTCTTCGAGGATCACGTTTCCATTTCGTACCACTTTTTATATCTAAAGATCATCAAGTTTTTCGCTTGTATCAATTTCTGTGCTTTGCTTTGCTTATGTAGGTTTGCTGCGCCGTGCGGCTTCTTGTTCGTGTTTACTTCGCTTTCAAATACTGTTACGAACTGCTTCGGGGCTGTGACCTTCGTCAAATTATGGTTGAAAGGCTTTTTGTCCCAATCTTTGGTTGTCATGGGCTTTTTTAATCCGTTGACAGCAAATAAATTTATATTATGTGATTTGACTAAATGAGAATTTACTTTCTCATGCTCTTTAATACTATCAGTAATAATGACACAATTCTATTGCACTCGATATGCTTTTATATATTAATTGATATCACAAGAATCATCGATTTCCTTGAATCTCAACGGCTATATAATTTACATATTTGTTATGCTCTAGAATTCGGTAGAAGTCACTATCTTTGTTCTATAAAAAATTACCGCATTTGCACAATTATGACAATATCACCAGCTGATTCCTCCAACAGTTACGTTGTCATTCGTAAGGAAGAAAATTTTATCATAAGCGGGCTCTGATCTTAACGTTGCATTTGAATTGAAAGCACTCGCCAATTTTGAAACTACCTGGGCTATATCTATACTTTTGAATATCTCAAAAATCGTCACCAGCTTTTTTTGAAGTAAATATGTAAAAATTAACCTATTGTCTAAACGTAGGCGTTTATTTTAGAATGTTTCACCATTTCGCCTTTACTTATTCAAACTGGTCCTTATGTGCACTCAAGAATCATATACTATATACAACATAAAATTACCACATTTTTGTTATTATTCAGCCCCAATGGAGTGATTTGGTTGAAATATTGAAAGCAACTGCGGAGCACAAAAGCGCACATGCAACTTGCACAAGCAAACAAAAAGTAGACATTTATGCGACCTGTGCAAACTATGTGACTGTTTTTTTGCGCTGTAACATCGGAGGTATGAACAACCAACTCGCCCAAACTGCAGTCTTAAAGGAGCACTGAAGTCGATTTCTAGATCGTCCTTTTCTGGTGACAACTCAATCTAGACGCTCTAAGCATCCCAACAAGCCCGAAATTACAATCGTGCGTAGCTTGTTTCCTCATTAAAAGCGTGTTGAAATATCGCGACACGCCCTTTTTGGGAAGAATTTTCTTCCGAGTGAAGTGGTCGACGAAGGGCGCTTGTCGGCGATCTGCAAACGATGACTTCGCCCGCGGCGAAAGAGAGGAGTCTCATCTGAATGTGTGCCTATCAGACTCTACTCGAAACGAGTTATAATAAAATCATACGGAATCTGCGCGTATTGTAGGCCTTTCATTGGTCCACACAGTGTAGTCCGCGAGAAAAAAGAGTCCAGACATTTTTCTATTGCCCTGAGATGAGTAGGCGCTTTTGTAATATAGAACTTGGTAAATGTGAGAACTAACATATTTTAAACAATATAAGATCAAAAACGTATTTTTCCGAAATCGGCTTCAGTGCCCCTTTAAAGGGATGTTGAACCGAAATTCGGAGATCGCAAAAAAAAGACTGGAGAGATAGGCGGGACGCTGCAATACCTCACAACATCACTCATACAGCGATATCTCTCACGGATGGCCGGATTTTCGGAAAACAAGTGCGCGATTGAACGCGGCCGACGAGGCTGACGAGACGTGTGACGTCGCGATTCTCATTCCCTCTCCTCTCTTGATCTACTGCCGAAAGAAGTCATTACTGGTGCCGATAGAACTTGACGACGTATTGCAGAGGTAGAATCTAGAGTGAGACACCTCATTTGCTTGTCACGTAGATGTTTTTTTTTTTCGCTTATTACGTGTATGTAATTTTGCTTATGTGCATGTTTTTTTTGTTTTTGTTTTTTTAACTTTGTACTTATGTACCCCCTGCATAATGTCTTACGGCGCAGCAGGTATAGATGCAAATAAATTAATAAATTTATTGAATATGTGTTTTTTTAAAGGCATCGTACATCGACGTAACCAACCAGACTCTGTACTCGTAAAACCAAGCAACATCGAAGCACGGAAATGTTTTGGTTCACGGTAGAGACTACACCGAGAATACGCTTCAATGCTTCATAACTTACCTGCATATTCTTGATCACTGCAATGAAAGTATAGCTTAAATAGTCAGAAACAGCGTGAGCACAAATTTCGTATCGGGCTGACACTCACCCTTTTCTAGAACAGCTTTCTGAGGAACAGTGGGAAATCCACAGCTTAACAGAATGGTCTGCGCGTGGATGGTGGCGTTGGCCAAGTAATCTGAATGGGAGGGTTATTCGTAAGAGCGAATACAGGCAAAGCCATCACTATATAGTATTTTCGTTCATACGCAACTTCTGTTCACACTAATGTTAATAGCTTAAAGCCAGTCGGCAAGCTCTCTAGAACACCTGGCGCCGTTTCATGGCGCGGACGCTAGGTGGCGTTCGATACACTATCAGCCCAGCCCGCCCCATGGACGGAAGTGACGAAACCGGTGGAATGGTGGACGCTCACTGCCTGCGGTAAAAAGAAATTCTATCACTTTTTTTTTTATGGTAAACATAAAGTTTGCAAAATGGTCGGTGCAGAGAGAGTCTCGTTCGAAAACGGTCCTTCGGTGCCCGTGGAGGTGTTGGCGCAGGTGGCGCTAGGAACGTTATCCGCCCGTACCTGCTCGCGTGCAGGCAACAGAGAAGAACCGATTTCGAACGCCGCTCTTCCGTCGAGCTTGTTCACTGATTGATCTAAGAACTTTGGTTCACACTAGTCGCGTTTCCTCAACATATACGAAGTTGAATTACTCATGAAGGAAGTAGTATGGGTACTATATTCCGTATCACTCTGACCGCAGCCGGCGCCACAAGCAGATTGAACCAACCAAGCGGCTCCAAAAGTACAGGGTATCTCAAATACCGAGGTTGGTTCTAAAATGTGCCGTAAACATCGGAGACTGCACGTTGAAATCTAAAATTTTCGTCTAACATATATTTCACATGTGAGTTTTACCTGGTAAAATTACAAAGCGTTGCTTCCTTTTTGTAAAGCAGGTCCAAAAAAATTACCAGGGTCAACGGTGGACGGCGACGCAGACAACTGAATCGAGTGGCGGGGCGAGTTTGGCGCACATATAGATATATGGCGTCGGGAGGAGCGTCGGAAACTGTAGCCGACCAACGAATAAAAGCAGATGACGCTCACGCAAAATCCGTCGACAGCAAAAGCGCCGTCATTATGCGACCACGTTTTATTTTATTTTTTTTACTTCATGTTTTGCTAACACTGACCGCGTTTATTTGAAACCGAAGGTACCTTACGAAAATGTTACGTTCATATTAATATACAACGGTCGTCGCGAGCAATCTCTATAACGAGGTAGCGCCATCTATCAACACGTCGCAAAACGCACCTAGCCACTTGATTCGGTCGTTTACGTCGCCGTCCGCCAAAGACAGTGGCCAGGTTTTGGCCCTATTTCTTACAGAAAGGTAGCTGCGCCTTTTTAATTTTACGAGATAAAACCCACCTCTAAGATACACCTTTGACGAAAATTTTAGTTTGCTACATAAAGGCGCCGATTTTAACGGCCCATTTTAGATCCAGCCTTGATATTGCAAACACCCTAGACATCGTCACGGCGCTCCACGTCTTTGTGCGTTTGCTATTGTCGGCTAAAAAAGTCACGCCCAGCCAGAAGCGCAAAATCGCGGCGCATTCACTCCGCATGATTGGTTCGTTATTTTCTCGCCAAACTTCGCAAATTATGAATTACTTGAGTAATAATATAGTCACCGACCGCCAAGAAAACGCAGAACGTGGCGAGTCCCGGCCATCTTTTATGGCAGCAGAGATTGCGGCATTAGCCAACAGGAAAGAAAAATAACAAATTAAGAAGCGAGAATTCGTGAGCATAATAGGCTACGTCCTGCCCTTTCTTAAGCTGAAACTGACTATAAACATATATTTTCGGTATGCGTACACCATGGTTGCTAAATTAAGGTGACGAGCACTGTACCTCTAAAATAAGAAATCAGATAAAACTGTATTAAATGTACACTTTAGGTACAAAAATCTACTATGTCACTACCAGCTTAAAGGGACACTAACAGGGTATTTATGCTCGCCAAGGTTTTTATATGCACATGCCATAGGAGAGTCCGACTACCCATGCAGAACACAGTTTACGGCTCGAAATTCGTTTCCTTTCGCCTAAAATCTGCCGATCGAAAACTGGCCAGTTAGAGTCGCGCTCACTTTCTTCTCCGTGGTCACGTGCCGTTTCCTATGGTTTAGACACCACCACCAAAGATAATAAAAGTCGTGGGTCATCGAAAGCACACACTCAATATTAAAAAGAGAAAGGAAATAAGATTCCCATTATTTTGGGCCTTCTAAAAAGCTGCAAATACGTTGAGTGAAGAAAAAAAAGTTGCACAGCCACGTGACTTCCGCCAGCTCTCTCCTCCTCTATGTTTATTCTTCATCCGTAGTCCAGTTTCGGTTTCGAGCAGTTGCTTTTTTAACTTTATTAAAAATATGCGTGACGCTGTAGCAAAATATTGATTCGGTAGTCTTCTGACACCAAAAATAAATCGCGTGACAAAAAATTACAAAAAACAATTTTTTTGGCGGTGTCAGTGTCCCTTTAAGAGATGCAGGATCTGGTTCTTGACGATTCTTTGTGTTTCCCTCTTTTTGCTTCATGATTCATTGACTGTTGAACGATGATAAGATATACCGGCCGCCAGTAGTAGCTGGTTCACACATTTGAGATAGCTTACAACCGAAGATGGTTAATTAAAGCCCGTTCATACACTTGCATATGCTTACGACCGGGTTCTTGGGATTTTTTACAAGATAACACACCGGCATGCTGGCGTCATCTATGATGTGACACTGGAAGTTGATTTCACTAGGGCGAAAGTTTTGCACTACTTGCGAGATCAAATTTACGTACTATCTATGAGCGATGATCGACCATAACATTGTCAAAAGATTTTGACACCCCCAAAAAGAGAATGATGCGAGAAAAAATATACGGAAATGTCAAGTGTTACACGGCTGTCCATAGATGGCGTTAGTCTCTCATCGTATAAGAGATCACAAGGCACTCGGTCGTTAGCAATCGTGTGTGAACCACCCTTTAGGCTGCCTGTTGATTCACACTTACATGAGACATAACACCAAAAGCGTTTGGTCGGGAACATTCTATTTGGTGTGTCCACGGTAACACAAAAAAGAGCTTAATTCGTCACCTCTATGAGCGTTCCTGATGTCTTTCTCTAGTAAGCTTCTCTCGGTCGTGTGACTTGTCAGTATGGTGGATAATTCCTAGAAACAAACAAGAATATAAGTTTAACGTTCTAGCTCAAGGGTCTCCGAACCCTGGCCCGCGGGTCAAATCCGTTCAACGGACGTCTTCCGACCGACCCGTGGCTGACCGCGGTACTTTCAATAAGCCCAGCCCAGCTCAGCGGCGGGCCTGCTGAAAGCGACCCAGCCGGTCGCTTTCAGCAGGCCCGCCGCGACCGGCGCAAAAATAAGCGCACTTAAAGAAACGGCGTCGCAACGCTCATAGACCGCGTAAGCGAAGACACCATAAAAAAGTGAGAAAAATCTGCTACTCGATAAGGCGTGTCCTCTCGTTATATTTTTTATTGGACATTATCATCATCAGCACCATCATTCAAAGTCTCCTGTTTCATATCTGTGTAACTACATATGTTAGTAGTCCTTTGAGTTCCCGTGTATATTGCACTAAGTGTCCTGTGCCGTATCTATCGCATATTGTCAGCGTCAGTTCTATCATTCTCGTTAGTGTTGTGTCCTGTGTGAACACGCCGAATTTCCTATACGCTCTGACGTGTGTCTTGTGAGTTTTCTGGGTCCCTATGATTGTGGGATGTCATATTTAGCTAAGCATTGGATTTCCAAATAAAGTATATATATCCATCCGCCTTAGATTCTTTTTTTTTTTTCACTCCAACTTTTAATTTTGTATTTGGGTGTTGGTCTAGGATTATTTATTATTTTGTTTCTCATCTATATTCACTAATTTATTTTTCGTCCCTCGAGAATACAGCAGATCCCCGAATCGGCCCCTTGGCCAAAAGGTTTAAAGACCCTATTATAGTTGATTTAAAAAAAACGCAGTTGAATTGAGATAACGAGTTTACGACCCGGACGCAACAGAATCGCCCTTGTTACTCAGCTTATTTATGATTACGGTATTTTCAGGTCTATAAATCGCACCGTTCTCTAGGTTGAACCCCTCTATAAACGGGTGTTAAAAGAAATGTCTGTTTATAGGTCCGCACCTTGTCTAAGTCCCACTTAAAAAATTGGACGGACGGCGCAGCGAAACAGCATTGATAAGCCTGCATATCTGTGATACGTGATATTTAGTTTGGCTGAGGAGAGCCGCGGCGCCGTAGAAAAGCAAGAAGCCCATATCGCGAAGGCCCATGGCGCCGCGTCCACCAATAATAAAATAATAAAGCAAAAAATTAATTTAAGAAAGTAATGATGATGGTTAAATAGAGCTTGTGGATAAGGGTAAAGGGTCGATGTTGAGATTAAAAGAGGGTGCGTTAGGCCTAGCAGAGGTCAACTGGTCGCCATTAGCTGCTAACTTCTTTGAGGCCTATCTCGAGCGCGTAGCGAGGGCTCCCTGCGTGCCCGGCTTGCAGACGAGCCGGCCGAATTTCAGGCGACACAGAGAGTCCAGTACCCTCCTGGACGGGGTCGAGGGGTTGATGTCAGTGTTCGTCGGGCGGCGGTATTCGCGAAAGCGGGCTTTGAGGTTTCCCAGCTTGCGGTCGAGCTTGTAAACGAGCAGCGTGAGCACCCTCCACGTAACGTCTTCACGCTCATCACACACAGATGGCGCCAAATCAGCAATTTACCCCGCGCACGATGTCGAGCGTCCTTCGACACATTGACTGGTATTGGGACCGACCGGTTCTCCAGACAGGATCAGGTATGTAGTCAGGCCAGGACAAGACCCGGAGGACGACTCCAGGAAGGAACATCAGGACACGGAAGGGTAGCGATATTGTTACGAATAAAAATGATGCCGAAATGTTGTCGCCACACTAATTCTCGACGAAGTGCGTTAGAATTTAGCGTAGGGGTTCCGACTCGACGAAGGATGGGAATTCCAAACTCACAACGGTCCGCATACTTTTGTTCTTCGGAGCGTCAATCTGTTCTCCCAGACGTCGGCAGTTTCGGATGCAGCAACGACAGCTACCCTCGATCACCGCCTACGGTCAACATACTGTTGTCTTCGAAGAGCCAATCTTTCCTCCCGAGTGTCGGCGGTTTCGCGCAAACATTCTCGTCGCTGCTGCTCTGTTTTACGTTTCCGCGTACGTTGTGCCACTCACATGGCGATGAGGCCGCTCGATCCCCTCCTTTACCGTTCCCGCGGCGCGTGATGGGAAGCGTGCCAGAAGACTATTTCCCTCTTGTAAGAGGGCAAGCGGACGCAACGAGCGAACAAACGGAGCAAAAGTGCGCGGCAGGAAGCGCATGGCGGCGTCACCAAACCAGTCCAGTCCGGTCCCTTCCAGTCCAAACCAAACCACGACCGTCCAAACAAAAGACGGCTGCGTGCACCGGGCGTTAAGTCCTCACGCATTTCAAACGAGCAGATGAATGTAGAACTTGAACTAAATCTTTAACGAGGGGAAATTGCCCCTACAAACTCAAAAAAGAAGTTCCACACATTTTGCGTGTGCATTGGGAGAGCGACTTTCCCGAATCAGCCAGTTATAACCGCTACTCTTGTACCTGCGGTCAGTTTAGGAATGTTCCGAACCAGAACACAGAGTGACAGCCGAGAATGAGCCAGAACTTTCCGGAAGAGCACAGCATTCTATAAGAAAGAACTGTGTCGAGCGGGGTTCGAACCCCGTTCCTCCGCGTCAACTTTTTTGACATCGCAGCTCTCTGACAGCATTGTTACTAAAAAAAAACACCAAAGTGAAAAACGCATGATTCTTTTTTTGTTCTTGTTTTACTAAAATATACTAAATTTGATTTATTTTGTTAAAATCAGACTAGTTTGATTTAAATCACTGCAGCTCGAAAATCGTGACTCTTTACCAATAGATGAATTTCCCAACATGGCACATGGATTGATCGATTTGTCCGATCACTGAGAACAATGCATAAGATATTAATAATTTCTAAAAATGTAAAGTACATTTTCATTAACAACACTTTACTGATATAATCCACGCCATATTAAAACCAAATAAGATAGTTTTTTTTATTATTTCAAAACCTTTATTTATATTTTTTCCCGTCTTCGCTTGATTGCAATTAGACGTTACTTTTCTAGTTTTCATTTCTTTTTTTTTTTTTTTTATTTATTTTGTCTTTCTGATTTTGTTGCTTTAGTATGTACAACTGGGTACGAATGAAATGCCAGCAGCCGAACGCGTGGCCATCGATGCATGCAGCGCAACCTAGAGGCACCTAGGAAATTATAAAACTGAGGAGTGGAAAAGGGCTAAGGGGATATTCCCGTCGGAGTAGGCGCTCACATATCGCAGCCCCTTTCTTCCCCGTAGTTTTATCAGTTCCTTATGATCCTCTAGCTAGCGCAGTGTGTATCGTAGGACACGTTTGCCACTGTTCATTTTCCTTCCTACTTGATATTACGTAGCTGACGAAGTAGAAGGTACAAATCAAGCTCAACGCTTTGATTTGCTCAGAAGAGCATTTCGTTTTGCTCGTGTTTAACCTCATATATATATATATATTTTTTTTTTTTTGCTTCATGCTTTTTTTTTTTTTCTAAACATGACCATAGAAAGCATCAAATGAATGAGAAACTGTAAATAAAATCTAGCTTCGGAATATTTTTGAGGGAAAGGATTGATTTAAATTATCAATGCAAGAGTGGTCTGATTTAATAAACAATCTAAATTATAATCTAAATCACGAATTAAATCATTTTGATTTTTAAACTCCACTCTGCCAAAAGCTATTCGTTATAAACGAATAGTTTTTTGTCTCGTGACAAAAAACAAAAAAAAAAAGCAAAGTGTGCAGACGAGCTGTAGATCGGGTTGTTGGGTGCGGTCTGTTCAAGGAAAGGAAGGTAACGTTATGTTAGGTTGGGTTAGTTTAGGAAAGGGAAGGTGAAGTTAGGTTATGTCGTAATAGATTCGGCAGAGTTAGAGAAGTGAAATTTATTTTGGCGTAGTTATGTTTTAGGTTAGTATAAGTGAGCATAGTTTAGGTTAGTTTTGTGTTAGAGCTTAGAATTTGCTAGTCAGTTTACGTGACTTTAACATAGGCTAGGTTAGCTTAGTTTAAGTTGGGTTAATTTAGGTAAGGTGTCTTTGAGTTTAGTTTCTGACCGCTCTCGCACTGACTCACAGCGATGGCGCTCGTAACGTAGTCTCTGACCATGGCCACTCCGGGTTCAAGGATGGCAGCACTCTTGGTGTTGGCTATGGCGAGGTGCCCAGAACTTCCCCAGAGGCAGGCGATAAAGATTCTTCGGGTAGAAAATAAGACTTCGATTAAAATATAGCGAAATATTTCGGCGAAAGAAGATACGGCGTTTTATTATTCAAAGTGAAAGGCCAGGCCACTAAGTATATTAACTTCACACTGAGGAGATACATGTACCCAATGATAATAAAATATAGTTTAAGTAAAACACAACACACACACACACACACACACACAAACGTTTAAGCGTGTTTATACGTTCCAAATTCGAAGATTCATAAATACATTCAATAGAATGTAGCAGCGTGTACGGTTTTTCATTTTCTCGAGTCCAATGATTTGATCATTTTCAGGTAGCATTCCAGGTTGTGGAGACAGCTCAATGTTGGCCCTAAGCTCGGCAGTGGCAGCGCTCAAACAACGCCGAATATCCAATGGTTTTTGATGCATAATAATGAATGCATCTCATTTGGTTAATTCGTGACATGCCGGCACTCAGGATGGTGACTCAATATTTATATTTCGAAATGTCTTCAATGATCGCGCCGCCTAATCTACCGGGTATTTCAGCGAAGATTTTCAGATTCATACCAATCGCATGGTTCAGAAAAAAGAAGCTGTTCTCGGAAACAAACTGCCTGCCCCGGCGGATGTCAAGGATTGCAAGAAACCCGAATTAGCTAGATAGATAATTAATACTTTCTCATTAATTTTTTTATTACTAATAACATAAGGTTTCAATAAGGAACTGGTTGAGCGTTACCAAAAACCCATTAATCGGTCAAATTTGTGGGTATCTGCCCTCTTTCCTCCGTCTTTTTGGCCCTGGGAATATTGAAATAAATAAATGCTGCGTGTCTCTTTGGTATATATCCAAAAGGCGCAGGAAATGCATATGACGAGAAAGTGAGAAAAAAGAAAGAAAATGTCTTTTCTTCATTTTAGTTCAGATTCCATATCAAGAATAAAATTTAAAATATATGAATATGATAAAATAACTGAAAAAAGAACGAGAATGTCTTTTCTTCATTTTAGTTCAGATTTCATATCAAGAATGAAATTAAAAATATAGGAATATGATAAAAAAAAGTGAAAGCTGCTTACAACTCCCTGTAACGCCGAATTAGAGCGCAGCTCTTGAGGAGGAGGAGGGAATGGCACTGGGGGGGGTTAAACTAACCAGGGGGGGTCACGTGACCTTGGGGGTCACGTGACCCCCAATGCCGATGATGTCATCACTGACGTCACTGATGATGTCACCAGTGACGATGACGATGCGGGTACCGATGACGTCATTAGTGACGTCACTGATGACTTCACCAGTGATGATGACGATGACGATGCGAATGTCGGTGACGTCATCAGTGACGTCGCTGATGACGTCATCAGTGACGATGACGATGACGATGCGGATGTCGGTAACGTCATCAGTGATGATGACGATGACGATGCGGATGCCGGTGACGTCATCAGTGATGATGACGATGACGATGCGGATGCCGGTGACGTCATCAGTGACGATGACGATGACGATGTGGATGCCGGTGACGACATCAGTGACGTCACTGATGACGTCATCAGTGATGATGACGGTGACGATGCGGATGCCGGTGACGTCATCAGTGATGATGACGATGACGATGTGGATGCCGGTGACGTCATCAGTGATGATGACGATGACGATGTGGATGCCAGTGACGTCATCAGTGATGATGACGTCATCAGTGATGATGACGATGACGATGTGGATGCCGGTGACGTCATCAGTGACGATGACGTCATTGGGGGGTCACGCGACATCGGCGGGGGTCACGTGACCTCAGGGGAGACGTGACTTCGGGGGGTCACGTGACCTCGGGGGGGTCACGTGCCCCCCACGAGGTCACGTGACCCCGGTGGGGGGCTCGCGCGGTGCATTATGGGACATTTCCCATGATGCACCGGGGTCACGTGACCTCGGGGGGGTCACGTGCCCCCCACGAGGTCACGTGACCCCGGTGGGGGGCTCGCGCGGTGCATTATGGGACATTTCCCATGATGCACCGCGCGGTTACGCCGACGCCTACGCCGACGCCGACGGCGACGCCGCTCAAGCCGGAAACGGGCCCCTAAGAGCTGCGCTCTAAAAAGTGAAAGCCGTTTACAACTCCCTGTAACGCCGAATTAGAGCGCAGCTCTTGAGGAGGAGGAGGGAAGGGTACTGGGGGGGTGAAGTGACCTGGGGGGGTCACGTGACCTTGAGGGGTCACGTGACGATGCCGATGATGTCATTAGTGACGTCACTGGTGACGTCATCAGTGACGTTGACGATGCAGACTCCGATGACGTCATCATCGATGATGACGATGACGATGTCGGTGACGTCATCAGTGACGTCACTGATGACGTCATCTGTGATGATGACAATGACGATGCGGATGCCGTTGACGTCATCAGTGACGTCACTGGTGACGTCATCAGTGATGATGACGATGATGATGCGGATGCCGGTTAGGTCATCAGTGACGTCACTGATGACGTCATCAGTGATGATGACGATGACGATGCGGATGTCGGTGACGTCATATGGGAGGTCAGGTGACCTCGGCGGGGGGGGTCACGTGATCCTGGGGGTGGTCGCGTGACCTCGGGGGGTGTCACGTGACTTCGGGGGTCACGTGACCTCAGGGGGTCACGTGACCTCGGGGGTGTCACGTGACTTGGGAGGGTCACGTGACCTCAGGGGGTCACGTGACCCCTGGGGAGGGGTCACGTGATCTTGGGGTGACCTTGGGGGTCACGTGACCTTGGGATGACCTTGGGGTGACCTTGGGGGTCATGTGACCTTGGGGTGACCTTGGTTACGCCGACGGCAACGCCAACGGCGACGTCGACGGCGACGGCGACGCCGCTCAAGCCGGGAACGGGCCCCTAAGAGCTGCACTCTAAAAGGAAGGAGTTGAGAGTGTGCGGGGGCGTCAAAGCCACCCGTTTGGAACCGCAAGTAGAGACAGAAGCAGCAATAGCCTCGCGTCTACCCACTACTTGTAGCAAGTTCGTTAAAGCACGCGCGCGAGGACGTCACAGCTCGGTGCTTTGACGTCCCCTAGCACTCTCGTCTCTTCCTTTCCCACACTTTATCTCCGAATAGCGTTTCTAGACATTTTCCACAGGGGCGCCGCCATCTTTAATTGTCGTCACTTCCAGTATGGGCGACGACAAAATAGTAAAACGTTTCAACCTGTAACCAGTAAAAAAATAGAGGGGAGCCAAAACGAGAAAGTGTGGCGGTTAGGCTTATATCCCAAACATCTTCTATTGGCGTGGCGCCGGCAAAGTAATGTTTTCGCCCATACTGGAAGTGACGACAATTCAAGATGGCGGCGCCCTTGTGGAAAATGTCTATATGTCCTCTTTCTTTGAGAATTGCTGCGCCCCTAGTTCACGCTTTGCTGCTGCCTGACTGCCACGTCAAACGATACCATGACGCAGGCACGTAGCCAGGATTTCGTTTCGGGCGCAGCCGCTCAGGGCGAAAACTGGTTTTGGCCGGTCGCCCGCGGCGACCAGCGGCGGGCGGCGAGCCTCCCCGACGCTAGTGTGGTCGGGCCTTAAAGGCCGACGACCAGACTCGAGATTGTGCAAGGCAGAAGATATTCCTCACCATGAGGGGTGGAGGAAACAGGCTACGGTGGACAGTGTAGAAGGGGGGGGGGGGGAGGGGGGAGGAGGAAGAAGCCAGGGAAACGTGGAAAGCGCGAACTGGTCGTCGGTCTTTAAGATAAGCCGGACACAATAGAGTTTGTCCTTCCCTAAGCCTCGCCCGTGCCCTGTTTTGCCCACACCGGGTGTTGGCGCTCCGCGTGGGCGGGAACTGGAGACAGAGAATGAACTTTATTCTTACTCAGGAAACCCTGGTCCAGGTCTCCTAGGGCAGGAACGAGATTTGCGTGAAATGAAGCGTGTGTTCATGCACTGTAGTGAGGCTAGATCAAAAGAGGTTCCATCTTAAATGATAGGGCGCTTTTGTAATTTAATGTCGGACACCTCCTTGCGGAAATAGGTCGCAACTGCGCATGCGCTGCTTTTTGGCCCGGCGAGGAGGAAAGCAGGCCTTGGAGTCTACCTGCTCTAATCCATCAATCAGTCGATCAATTTCAATCAGTGTTTATAATATTGTCCAGAAACGATAATAATAATAAATATAGATCCGTAAATAATTAAATTAGTTAGAAAATAAATAAATAAGATAGTAAGTATATAAAGAAATTAGTAAACACATAAACAAATAAATTTGTCTCACCCGTTGACCGCAGTGAGGATGATCATTGTCACGGAGTAGAACCTTAGCACGAAGGTGTACCAGTGGGTGATGTTCTGCACCTTTCGGCCTCCGAAAGCGCCCACCATCCTCAGCAGCACGAAGAAGAAGCCTCCGAAGACGGAGACAAAGATGACCACGAGCTGGCCGAAGAACACGCCCACCCAGGAAGGCTGGTGTTCCCAGAGCTGTTTCAAGGAAAAGCTGCTCTGGGAACGCTCCAAATGGTACTTAAAAATCCACACTTTAAGCAGTGCGCTCACTAATGTAGAATTCCCTTGGTAAATTTTGAGAAAGTTTCATTCTGGAAATTACGTGGGTATGCCCAACTTGGGTATTCTAAAACTCAACATAAGATGTCTGTTTAATCGTTACCAAATCACCCAAAAATATAATTTAAGGTCTGACAGAAAAATCTTGGATTTGGAAAACTTCATTACCAATTTACTACTCTACGAGTATGTAAAAAAGGCAGTTTTACGTAAGCTTTTTTTTTTTTTTCTTTTACAGGCTTTTTAAGTGAAACTTGAATCCGAACATGAATGAAAACGTAAAGTCTAAACCGACTTAGCTTGACTATGCATCCCGATTATCTGTCTAACAGAAACTATTTGTAGATGTGCAAATATGCCTGTTTTATTTCGTACTTGTGAAATGACCGATTTTTAATGCTCTTGATCGAGGCAATTTGTTGACAGAACGTGCACTTTCTTTTTATTTATAAAAATGATAATTAATTTTTTTAATGGGTACGCGGGAAAAGTGAGGCATGACCAATTTGGCACGCACTGCGATACCCCACATCGTTCGGAAATTATGGGTCCTGACCACGGTGTAAGATACACTCTTTAAGGGAGGACACGGCGGGGCTGAACGCGCGGCGCAAGGAATCAGATAGTGTTCGTTCGACGGGCATCCGAAAGGCTGCATTGTTGCGCGGCCACCGTGCCCACGGCTGACAGTGTCGCCGGTGGCCAAACGGCGAAACTGTGTGAGAGCGAAAAAAAATTATCTCGTTGTTATGACACCCCGGTACACGGTGTTTTTTCTGCACGTGCGATAACCTCGCTGGAGCTCTGCGCGTGTGGTACATGAGGCGGCACGAGCCGTCTTGTACGTGCCCACGGGTCGACGAGTCACCTGCCGACGCCGCTTGAAACCATAGTGAGAGAGAGTGAAGAGCGAACTTTATCGGGCACGTCGCGAGGAGCGCGCTGTCTTCACCTGAAGAGTATTATCTTACACCATGGTCCTGACAAAGCGCCAAAGTGTCGTGTCTTGGCGGGACAGCACACAGGAAAGACCGGAGGACCATAGAACGACGTAAAAAAGTAAGTAACTCGGTGTGTGTATGTTTATGCAGCCGGAACTTAGTCTAGCTGCCTCAACAGGCAGCTAGACTACTTGTCTCTCAGCCCTAGACAGGTAATTTAGCCAGTGCGGTACAAACCGCAAGCCTGGGGTCTTGCACCACACAGTAGTGATACACGACCGCACGCCGGTACGATGTTCATCCAGATCGAGACAGGAAGGGGTGGGGGTTCAGCCCAGGGTTCCTGGGTTCTGCATCGCGAACTTTCGCTCCACGTGCTCCGAGCTGGTGTGGAATCAGAACGGCTAGCTCACGCTAGGGAGCTATCACATCACAAAAAGATTAAGACAAAAAAGAACACGAGCGCCGCCACTTTAACGATAGTGGTGTGCGCCTTGTTTTCCTTATACAACAAGTACTCAGTATATTGTGTCAGTTAACAGCGATTGCTCTTTCCTTCAGGTGTGTTGTCGTTTTAGATGAGAATAATCTGGCTTTTCGTGGCGTCCACAACATTTAAATATAACGTAAACAAGGACGCGCGAAACAAGAACATTGCAGGGAACGATTGAAGGCAGCTTCATCCGACTTGAAGGTGTTTATAAAAGTTTTATTTTAGGATCCATGTCGACGAGTGTGTCCTTTGTCGAGAACTGAAAATAGCGAAGTCGAGGTGGAACCATTGCCGGAGCGAGTCGATCAATGATTCAACGATTTTGAATCGATGCATGAGCCTATGTTTTAGCAATAGAAATTGAAGTTTCTTTCCAGCTACATTATGTACTAATTTTCAATATAAGAAGAATCCAGTCGCGTTGTGGCGGTCAACATAAGTTAACGGCTCTCTGGTATCGCGCAGGAGATAGCGATTCAGACAAACCGACAGAACGAGCTTTTCGACAATTTGCAGCCACACCCGGTGGCGGAAATGAACCTCCAACTAAGCGTTGTATGTACATGATAAAATTGAGTCAATGTTTAGATAACACATTTCTAGTTTACCACTGAAAAATATACTCTTTAAAATAAATTAATTTAAGAGAAGTTATAAGATGAAACAGCAATTCTCACGAGAAAACTAGCACGCACCTTCCGAGCTTAGTACCCCATGGATGTTCATCGACAGTGCAGCGCTTCATTCAAAAAGTATTCTAAGCACATTCGAGAGGATGGCGTTGGGGAAAATTATTTGGTTTACCGACGCAACCCACTGCCGCCATAGGTCTCGCTCATTTTGAAAGCAATGCAGTTTGAAGACATTGGAGCCAGAGTTGTCTCGTCGGATCTAGTGGGCGATACAGATGTCCTCCGATAACATTATGCACTCTTGGTTGTTATTCGTGCAGCTTATTACCAAACAATTGTATCCCAAAGGCCAGGGGATTGCCGTCGTTAAATGCGCAAGCTCTAATTAAATCTGGAAGTAAACAAATGGAGGAAACCGCGAAGAAAACAAGCAAACTTGAAGGAACACAGACAGGGGTCCAAGGCGTTCACCTGGGTCTCACGCTCATCCCTAACAAACCAGCGAGGAGGAAAGCCCCAGTAACTGTTTCCCTTTTTTTCTCTTGCCCTCTTTTAATTAAACTATGTATACTAAAACAGAATTTTTGGTGTTGTTTTTTAATATAAAGTTGCTTCGTTGCCGTGCGCATGCGAGATAAACCACCGGTGGGTAAAGGAAGGCTCGGGACAAGCACATCAGCGGCCGCAAGACCTCTCTCAACCTGTGAGCTTTGGCTGAAGCGTTATGCCCAAAGTACCTTCTGATGGGGGACACGCGAAGTAGGGTGCAATGTTCTAAATGCTAGATTAAATAAGCACTAAATGTTTCACTCACCACTGACAGATAAGTAACGTATTCGTTTTCGCTGCTTTGTCGGCTTCTCAGATCCTTAATGAGACCTGGAAAAAAAGCAACATCACAAGCTGCTATCACTACTAGATTATCAGACAACAGAGAGTTTTCACAGTAGTTAATACGCGCTATTATATTTTACATCAAGTTTAGAGAACAATTTTCTACTTCAGACAGTTTTGATTTGTCATAGGCCCTTTATAGAAAATACCGGAAAAGTATAGCGGCACACTCGGGTCTTAGCTGCTGGGAATGGGTTTTGTTTTCTACGTGCCTCAAGCATTTTAAATACAAAAAGAGTAAGCATTAAGTCTAGTGCACTTTCAGTATTACCGTGCCACTGTCGCTACCAAAGTCTACGCGGCTTCCTAAAAAAAAAAAATAATAATGTGGTTTTCTTTTTTACGTAAGGTACATGGCACACATATTTGAAACTTGGAACAAGATCATTCAGCAGAAATCTGTCTGGCCGGGGAAGTGAATGATTAAAGACGTAGAAACAAGCTCAAAGGATCATTCTGCAAACATGTGGCGCCCCACCGTTCGTCGAGATCAAGAAGTTTGGGTCATCCTTCGCGTCGACCCCCACAGTGTGCAACCCGACATTTTTCTTTTTCCCTTTATAAAGCGCCGTTCACACACTTGCAACCGAGTAGGACCGAGAGAGACAAGATCGGTTTTTAAGCCTCTTTAGACGGCGTAAGATCGCATGCGCTGCTGCAGAGCAGGTCCTACGCCGTCGCAAGAGGCTTAAAAACCTGTCATGTCTCTCTCGGTCCTACTCGGTTCCAAATGCGTGTGAACGACGCTTTAAAAGCGTAAAGAAATACAATCGGGTTTAAAAGTGGCTCGTCTCTGCACGCGGAGAAAGGTCCCACGGAAAGCGAGCAGCGAGATAGGCGCAGATTGGCCGGTTGGCAGACGGCTCGTGATTGCCATGGTCGATGAGAGGGAAAGAGAGAAAGTTCATAATAACAACAATAATAATAATAATAATAATAATAATATTAACATCTTTATTTCCCATTTACAATGGTGGAGTTAAACTGCACTTCCGGTTTGAAGTCATTAAAAAGGGCAAGGAGTGCATCGTTTTGCCCTACTGGGGCAACAGTTTGAAATCAGGCTCTTTTTAAAATTATTCTGTTTTCTAAAAATACGCACGCAATTTCCAAACTTGAAATATTTTGGACGATCGCTAAGAAGCATTATCGGTCGTTCGCAACAATAAAACAAAAATACGATGCTTGAGTCGTCAGTGGCCCTTCAACTAATAGAAGGCGTCTCATGATATTCCAACTTTTTGCTCCGAGATTCGTTCTTTGGTGTTCTTGTCGGCTACTGCCACAGTCCCATTGGCGACGGGAGGATAATACAGAGTGCAAGTTCGTCTGCTTCTTGCGCGGGGTTTGCGGTGACGTCAGAACGCCCAGCTCTGATTGGGTCTGATCGGACGGATAGTCGAGGTCTACCCACTATCCTTCCAATCGGAGCCAATCAGAGCTCTGCGTTCTGGCGTCACCGCAAACCCCGCGGAAGAAGCAGACGAACTTGCACTTCGACACCAAAGCAAACAGGTCGTGAACACAATGCTTCAAAGCAGAACGTTGACCTGCATTTTGAAGATAATTGTACTTCGTTTCAGCTCAAGTTCAGGCGGAGCCGACGCCGGTGTAATGGAACCAATCAAGCAGCCTCAAAAAGCTTGAGAGCCTTTTCTGTTTGTCACGGGTTCAGCGAAGATCGAACACGTACAGAAATGTGACGAACACCATGACGGTGCACTTTTGACGCTGTCCGATCGGTCCCGTCACCTCGCAACATCGGCGGCGTTTGGAATTCAAAAAGTTCAGACGCAGCCGACGTTACGAGCTGTAACGTGGGCTGAACCGACGTTACAGTGTATAATAACCATACCTGACACCACAGTGACACATTAAGGGGCAACTCCGGTCAATAATACTTAATGTGTGGTAACGGCTGTTTTCAACTAAGGCTGTGGCTCTAAATCACATAGTGTGACGTCCCCCCTGGAAAAAAGAAACCGTTGCTAGGGGCGTTGTTGTGGAAGAATACATGGGACTGGATTTCGCTCCGAAAGAACGATCGTTCAAAAATCAGACGTGGGATTTAGGCATCTAAAAAGAACAGACATAGGGAGCCGAGATTTCACACTTACCACGACAAATGTTTGCCAAAAATCGGCTGTTTCTGAAATATTTGCGACGATAACTTCCAATCCTCGAGATGTCTCGAGATGCCTGCTGCAGTCAACGAACGCATGACGAACGCACACGGAATGACTGAAGAATGCCAACTGCAACAGTTTGAATTGTTTTCACAAAGATACGATTTTTACTTTATAATTATTTGGAGCATGACAGGCCTAAGAAAACGCACCAGGTTTATAAAAACGAATTGTATTTGTGTGCAATACAATGATGTCTGACGAAAATTATCATAGGCATGGCGATTTGCTAAAAATACAGCAGGAAAGGGCATCTGTTTAGAACACATCATCAAAGAAGCGTCGGGCCTTTTTTTTTTTTTCATTTTGCGGTCGACGTACGTTGTAATGAATGATCAATTATTGTGACTCTAACACGAGCGGTTTGAGACCCCGAACTTTGTTTGTGAGGCTGGCAATATGGGTGTGTGTTTGTGCCGGTTTGTTATCATCACTATGAGAAAAAATCTACTGACTCTTCAGTTTGTTTTTTAGTAAGACCCCAAATGCAGGAGCTGGATAACAACATCAGGTAAGTTATATTGACGCCTGCATGACCGAAAAGGAACCCTTCTCCTCAGATCTAGAAGATTCGTTTTTACTCTTAACCCAAGTGGAAAAGATAAGGAGGCCAGTATGGCCTTGATTAGTCAGTCTGGCATAATATAGGACGATTGTTCGAGATGCTGAGTGTAGTAAAAGTAAAATTTGGGGGTTTTACGGTGCCAAACCAACGATGGGCATCTTGCACGCCCCAGCGGAGGACTGAGGATTAATTTGGACCACCTGGGGATCTTTTGACGTGCAACCGAAAGCTCGGTTACAGGGCGCCTTCTCCGCAATAAGCCTCCTTAATATTGCGGGCACCTCGGTCGGGATTCGAACCCGCCACCTGGGGATCCGAAGACCGGCGCTCTCGCCTCGGAGCTGAGTGGGGGGAGGGTAAAGGGGGGAAAGCAGTTCTTGTCGGTCATGCACACGGCAATATATAAAATTTGTCCTTAAAATAAGGTTCCCAAGGCGCTGCAGTCGCGAGGAATGTTGTTACGCGGGATCCGGCGACACTGGCGTGTAGCTTGGTTCCCCCTCTCCGAGTCCCTGCCCCGCCGAGCTGTCTGCGACGTTTAGTCTTGGCTTAGCAACCGTTAGAGATGCAACTCCCACTCGCTTCTCCTACCAGGTGCGAATTGCTCTCTGTGATTCGTTTTGTGTGTGCAAAAAAAACACTTCGCCGGTGGACATTCATTCCCAACTGCGTGAAGTCTACGGAGAAAAGTGTATGAGCGTACAGCACGTGCGCAAGTGCTGCAGAGAATTCAAAGATGGACGTATGGACGTCCATTATGGACGGCGTTCTGGACGGCCATCGGTTTTGGACGAAACGATTGCGAAAGTGGAAGAAACAATGCTGAAAGATTGAAGGGTGATGGTTCGGGAGCTCTGCGAGATGATCCCTGATGTCTGCAAGACCTGCATTGACCAACATTTTGGACAGACCATTTAAGGCATGCCAAGGTTTCTGCAAGGTGGGTCCCGAGAATGCTTACGGAAGACCGCAAACGGCAACGTGTTGAAGCAGCCCGCGAATTTCTTCAGGCCTACGAAGCCGATGAAGAGAAATTCTTGGACTCTATTGTCACTGGGGACGGGACCTGGGTCCTCTACACGACAGAGAGAGAGAGAGAGAACAACTTTACTAAAAATGCCTGCAGAATCGGTTAGGCTCCCTCCACGCAGGGAGGACGAACTTTCGCCGCGCCGGAAGCGAAACAATAATCCCGTCAGTGGAAACATCCAGAGTCGTTGAAGCCGCGGAAGTTCAAACAAACACTGTTTGTCGGCAGAGTGACGGCGAGCGTCTTTTGTAGGGGTGTCGCGAACCGGCCGCGGTTCGAGTTCGACCAGGTTCGACTTTTTCGAACTTTTAGTGAAAATTTCGACGAACCTTCTATTGAGGTTCGACTCGTGTGCGCATGCGCGACAGTCTGGCCAGTTGGCTTCGGATTGGATGATAATGGCTAAGAGATGAATTAAAGGGAAGCTACGGAGCTTCTTGGAAAAAATGAGTTAGAAGTGAATTCTAGTGTATTTTTACCCCGTGAACCCGAATACCCAAACCATTTGCTGCATAAGTATTGTTAAACGGGAGAAAAACGCGAAAGACAGTCGCTGTCCGTGACGTCACCGACGGCTCTTTTGGCTGCCCAAGGCTAGGGGGGCGGGGCTTCAGCCCTATTTTGAAATTGCTCTTGTGGCTCTCCGGCGCGTCGCATTGAAATATAATTTTGATATCTGTTATTCTAAAAGCCAAATGAACGCAATTCAAGCGTTTTTTCTCAAATGTAGAAGTGCCCCATCTTCCCTTTAAGTGCAGCGCTGATTGGTTATTTCAGTTAATACAGCACAAAACAATTAAGTTATTAACTTCTTCAGTGATTAGAATTGGTTTCTTTAATTGCAACTGTCCATAAATTTAAAAATAACCCTTCGCATAAAAAAAATTCTCCAAACTTAGACATGCTTCTATAAAGGTCTGGCCACACTGTCCACAAAGTCGAACCGGTCGAAATTTGGTTAAAAGTCGAAGGTTCGTCGAACCGGTTCGACCCAGTCGAACCCCGAAAGTTCGACCAAAAAATCTGGTTCGACAAAAGTTCGCGACACCCCTAGTCTTTTGGGACAGGAAGGGGTTATTGTCAGGGCCGGTCCTATAAGTGGTGGGAGGTGGGCGGTCGCCCAGAGTGCCATCAAAAGCGTGGCGCCGCCGCGCCCCCTTTAGATCTTTTTTTTTTTTTTAGCTTCTTGATTTATTTGAACAATGCGCCCGGGACGACGTTATATGCTCGATCGCCGTTCGCTTTTAGAATTATGTTGTCATCTGACAAAACGCTCGTGTTGGGCCACTACTCACGTGTTTACTAACAACGTGATGTCGTGCTAGTAGATAGGGGGCATGTAGAAAAAAAAAAGGGGGGGGGAGAGGGGGGGGGGGGGGGGCACGACCGGAGATTGCCCAGGGCGCTTGATGGTGTAGGGCCGGCCATGGTTATTGTTGTGAGAATTCATGCCTGCCGGTACAACAATCAATGCGGATCGCTACTGTGAGACGTTGAAGAACATTCGCAGCGCGATTCACAACAAGAGGAGAGGCACGCTCACGAAGGGAATGCGTTTTCATCAGGGCAACGCTCGTCGATCCGCACATCACCCTTGTAACAAACAATCTCATCAAAAAATTTGGATGGGATACTGTGACATACCCGCCCTACAGCCCAGACATAGCCCCAAGTGACTACCACACCGGGGTGGGACGAATTTCAGAACCGGAGAGGAGTTCAAAGAAGAGGCTTTAAAGGGTAACTGCAAGAAAAAGCGTATTTTTAAACAGCCTAAATGGGACAAGCATGTCACAAAACAATTTTTCCAACAAAAAATATTTTAAACAGCAATATTTATCGCGCGGGACTGATTTTAATGTGTGGCTATTTCGTCCGTTTCAAATCGCGCGCCACAAAGTTGGTATTATACGTCACGGAGTGGCTGCTCTACGTCACGGAGTGACGTATTCTAGCCACTCCGCGCGCGTCGAAAGAACGGGAGTTTCAAATGTGGAGAGGTTGTGGCTCCGACTAAATTACGTCCTGTGGCGTAAAAATTGCTATTTCTCTTTTTTTTTTTTTTTTTTGCCGGAATATTTGTTTTGTGACATGCTTGTCCCAATTAGGCTGTTTTAAAAAACACTTTTTTTTTTCTTTGCAGTTATCCTTTAAGCTACCTTCACGGCGCGGCGGAAGAGTTCTACGATTCAAGCATAAAGAAGATGGTACACCGCATGCAAAAATGCAATTATCTCAACAGCGATTATGTCGACAACAAGCGGAAAGTCTAAGCTTTCCAAAAATATGTTATTCAATGGCAATAAACATGATTTTCATTGTGAAAAATCATTGGAACACAAATGTGCACTGAAGAACTATGCTGTCCGAAACCCTTGAAACGTGTGCTGGCCTGCACTTGGACAGAGCTGGCAGTAATGCAATTACTGTAATGAAATTACAGTAATTTAATTACTTGTTCCAGTAATTAGTAATGTAATTCATTACTTTTTGTAGCAGGTAATTTAGTAATGTAATGAATTACTCCAGCGACGGTAATTGTAATTAACCTACCTAATTACTTTTTCGCACCAGGCATATTTTTTGTGTCCACAATACACAAGAGCGCTTTTCTTTTTATTTTACTTTTTCTTTTTCCTCTACACCTTTCCCAAAAACGCTCTTTGGCCGCCGCTATGTTGCTGATGCTAATGCGGCTGGTGCGACTCTCGCGCCCGCTATCAGCTAGACATTTTCTGCCACTCTCTCGAACTGTGAAAACCCGCTCAGCGCGATTCTCTACCTATGTTTTGCGGTTTTGCATTCGACGTTTTCTGGCCCCTTTTGAAAGTTTCCGCTTACTTTTTCTGATGCATGCTGCGTACCCTCTCTGTGTTATCTTCCACTGTGAGAAATAGGGCTGGTAAGTGCCTTCCATTCGAGCTTTTCTGCTCGACATTCTCGGAAAACGAAGGAGGGGAGGTAGGTCGAACTAAGGCCCCTGGTGGAACGGCCCTCGACGCGATTTTGCGAACAATGACAATTGTTCTTCCCCCTCCCAGAGATAATCCGCGTAGGGTCCTCAGTCATCTCCAAAAATAGTTGTCCGGGTTGGGGTGGCAAACGGATCAGTCGCGTGCGTTTCTCTGTCCACCGGTAAACATGCAACAGAGAGTTCTAGCTGTGTGCCATGAACTGTGTAAATAATGTAAATAAAGTTATCTGTAAAAGGAAGTTATCAATAGCTCCTTTATATTTAAAAGTATACAAAAGTAATGCGAAAGTAATGTCATTACTTTTAAAAGTAATTTGTAATGGTAATTAATTACTTTCTGGCTGTGGTAATTTGTAATGTAATTTAATTAAATTTCAGCAATTTTCAGCAAAGTAATTAGTAATGTAATTTAATTACAAAATATGAGTAATTTCGCCAGCTCTGCACTTGGACCTTGATACACTTCACGTCGTCGTCGTACGTGATCCGGCTTCACAGTTTTTTACTTTCTCAAACATTGCGGAAGCGAGCTCCATTGGAAGGCGTTGGCGCGCTTGCGCACCTGGAGTGACGATCAAAGCTGTGCACGTGCCGGCACCTCTTCGGTTCCGGAGTCCCACAGAAGTTTGACCACGAGAACAGAAGTTTCGTCGATCGTCACCAACTTCAGTCAACGCAGACCCGCACTCCAACAGAAAGAACCACTGAACCCGCGAAGCCATTGTGTCGTCTGCTAGCAAGGCAAAACCGGTTGTGAAACTTTATTACGGGCTTTTGTCATCGCTTTATGGTACTGAGATCAGAAAAAGTCTCCCTGATTAGATATTGAGAAGACACAATGCTTCAAAATGATTTACGTTTTTATCAGACACTTTTTAACCTCACATCAAGTCCCCATGTATTTGTCCGTAACAACGGGTCAAGTAACGCTTTGTTTGGAGCGGAGCGCCATGCTGTGACGTCATCACTTACGGGGTAAATTGTGTTTAGTTTTATAAATATCACGGCTCAAAGTTTGGTTTCGGGAGTCTACGGCAAAACCGAAACTATTTGCTAGACGGATTCCAACAGTGATCATCAGCCGTAGGGCCGCGAGGTGACGTCACCATGGTGCTGCGCAACGTTATTAGATTAGCTCAGTTACGGAATTGGTCATAGACGTTGCACGCACGAGAAGTACCCCTCCCTCACTCACCACAACTCACCTCCCGTCGTTCGACGCACCGGACGGCCGCCTTGGTAACTGCGGTGTATTCTATTGGATACGTACGTTTCGAGGCGCAGCGTCTGGAGGGCGTTCCACCGCGTACTCTATGGAAAACACAGTTCGTAAACGAAAATCTAGATGGCGCTTCAAACGACGAGAGGTGGACTGAAGTGAGTGAGGGGGGTAGTCCCTTGCGCGGGAGTTCCACAACTGAGGTAATATAGTAATGTTGAGTACAACCAATCAACCGCAGCTCCACCGCGGCGTGACGTCACGAAGGTGCTGCGCCAGTGTTACTTGACTATATTCTATTTCATCTTATGATGTACCGCAGGAAAGGCTACAAGCCCAAGCACCTTGCTCTAGGGCACATCTCGGCGGCACAAGCTCTCGTGCAACGCTATGAGCTCGCGAATCTAGCCTTCGCTGCGGTACAATTCGTCAGGTGAAACGGAGTATTCGCCATTTTCACGACCTATAGGGGGCGTGCTGGCGCCCATCAAAATGTCTGTCATCTGGATGATCGTCGCAGAACAGCAATATGAAGCTGCGTCTGCGACGCGAAAGTAATTATAGCTTTGCTATATACGAGCAGTATTAGAGCCTTACTTTTTTTTCACGTCTGAAAAGTGTAGGCAGGCACATTTATTCTAAAGCCGATCATCCAGGAGCTAGTGAGCGCGATTCTGACACCGCGGTACCACCATCGCAGAAAGTTGCGAATAAAAGCTAAGCCGCTTGCTGCCCGCTAAAAACAGCTGGTCGCATCTTTAAAGTCGGTTTTAGTGGAGCACGCGACTTCTCTTTGACGTAATATTTCGGCTGTGATCATATTTGGTGCCACTAAAGCGATACGTGCCATTAATTTTGGTTTCGTTTTTGACCGGTGTTGCTCTTTAAATGGGTTATGAAGCGATATGGGGTTGGAGTCTTAATAACTTTGCAGAGGCGTACTGGTCCTTATCTGGCCCAAGTCTACTCGCACAGACCGCCATTGATTCAGAAGGTTCCTTGTCGCGGTAAAATTGCGAGGATAAAAAGGGACTATTTCTTTCAGTCTTGCCTTCGCAAATCTTGATGACGTAATGGTGGGATCAAAACCACCCGCATGACGACAGTCTAGCGCGGCTCGGGAATTGGACATGCGAGAACTGCGTGAGCACTCGACTTCGGCTCGTAACAATCAATGCCTCGGCGGACACTCGGGTAGTAACTCGTGTCCAACCACTGCAGGGGCTCTAAACTCGTCAAGCTCAAAGTTCGGCCGAAGTTCACGGATCGCACCGATTGGACTATTTCGGTGATGACGCCGCGCCTTTGTCGCCGGCGTCCAATCGACGCGCTCCACAAACTTTCGGCTCCAACTTTAAGTTTGACGAGTTTAGGGTCTCTGTGATGAGAATAGCCACACTCTAACTATACCTGGAGCGGGTCCATATCACAAGAGCGAATGACATTTTAGCGAACGGCGACATTTGAGCGAATGGTCGTTTTAGCGAATAACGGGGGCGCGCGTTAACCCATCCGTCGCGCTTACCCCCTTCGCGGCGACAGTCTACGGCAACTCATTACAAAAATGTGAACTCACTTGGCCCACCCGAAAACGCCGCTTCGCGGCGTCCTACTATTCGCTAAAGTGTCGTTCGATGAAACGTGGGCGTTCGCTAAAACGTCATTCGATCAAGTGAGTGCCTCCCACCTGGAGCTCAGACACGTTTTATACTTTGCCAACCCCAGCGCGTGGCTATGATTAACGTTGGCGGCATGATAGGCACCAGGCCACGTGGCCGCTTGTTCAGACTCCGAGTTGAGGGGAAGGACGATACTCATATTTTGGAATTTTTTTTGCCATTTGTAATGGCCTAGGAAGAAAAGCTAAGGCAAGTTTATTCAGTTATTAACGTTAGGTAGTGATTCTAAGCAGTATTTAGCGAAAGTAGTATTTAGCGAAAGCATTCACCAGCTGCTCCGCCTCTCGCCTTTCGCCTTGCGCCGGGCTTAGCCTGCTCGTGCGACGAAGTGTTATCAAAAACAGAAAGCACGCGCTCGAAGCCGAGTACCTACTAGGTTGTCAACCTGTTATCAACTATAATTGCTTTGTTTAAACGTACAAAATTCGCAATCATACGCACTCGCATCGGTCTTCACTGGACTCGACAGGGTGAAGAGAATGTTCTCGGTAATCCAGTAGAAGACGTTCAGGTGAGGGGGCAGCTTTTCAGCCATTTTTGAGTGTTGTCGGTACCTGCAACCAGAACATAGAAATAAGTATATATGTAACTTTCTTTTTTATTCTTTTAGAATAAATCAGATTGATGTTAGCACTAAATAGATGGTGGAAATGTTAATTTCAGAACCCCATCAATCACGGATGTTGGATTGATGGATGTTAACGGCTATACCCTTTGTAACGGGCGCTAGCTTGCACCACCTAGCCTAAGTCTAAAACGACAAAAACAAATGATTCCTCCCGCTCTTCTAAGACCAGTTTTTTTCCCCTAACTATCACCAGGCAGTGTGAAATATCGCCAGGATGACCTGCGAGGGATCGGGCAAAAAAAAAAAAAAAAAAAAACATCACCCCCCTGCCTTGTTTCCCAGGCGAGGGAGTCGCCAATTTTCCTCAGGTCAAACGTTGTCGGCGTTACCCCAGCACCGGACCCGCTGGAACTCAGGGTTGGTACTTTGAGCCGGAACCACGCGGGAGGGAGTCCCAATTTTTCTCTGTCCCTCCTGTCCCCAGCTGTGCTAGTTAGTTGTTCATAAATCAATTTTCCCTAGATACTTTTCCCCAATTTTTTAATCGCCTCTTTGTCACTGTAATCCTTTTCTCTTCCGTCCTTTCATCGTCGCCAGTAAAACCCAGGGCCCTGGCCAAATCGGTTACCTCTTCAGGGAGTGCAGGGCGAAGCCCCGGGCATGCACTTCAAAACCTGGTGCTCTAGCGTCTCGCTATATTATTATGGCAGGCGTCACATATTGTATCTGCCTCCTGAAGTTTTCCTCAAAACTTTCGTTCTCGCCTCAAACACTAAAAAACTTCCCAGCGAATTGTCAAACACATCTTTCTTTTTTATGTCCTGTTTTTGTGGTCTGTACATTGTTAGAGCTAACTTTGCCTGCATTCTTACCTTCCACATTTTTCTTCCGGCCTCTTTCACTCCCTTTTCCACAGAAGGGTGATTTGACGTCAGCTTATGCAATGATGGTCCGGGTCATATTTTTGATATTTTCGTTAAAACAAATATGAAAGCCATGTAATCGGGAGGAACATTCTGCTGTATATGAACGCCGTAACTATTTTTTTTTCCGCTGAGGTATAAAATAGAGAAGCTCGAGGCGTGGAAATTGAAAAAGATTTCACAAGGCTACTCTGCACAGTCGTCACTTCCTCATCGAAGCTTTCACGTCGTCATGACTTTTTTAATATGTTTTACAAAAACTATACACCACATACAGAAAAAATAAAAAAATATCAATAAAATATTTCTATGCAAACAAAAAATTAAACATGGTATAAAAACGCGTTTTAGAGACATTCACAATTTGTTTACCAAGAAAGAAAACATATTTTGTAATACTTCACGAAACATATCGAAATGCGCGTCTTTAAATATTCTTTACGAATATATAAAGATAGTACGCCCACCTGTAATTGTCTTTTTTTATTATTATTATTAACGCGGAAATACGGCCGATTTCTCAAAATGTGACAAGATTAGGCGTCGTGTTTACAAAGCTCCATCTTTTTTCTTTTTTTTTTTTTTTTGAGAACCCTTGGCTTTTTGCAGTGACTTGAACTAACTTGTGATGGCAAAAGATTGAGTGACATATAACATCCGAACGGGAAAAACTAGGACAAACCTTCTCTCGGAGCAAGCCGACGTCTTCGTTATAGCGGCTTTTCCGCATAAGGTCGCCTTCGTGCAAGCGTCAAAAGCTGGAAAGCGGGATTCTATCGTAGAGTGAAAAGCCCTGCTATTCCTAGCATTGCTTTATCGTTGTGTGACCATACCCCCCCCCCCCCCCCCCTCTTCCCTCCACCCCCTGCCCCCTTCTTCCCACCCCTTATCTCGAACAAGAAACGCGTGCGAACGTCACTGCTGGCGGCAGTCACGAATCATACGTGAAGAGTCATTTATGAGGAATCAAGGTAAAAGTAGCTGTAAGGAAAAACATGCAAGTCAGTTGGTCAGAAAACGTTGCAATCTAAACCCCGAGACAAGAAAAAAAAAAACGGACAGTGCGAAACGAAATCTTAAACGCAACTTAGCTTATTCACTAGAAGAACGACAATAAATGCATGCCCACACAGAAAGAAAAAATAAGGAAGATAAAGACAGGTGACCGCAAAAACTTGACCGAACCTAACCGGACAAAGTAAATCACTCCAAGTTTATGGACAGCAACGGGAATGGGCACCTCTCCCAAAGACCAAAACAGATGAGTTTCACCACGCTATGTAAACCGACCGAGACAAAACCCCTAACCCCCTCTCCCATTTTACCGCCGTAACCCCCTTCCCCAACAGACACACGCACGCACGCACGCACGCACACACACACACACACGCACGCACGCACGCACGCGCGCAAACTATACTCCAACACCGAAAACGCCAAAAACATTACAATGAAGGAAACTTTCACAGGGTGGTTAAAAACAGAAACGGCTGACTATCGCCATGCTTACTAGGAGACTCGATGTCTTTGGTGCTCAATAAGTGGAACTGCAAACAAACAACACCAGCTTAACCGTGCGCGACGCACCGATTATATCTACATGGGAAGACAGAAGTTGATGACTACAAGGACATTTTCTTTCGGAACTTTGACCGGATATTCGGAGCCGGAAGAGAGGAATTCCAAACCTCTCAAATGGGCGTTTGCGAGGACGTTTCAAGTTCTGTCATTTACGAAGCGAGTAAGAGCCTAGTGTCAGATCGAACCGCCTTGGCCCAACGATTCAGCACCGTGCGATTGATTGTTCTGTGTGGACTATCTACGAAGACACAAGAAGAAAGTGTATAGCGATAAGCATCTCGTATGGTAGAGAGACTCAACAAAGTGCGGTTGGAAAAGCTACTGGCTCCACGGACAGTGAACGAATCTGACCTTTTATGCCAGCATTGCTACAAATACCTCCAGAGTGAGATTGCTTTTCCTCACAACGTGACTACATGAAACTCTTCTTTCTGTGACTTTGATGAAATTCTGGCTGAAGTCAGTCAAGACTTGTGTGCTGCTAGTCCGTCGGTTAAGCGCCGTTCACAGATATGCAACCAAGTAAGACCGAGAGAAATCAGACCGGTTTTTAAGCCTCTTGCGACGTCTTAGGACAGGCTCCGCTGCAGCACATCCGGTCCTAAGACGTCGCAAGAGGCTTAAAAACAGGTGGGGTCTCGCGGTCTTACTCGGCCATTACTCCATTAAAACAACGTACAACCATTAGCAAAAAAAAAAAAAATCGCGAACGTATTTGAAGAAAAAAGTGAGTTTCTCGGTTAGAAAAAAGTTGTCAAGCGTTTATGGCGTGAAAACCGGCGAAGACAGTTGTGAGCACTGCGCAGAGTGGTTTGACGCGTTCCGCGAAGCGCTGAAGGCATGCAGTTCCCACCAGGAACGCCAGCGATTGTATACACGTTTCTGCCACCAAGCATCTCGAAGAAAGAAATATTGCGTCTGGTGCCGGAAGCGACTGCCTACATGATTGGTCAAACAAGAAAACTGAAGCGTAAAAGTGGTGTATGGGCAACCCCTGATCCCTACATGGGGAAAAAGGCGAATGCCGAAGACGTGAGCGTTGCAATTGAGTACTACACACGCGACGACCTCGGATGCTCTGTTCAAAGCCCCAACAAAAAGGCCGTCGTCAAAGCCGTCAAAGCCAAAGTCGTAAAAAGGTTTATGACCCGCTCTATTAAGAAAGCTTACCAGCTGTTTAGGAAGGACCATTCCCATCCAGAACTAGGCATCTCCAAATGTTATTCTCTATGACCAAAATGGGTAAAAAGAAAAAAAGAACCCGGAGCAATGGTATGCGCATGCATATATTCCGTCAATTTTCAGTTGCTTTGAACGGCAATAACGAATGCCCCAAAGAAGACATTTACTGAAGACGACCGCAAGCGCATCTACCTCTGCAACGCTCCACAGCGCTGCAGAGGTAGATGCGTGCACAGAACGCTTCTCGGGAAAGGTCCATTGGGTGGAGCTACACCCTTGAAACTTGAGTGCGCGATTTCGGAAGTGTTCTTCAGTGACTACAAGGCAGTATTAGTTTGTGTCTCATAACTAGGGTTCCATGTTCTCGGATATATCCAAAAAAATCTGAAAAACACTTGCCGGTAAATTTTCAGTCAATTCGGATTTATCCGAGAAACTGTGAATTTCGAGACCACAGTGGCAAAATAAACAGAAAAAAAGACGGAGTTTCACAACTAAATTTTGTAAGAGCTCAAGGTCAGTAGCCTTGGGGAGATTCCACTTCAGTATACTTTGAAATTTAGAACGACTGAAAAAATGGGGTTAGCTTTTTTTTTTTAGCACGTCGAGGTTCTTTGGGGACAACGGGTCATGGTACTCCGACATCATTTAGTTTGTTTTCTATTTCTCTATTTCTTTTTTTTTTTTTATGCCGTACAATAGACTCCGAATTTTAAAGAATTGGGAATCTAACAAAACTCAACTCCAATAAACCCCGAATCCCCAACGAAAAATAAACTCCGAAAAACACACTCCGAGATTCACAAGAAATAAACTCCGAAAACACGGAATCTATACTCAAAACACTGCATAGAGGTTCAGGCAGCCGCACCAATGACAGGGAACGATTCATTCATACGCATGCAATTTCGTCGTTCTGTAGATCTCAAACTTGGCCGCCGCTATTTTCGAAGCGTTCTTCAATTGCCATGAGGCAGCTTGTGTCCGGTAATATCGTTTAACGGGTTCGCGAAATGTTGTCTACTTAATACACCCTCATTGGTTCGAGAACGCTACGGAATTTTCGTCCGGTGTGTTACTGGGTTTAATAGGAAACGCGTATGCGGACTCTATGGAGCACGCTCGTACCTTTACCGTTCATCTAGACCAGGGTCTGCCAGGCAGACCAGGCTAAGGAGCCGCAAACAAAACCACAAAACTTCCAAGAGCTGTCTGGAAGTGGAAAGGGGGGGGGGGGGGGGGGGGGGGGGGGGGGATTCGTTTATGTTTCGAGCAATAAATGAAATTTGAACTACTTTAGATCTATCCGAGTCAAAAGCAGTCCAACTGTACGTAAGGTAGCAGTAGCACAAGGCTACCAAACCGCAACCTGTCTTTCAATTGAAACCGCGTTCCATTTCTCTTTGGGGGGGAAGTGCTCATGTGACCGGGCAAAGGGCGGGGGGAAGGGGGGGGGGGGGGGAGATAGGTTTGCTAGGGAGCCGCGAACCGCACTTTAACACGCAAGGAGCCGCAGCTTGGCCACCCCTGATCTAGAACATCTTCTCCAAAGTGGTGACACCTTAGCAGCTCCGACGTCACACCTCAGCTGTCGTAGCGTTTCACCTTACGGGTTGCGTAAGTGCCCTGACATTTTATACAATGAATGACGTCGTGCATTTTCATCTCGGCAAAAATCTTCATACTGCATGACTCTTGGCGGCTCACCTTTCTTGGTATTTGTCCCTGGACTGTCAGCGATCTCAGGTTTCAGCCCGATCCTACGAACGCTCGATTGTCGCGCAGCGGCTGAACGCGAAGGCAGTAGCACGAGTTCTACTCACGCGCCCTTGTTCGCTTCTGTTTCATCACTGATGTTCACGAGACTGCCTGTCATGTATCCTGCCGGGGTTGCAAATGCCGGTTTGAGGGAGATCGGTGGTCGAGGGCTTTGAAGTGAAAGAGGCAAACCTTCGCTACTTGCATTTCGCCGAACAACTCGATACCATTCAAAACATTTTAGTAGTTCCGGGTCTTTACAGTTTATGAAATACACGTAAAGTGGATAATGAAGCAGGTCTGGCGAAGCCCATCCTAGGTAAATTGAAAAAAAAAAAAAAGACATATTGCCATTCAAGTACGTCAAGGCCAACGTTTGTCAAGGCAAAGAATGATGAATGGAAAGGCGTTGTAAAAAACCTCAGTCGTTCACCTGATATTATATATTCCATGACAGCACCAGTAAATTTAGAAAGTGTAATTGACACCTTCCTGTGTGATGAACGTTATGCTTTTGTAAATTTCTAATATATCTAATGGAACACACTGCATGTGCATAATGTAACGCATTACTTGTGTTACAAATGCGGAGACAGGACCATAACCATAATTAACACACATATTAGGCCTACCAATAAAATGGGAAACGTAATGCAATGGCTAGAAGTGGAAACAAACAAAATCGTCAAGGGAATAATTGTCGCAGGAGATTTCAGTGCATGGCACCAAGGGGGTACCGAATCAACAACAAAAAAAATAACCTATAAAAAAACTTTTTTTTTTTTTCTATCTGGATAGGACAGGCACATTTCAAAAGAAACTTTCGTGGAAAAGAAAGTTTTGGCCCAATATTTATGTTGCATTGCTAAGTTTTCGATTTTAGGGCGAAAACGGAACTGTGTGCCCTTGTGGGATGATGGTGACAGTGTGATAACGTGCACCACGCAGTAGTGATACACGACCGCACGCCGGTACGATGCTCATCCAGACCGAAATAGGCAGGGGTGGCGATTAAACCCAGCATCCCTGGGTTCTGCAGAGCGAGCTTGCTTCTGCAGACCGTGCCACGCGGGCAACTCGAATGCCATTTACAACGAATAACATTTGAACGATCGGTCAATCAGCGCGCGACGCTCCGAGCGTGGGGCGTTCTACGCGCGACAGATCGGGAGCCGATTCGTTGATCACACGAATGTCATTCGTTGTAAATGGCGTTCGGGTTGCCCATGTGGCACGGTATTGTTTTCGAAATGCACTGGCTTTAGGATGGGCTGCTTTCTGCCGGCCACCCCCGCCTTCAAACATGGAACGTGCGTAACACTCTCGCTATCTGCGCGCTCGGGAACAATAGAGAGTAGGGAGTTTTAGAATAGCGCACGCTAAAGCCTTGCGTACGCAAAGAATAGCGTCGTCGCCACTGCGCATGCTCCGAACGCAAACCAGGTTTTGCGCTTTGCGTGGGCAATTTTAGCGCGCGCTATTTCTCGGAAATAGCGTGCGTACGCAAAGAGTCTTTGCGCTTCTCCAAGGAGGATTCGTGATGGGAAGTTGGCTAAAGCCAAGACGAGCACAGTTGAAAAAAATGGCGGCTTCCAGGATTATGTCGGCGGCTGCTTTGGCGGCGTCGTGAGTGCGACGTCGGCGGCATCCTCGCGACTGCAATTTTCAATACGGGACGACATTGCACTCGGTTTGGCAGCGATCACCGGCAACTTGATGCTTGCGACGCGCGAACATTTCACGGCGAAGGAACGATGTGCGAAGGTCAGTACACGAGACCTCTCTTGCCGAGGCGACGCAAGCGGACACGACCGGTCAACCGCTCGCGTCGTGTTCTCATGTTTAAACAAATTAAAATGCTACTCTGGACCAAAAAACTCGTTTTCTTTTAAAGTTACATCATTTCGTGTGTGAAATAAAAATTTGACTATCTTGGTGGCGTCGCAAGCGCGAGATGCTTAGGCTTTTGCGTCGCGGCGGAGAAACGCTATTCTAAAACTCCCCTGCGTCGCGTGCGCTAATACAAGCGCTAAATTTAGCGCTAGCGTCGGCTAAAATTGCGTACGTTATTCTAAAACTCCCTAGTATTAGCTTACCGCCTACCGGGCGACCGGGGGGTTACCGCGACCGTCACTGCAGAACTGCGCATGCGCCAATTATGCCACGCTACTCGGTTTACCGCGTTTACCGTCAATGGCGACTGCCGGGCATCGGCTCCGACGGCCGGCGTAGACTAATCACTTACTGTTTTGGAATGGCGGGGGAGGCGTCTAGAAACAATCGTCGCACCACATAACATGGGAAAGGGCAAGTGAAGCGGCTCTGGTTGGCCTATAAAGGCTTTCGCCGGGCTTCCATGGCCGCCGGACAGGCCGGTTGAATAGATGGATGGTAACTGCTATGCCCCTTGTTTCGGGCGGCAACCTGAGCCACCTACACACTAAAAATTTCAACACCCATGTTCGTGTTAAAAGGGTGTTTTTCCGAGCTCACACCCTTCCTACACCATTTTTACATGATTTTTGAATATTCAAGGGTGTACGGAAAGGCCTACACCCTTCGTACATCCTTTTTACACCCTACGGCTACCGAAATCGTGTTAAGAGGGTGTCGCGGTGGTACACCCATGATTTCCGAATCGTCGAACTCAAGAAGCAGCCTGCTCAATTTAGAGGATTTCGTGAAGTTCAAGTAAGCACAATGGGCAGCTGACATCCAAGCCAAGCCAACGCTCAAGTTGTTTTCAAGCCAGATGAATGCCGGCGTTGTGTACAAGCTCCTTGCTTGTTTACGTGCAAGCGACCACGAAAATAGCATCGGTTACTCACGCACTTCTGCTCAGAATGGTGAGACCACATCGGTTCTATTATGATACATTCCGTCTTATCCTGGGATGTACTAAAGCGAAGGCTAGACGTGCGAGACGGTTCGGGCTCACAGCTTTACTGTGAGCCTGTACCGTAAAGGTCGGTTCCGACACTTGCGTTTGAGTGTGTTTGTCTGCGTTGCGTTTAGAACCGAAAACGAGTCACCGGCACATCTGTGCTTCGTATGAAGCGTGGATTCCGATTAAAAGAATCATCTTGGCACGCGATATAAGCAGCAGGGATGTCCTGGTTTCTCGCAGCCGCAACGCGGTCAAACGCAACTGTTTGAACCAGGCTTTACGTGGTTGTCCTGTGCTTGTCCCTCGCGCTTTATTCTCTCGATTTTAAGTATTCATTTTCAACTCGCTCGCTTTTAACAGTACTAGTAGATACTCAGGCTGCACGAGGGTTCGTGCAGTGCGACCATCTAGCGATGCTATGAGCTTGTGCTCGAACCTTGGCTTTAATGGGCAATCATCGGGGATATATGACACACGATGATGCCAAGTCTGTTCACGGCGGACTCTCGTGCTGTTCTGATTGGAGGAGAAGGGGCGTGTAAAAAATTGGCAAATGGAACATGGTTAGCGACAGCGCAAATATATGTTGGAAAAAGTTCAGAACATTGAAGTGCAGCAGCCTGAAACTTTGGAGTTAAGCAATTAGAGAATCATTTGAAGACATCTTTAGAGGTTCAGCCTTCTCTCCCCCCACACCAATATCGAAGGCTGCTAGGATATTGGTTCAGGCTAAGCCCTCTGTCTTTCAGTCAGCGAACTCGAGCCGTTCCACCTGACCTTGTTATTTCATAACAGATATGTTAGAAAATGGAATGCAGATTTTCTTCACACGGCCAAAACATAAAGTGTTATCAAATAATACCTGCCATATTCATATTCTACATTTACAGACCGGGGCTGCCCAGCCTGTGGAGGGTGAAGATGCGAGCAGCCTCGAAGCCCACCAAAAGTGGCTGTGTGCTGAGAGCGAAAGCTGGTGCCTGACGAAGGCCAGATTGATCTTCGAAAGGATGCGACTGCCTGCAAATGGCTACATGTGTTGACATTGATGGGCATATAGACTGCACAGAATGCTTATCCCTACCTGATGGATGCTAGGAGGGTATGCGTTCCATATTTTTTTACTGATCTCTACGACAATTGCTAAATTGCGCTTCCCCGTTCCGTGATTGCGGCTGCCGGACGACCATCTTGAGACACGGAAAATTAACCTTTTGGAGCGTTGCAGAGGCTGGCCGGCAGCGTGCTGAAGACATGTTTTTTGCTCGTTTGTCGTCATTGGGAGCGTTAAAGTGGCCCTGCAATAACTTTTTGACTGGTTTTTAATTTGGACCGAACCTGAGCGCATTGAACGTAGTAATTTAAAGAAACTTTTCTTTTCTCAAATTTCGCTTTATTTTAAAAGTTATAGGCAAATTAGACTTATAGAAACAAGCAAAAAATAACATCCTTCATGACGTCGTAGGTCCCGGTTTGAGTGGCCGTGAAGTAGTGAGCTCATCGAGCGCTCACGGCTGCCGCACTCAGTGTCGACGGCTCGAGAGGGTGCCACTAAAGCACGTGTTGACTAGGCTGTATGAAGCGGGCGGCCAGGGCAGCTCGCATTGCATTTGCCGCGCGATTAAAGACTAATTCGGCATAACACTTCATTGGCCACAAACGACGGCAAACACGGGGTAAAGATCAGTTCAGAACGGGAGCCACTTCGCGCTGCCATACCGCCAAAGGGTCAAATCGCCAGCCAAGCCCGCGCCGAAAGCCTTGGGAACGCTCGGAACCGGTCGGATCCTCGAGAACGCTATACGACCGCAGCGCCACCGCATACATCCGGGACCTTTCTAAGCCCATTGTTCGTCGGAGCCTCATCCCACTACGCCTTTCTAGTATGCGCCGTTTTTTTCACCGCTTGGTGGCGGGTTTGTCGACGGGTCTTTTCTTGTTTCCGTACTTTATAAACTGCATTTGTTTCTTTTCTGATCTAAAATACTGAACAAAAACTACTTTCATACATAATTGAAACGGTTTGCGACACTTATATTTTGTATCGACTAAAAAAAATGCTTTTAGCGGCTCTGACCAGTAGTAAGCCCAGGACCAAAGACGTCACATATTCCGCGCTTTCGGCAACGCGGGTCGCCCTCGTAGGTGGAGGAGGTTTCCGCGTCGTCCGGTTAAAATATGACTCACTGATATTTAGTTATTCTCTCCATGCCCGCTGGCTTACCCGAACCCAAAGAGACGTGGAAACCGCAAAAGAGGTAGACGCTTAAGTATGATTGCAGCTCCCCTTTAAGTCCACACTCCTTTACTCCTACTCTGACGCTCCGAGTTTCATACTCCAGGCACAGCAACTAAACGGCGCATGGCGTGCACACCAAATCTATTGACGAGCCGCACAAGCTCCTTCCCACCGCACGGTTATGACGAACCTGGCATCCCGTGGATACGGGTGGGAGAAGCCAAAATTATTTCGGTGGTAAATTAATTAAAGCCAGTGTAGAGCGGCAGGGTACAAAGTAAAAGAGACGGCGACGTTATGAAGTTTCTACGAACGTTTAAGTATTTCTGAGAGGTTTGGAGACTCGCTTCGAGCACGTGCGGGGAAAGGCACCTTGGCTGATCTATTTATTGACCGTGCAAGCTGTTTATATTTGACCGTGCAAGCTGTTTTCAGGCGAGATGCACGAACAAACCTTTCCCGCAATGCTAACTGATACTTCGGCTTTCCAATCTAAGTATCTTTATTCGCTGCAGCTGGACTAAGCAGTTTAAAAAGGGCAGCCGTCCCACTGTCTTCTCAGCAACTTTTCTGTCGCCGAGCTATCAGCACGCTCGTTCGATAGATCACTTTGTTCTCAGGCAAGGCACATGAACAAACCTTTTCCGGAATGCTAATTGCTGTCTTGGCTTTCAAATCAAATTGTTTTTACCTGCTGGATTAACCACTAATGGACTGAAAAGGAGCAGCTGTCCGGCTACGCCTTTTGTTTCAACAATCTCAACAATGGCAGAGCCATCTTGTTTGTGGACGTGACATCACGGAGCGCAAAGAAGTCACTTGTGCTCCAAGAAATGCTCGGAGCACGAAGAGCACGCTCGAGTGTCAGTCTCCGGCGGCGCTCCCCTCTGTTTAGTGAAAGGAGCGCCAAACGCTCGCAATGTGTAAACAATAAGAATTTCCTTTGAAAACGCATAAAATATTTTGCAACAGCGCGGCACCGCAGGAAAAAGGCACAACTTGTCGAACGTCGAGTCTCGCCGGTCTTGCGGCGTGATCAAAGCTTCCTTGGCCTGCCAAACTGCTGCGTCTCTCTGCCTTTTCACGCTTGGATACTTATTAAGAATCAATGCCATGGCAGAGCTTTGAAGGTATGTCGCACATAGGCGTCTTCTCTATCACCCAGCTGTTCCAGCGAGTTGCTATCAATAGGAAACGAAATCGGTGGTTGCTATTATGGATTAACCATGGCTATGTTCCAAATCTACTCAAGTGGATCACATGACAGCACAAATAGAGCAATGCTGTGGAAGAAGGTAGGTTTTCGAAGGCAAAAGTATGAAGCCCGTCCATATAGTTGTGTGCAATCTGTCGCCGTCGTCATAGCCTCCTACCCGTCCTTTTTCGCCACTGGATCATGCCCGCTTCTGGACTGCAAGTGCCGCAAGTTACAAATACAGTCGTAAGAGTACAGTAAAATGCTGCTCCAGAGGCACATGCATCTTCATGCTCTTTGCACTCACGAAACAAATCCACACGGCGTTAATTCTTGATCGGTATTCAAGCGTGCGAAGACAAAGATGCAGCACTTTGGCATGCCAAGGAAGCTTTGATCATGCCGCCAGAACGGTAAGATTTGCGTTAGACGAGTTGCCTCTTTTTCTTGCGGTGCTGAGCTTTCGTAAAAATTTCCACGTGTTCTCAAACGCAATTCTCACTGTTCGGGGTTTTAACAAACTTCTTCGGTAAATGACAACGAACGAGCAGAAAACATGTCTTCAGCTTACTGCCGCCCAGCCTCCACGACGCTCCAAAAGGTTGACTGATAATCTTTGTTCCAAGGTGGCCATCCGGTGGCCGCACCTAAGCTGCAACGACCAAGCGGAGACACGCGATCCAGCAAATTGTCGTGGAGATCAATGGTATTGCTTGCACGGCGTACTATTAGTCTTCAGAGCAAACACAAGTGTCGCTGCGGCCGCCACGTCTTGATTGGGTGAGGTGTACCGTGACGTCTGGTGACGGACTCCGCTTCGCGTTCTGGCATCTAGCTGGCATCTAGCTGGCTTTCCTGCGCCCGTTTCCTCACGATCGGAGGTTTGTGATCATGCTGACCTACTGTTCAGCGCTGCAATGCAATTTCCAAAAAGAAGCTGGTATCATATTCTACCACCCGAAAACTTCGAGATTAAAAAGAGCATGGACAGTCAGACTAAGGATGGGAAAGGCACCGTCAACATCGGCCGTTGTGAGCTGTAAGCACGTTGAGAAGCGGGGCTTCGTTTACCCAGTGTACAAGGCGCTGGGTGAGACTTATGCCGACAGAATTTTCATAGCTTTTCCAACCGTGTTTGTCACGTTTACCCTTATAATTGGGTTATAAGTATGGAAAGCTATCGGTGGAGGCAACTCCATCGATGAACCCCCCCGCCCCCTCCACACGATATAAGGCGGTTGTGCAAGGGGTTGTGGAAGCGGCGGTGTAAGTGTTTCAGACACTGAAATTCTGTTCTTTGCAGATTCATGAGTTAAGCACGAGACACATGCGCGAAAAATCCATCCGATCCGACAGTACGACTGCCTGATCCGAAAAATTTGGTCGCTTCAGGCGTCAGATCGGCGATCCGACATGCGTCAAACGCGCCATATAGTTTCGCACGGCGGACGGATTGTCGGATGCGTCCAGCCAATGACAGCACAGCTAGCGCGAACGTCATGATGACATACTTGGTCTGTCGGACGAATAAGAAAACGGGACGGGCGACGGGAAGCCGGACGCGTAGATCCCGCTGATCCATTCAAGAAAGATGGCCCCGGCAAAGGATGCACGCGCTAACAAGAATGAGCTCCTAGCTTCGCTCGTGCGAGCTAAACCATCAATCTGGGACCAGAGATCTATGAACGCGGACCTCCGCTGGAGTGCTTGGAAGTTGGATCTCCTGGGCGGAGCCGAACGGATTGTTGTGTCGCTTGCAAGGTCGGAAGCATGTGCGTGTGTCTCAATTCGGAGCGGCGTTCGGACTGTCGGATCGGACGATTCTGCCGTCCATTTGTCTCGCGCTTTAGGAGAACATCAGACCTTGCTTTGCGGGCATACAAATGGCATCTAAGTCAAAGGCCTTTGGGCGGTCTCACTTGTAATTTTCTCCCCATGGCCCAGAATATATTTAACATGTTGCTCGAGCAGAGTGCAGCTTTTTCGCTGAGACGTTTTTGTCTAGAAACAAAGTTGAAAAAAACCTCTTAATTTATTCAAATTAAGAGGTTTTTGGCATTGTTGTGGTATATTCATAACATTGTGGCTTTCTTGAAGAATGCGGGCATTCTGAAGGTGTTGCCGAAGGCTTGCCAGGGTGACAGCGCGGTCGAAGGCGACAAGTGCGAGCTAGTACACGCTCTATCGCAAGCTCTTGTTCTGCGAAAGCGCTTCTCAAAGTCGCTCTTGCATGCCTGTAGCCTTTGCTGCCCTACAGTGGTAATGGTAGGCAACTCCGGCTGACACAAGAAATCATCCAATCGCTGCCACACTCCGTTTCCCTTTAAAGGGCTGGTGAACCGAAATTTGGATTTCAGAAAACGATGCAGAAGCCGGAGGCGGGACGCTACAATCCCTAAAACACTACTCGTAGTCACAAGGCGATATCTCGAATGGACGGCCGTATTTTTGGAGAAAGAGGTTGAGATTGAACGAGGCCGATGAGGCGCGTGACGTCAAGATATCTCGTTTTCTCCTCTCTGCTTCGCCCCCTCAAGGCGGCGAGGCGGAGAAGACGCGAGGTCGTTCCCTTTCCTTCTCGGAGAAACAAGACAAACAAATCTGTCAAATGCGCCTCCTATTTTTAAAAGTAAGGTCATCCATTCGAAATATCGCTGTATAAGTGATGTTTTGGTGTTTGTAGCATCTTGTTACACGCTTTTGCCGCCGTGTTTTATGGAATCCAGATTTCGGTTCAACATCCCTTTAAGTGCAAGTGAAACTGAAATGCCAAGAATGAGCACGTTGTCCTGAACGACAGTTGCACTGCACAAGCGCGCATGCTTAGCAACATTCAAAGCATGGAGCTTGCTCTTAAAGCCTCTGCATCGGGCTTCCTGTTGCAGCTCGTGGTACCGAAGCAAGCTTTTGGGCAGACACTTTTTTATAAGCAGAAACTTCACCTGGCACCGCAGAGCTCCGACCGGTACTCGGAGTACTTAGTTGCGGTATTTTAGATAAAACAGAAGGGCATTGAGCAGTGCAAACTACGATTATTGTCAGGTAAGAAGTATTCAGTTGCAGTAATTGTTTTGCTTTACATACAAAAAGGCTGGAGTATGCTTAAATGCTGGGCTAGCAACCGATTGCTACCAGGGGCCCTATGCCACACGACGGGACCAAGCGGAATCAAGGGACCGGGAGCCATCCAGCGACCTGGATGCAAAGATGGGTTCAGCTTTCACGGGATTGCCTGGATAGCCTCGCATTGCGATGCGGGGATGGGGATGCCGAGCGAGCTCGGGGCATGCCGCCCACTCAGTGTGAGGGCCAGGTGCTCCCACTGACTGGCTAGGTGCATGTTGATGAGTTCCTGGAAGGTGTTGTATACACTTAGCAGCCGGAGCTTGGCGTTCGACGCGTACGGCGGCACCCCCAGTGCCAGCTAGTACCCCTTGCGAATAATCACGTCCATCTTGCCCTTACCTCTCGACAGCAGGTCAGGTTGAGATACGGATTTGCGCAGGCGATGTGGCTCACGACGAGTGGTTGGGTCAGCCGGATCAGGTCCGACTCCTAGAGCCCGTGTCTGTGACTCGTTATCCTTCTCACCATGCGCATGACTTGCGTGGTTGTCTTGACGAGTCGGTCGACCGTGTACTTGGCTCCGCCGTCCCGCTGGAGGTGAAGGCCCCACTATCCGAACCCGCTTCACCACCGGCACGGGGGTACCATCCTTTAACGTGAGGCGGATGTCCGCCTTCTTCTTCTTCGGGAATTGGCTTGCCCGCGCGGAGGAGCAACAGCTGAGACTTATCGGGGTGCGCGCTGGAGGTTGCCGGCCTCGAGGTAGTTCTGCACCGTCTCAATGACTTCTTCGAGGAAGTCTTGCCTCCCGCTGTCCGATCCCGACGTAGCCCAAATCGTCAGGTCGTCCACATAGAGTGGCATAGAGTGTATGCTTCATCCGGGGAATCCGTTCCAGTAGAGGAGGCGGCTTGCACATCGCCAGGTAACAAGGTGGGTGACAGGACCGAGCCTTGCCGGTTGCCCTTGCTCGGTATCGGGATGGTGCTTGTGCGGATGGACTCGATTCCGATGGTGGCCATCCAGTTGCTCAGGAAGTCCCGCACATAATCATACATCCGGGGCCCGCACCCAGTTGAGGCCAAGTTCTCGAACACCAGCGTGTGACTGACGTTGTCAAAGGCGCGCCCTTTATATCCAGGGCCAGGACCGCCCGCGTTGTCGTACAGGAGATTCTATCAAGGATATCCTCCTTGATCTGAAACAGGACATCCTGCGTGGAGGTGTGACCAGAACCCGAAAATGGTGTTCATGGTGGCATTGAGTTCAATACAGGATGGTCCCCTCAAATATCGCTGTAAACAACTCATCAGGGCATGGGCATTTAAAAAACTGAAATGGAGTGTCCAGGTCTGTGACGCTCGGCGGTATACCTGATAACCTCTATTTCTTTTGGATCCTTTTCAAGGGAGTATATTTTCCACTTCGGGGCACTTTTCTTGTTTCTGGCACTTACTACTGCAGGAACTGTTTCACCCTCACTTTCTTCTTTGCTTTCACAGCACTCATTTGATGTTAATGTGGAAGGGAATTGGCCGGATTCCAGTCTTCGTTCCTACGTAAAATGTGCTGGCGTCCAATACCTGCCACAAAAAGGGTACTTAAGATTCCAAAAATGACTAAGAGTGTGTAAACATATGATGCCAGCATTTCTTTTTTTTATTTCCAATGAGCAACATTATATTATGCCAAAACTCTCCCTAAATGCACACTGCATTTCACAGCGCGCTAAAGTCTGCCGGAAAAATCGGCGCCTGCACGCAAAGGGGCGTCGTTTCCTCAGCAGTGTATTTTACCTTGTGAAATTTTAAGGCGCTCCTTTCTTTTGCAGCTAGAACATCCTTAAAAATACTAAAAATGCGTTCGCCACGGACGACCGAGTCTTCCGCTGGCAAACGCTGTCGTTTGCGTACGATACGCCTTGAAATTTTCACCCTATGGTCGATCAGGCGCCGATTTGTCCGGTTGCTTTCCCATACCTTGAGCCACCCAGAAACACCGCGCGCCCCCGTAAATAAAAAAAAAAAAAAAAGAATGGAACGGCATTGAGTGTTTTGTTTACTTACCGACTTTGTGCGTGGACCGCGCCACGTTGCGCTGCCTGATGCACCCGCGTTTTGGAACTAATTCAGTTGACAGTTCCCTCCGAAGATGAAGCCACTGAAGCCACGGCGGCAATCGTACTGGTAGGCTGTTCCCTTTCGAACGGGCGGAAGAAGACTACAAAGAATTCGGCAGCGAACGGGCGGAAACTCGATTACGTACAGCTTCAGTAGTCGACGCTTTGTTTTCTCGATTGCGTTCGCGGCGTTCACCGTGGACTCGCGCACTCGGCCGTAGCCGAACCAGCCGAACGGCCGAACCAGCTGGACGACTGCCGGCGCGCGTACCGACAGCGTCGCCATAGCAACCACGCCGCGAGTGCGGTTGCCAGACAGAATTCACACGATTTTTTTTTTTTTTTCTCGTCACTCACGTTGAGTTACTAGAAGTTTGGCGCGTATCATTATAATACATTATGCTGTAAGAAGTTATTAAGGGATATGTGTACCTACCTAAGACAAATCCAGAAAAAATATTATTGAAAAATAAAATTGGCGTAATCTTTTTATATCTTGATTAAGACTAGCGTGGTCACTGGGCTAACCGATGCGCGAAATAGGAGGGCATATATACCGCTCGGGGCAGGTGCCGGTTTGTATAAGTAGGTTGTCTTGACGACGGAACAAGGGAAGTATTGGAGGAACCCTTCACAGTGTGCGACGACAAAAACGTAGGTGGTAGGACATTTAGTTCAAATGATTCGTTGAAAACGTTAGTTTTCAACGAATCATCAGGTTAAAATAGCAATCGAGGCACTGAACCCGGGAAAGTCCCCGGGACCTGACGGGCTAAGCGCCGCATTTTATAAGGCGTTTAAACATGAGATTTCGCCTATCTTAACTAACGTTTTCAACGAATCATTTGAACTAAATGTCCTACCACCTACGTTTTTGTCGTCGCACACTGTGTTGATTCCCAAAACAGAAGACGAAATCAAACTAAGACAGGTCACAGCTTATCGCCCCATAAGTTTAACTAATATCGACTATAAAGTACTAATGAAAATTCTGGCCAGACGACTGCAATCGGTAATAACAGAACTAGTTGGTCCCCACCAAACGTGCGGGATAAAGGGAAGAACTATTTTTACAAATATTCAAAAGGCTCGGAACGTGCTGGAGTGTAGTGATGTCATGAATAGGGGTGTAGCCATGCTACAAATTGACCTCGAAAAAGCTTTCGATCGGGTACCGCATGATCTTATGTTAACTGTTTTAGACCATGTAAATGTCGGTTCAGTTTTACGAGAAGGTGTGCGAATGGCGTACAGCGGTTGTACCACCAGTCTTATAGTAAATCGGTCGGTTGGAAAGCGCATCAAAGTAGAGCGTTCCGTACGCCAAGGATGTCCTCTTTCACCTCTCCTTTTTTGCATTTACATAGAATCGTTTTGCTTGAGCATCATTAGAAGCAACAGTATCCGCGGGTTTAATCTTTTTGCATCTGAAGTACGTATTTTAGCTTACGCTGACGATATCGCTGTGTTTTGCACGAATCAAGAAAGCATAGTTGAAGTTGTGAACATAGTTAAACGTTTTTGTGCTGTTGGTGGAAGTGCTGTGAACTGGGATAAGTGTTTGGGTTTTTGGCATGGTCGCTGGTTTTCCACTCCCAGTGTGTTTCAAAATATAAGGTGGTCAACAACTCCTGTGAACTATTTGGGCGTACCTCTGGAGAATTACAGCGACAGTGAGCCTTATTGGCGCAGGCGGGCGCTAGAACTGCGCGAGAGAGTGGAGGGCTGGAGAGGTTGGGAATTGTCTATTTTTGCCCGTGCCACAGTGTGCAATTTGTTTCTTGTTAGCAAACTGTGGTACGTGCTACAGGTATTGCATTGCTCCCGAGTTAATGTTCAAAAAATTCACCGCGTCTTTGCTGTTTTTATTTGGGGCTCGTCATTTGAACGGACGAGTCGTATGAACCTCTTTCGGCGCGTCCGCGATGGTGGACTAGGATTGTCACATTTATTTTTGCGCCAAGTTGTGAATCGTTTTATTTACTTTCGGGATGTCAGTGACCCGTTTCTACGAACAGTCTACCAGGTGAGACTGTGCAGACATATGCCTGAGTTTATCGTTTCCTCGGCATGGGTGCCAGGCGGCATCCACGGATATCTCAAGGAAGTTGTCTTTTCAAGTAAATTTTTGGCAGCCAGGTTTTCTTTTGAGTATTTGAGCCAAGTATCCAGAAAAAAGTTGTATAGAGATCTATGTGGCGTTTTCTTTCCCGTACCTTTGTATAGAAGCTTGTATTGTGCGGGCCCGGGACAGGATGTCTTAAAGCGCGTTAAGAGAATGCTCGTCCCGCCTGGTGTTAAGTCATTCTTTTTCAAATTACACACCGGCACCTTAACTGTAAAGACATGGATGAAAGAAAAGGGACTATTCGTCCCGTGGGGCGACCACTGTTTTTTGTGTAAAAAGCCCGAGACAATCGAGCATGTATTCCTGGAGTGCTGGGATGGCGTCTTCTTCTGGGATGTCCTCCAACGCACCCTGAAGAAGGATTTTCCGTTAGACATGCAGGGAATTAGATACCTTCCAGTTGAAAACGAGGACGGCGTGCCCTTTGATATGATTATGTTACTGGGCCTGCATAGTATTTGGCGGTCTCGGATGGCTACGCGCCATGCCGATATCGACGCGCGTGAGGCTCGGGAATATTTCGGCGAGAGTCTTGCCTTGATTGTAGAAGTACACAAGGCACAGAGCTGCGTGCCAGATTGGATTCAATGTGCGGAAACCGTTAGGCATTTGAAATCATTTTAATTTATTCTACTAGCCCAAAGGCCGGCTGGTAGAAAGTAACACTGTCATTTCTGCTGTTTTACTACCTCAGACATGTACGCAGTGAGTGACTTGTAAAAACGGCAATAAAGAAAAAAAAAAAGTAGGTTGTATATACTATTTGTTGTGTGTTGTGCAATTGGTCAGTGCTTGTATGCGCGTGTGTATGTACAGTGTTGTGTGTATGTCGATGTCGTGAGTGAATGTAACCGCGCGGTGGGCAGCAAAAAAACTGCTGTTTTCTTTTTTCAAATGTTTATCACTTTTTGTTTTCGTCGCTAGATGGGGGTTGTCGCCGCCCAATTTGAAAAGTGTGGCGGTTGGTCATCTATAACTATTAGAGGGCTGGATGCCATTAGTCCATCCGTCGTGTTGATCGCTCCGAGTTGTTCGGTTCCGCTGGCAGCTGTGTCGCCGTGTTATGCTGCCTGATTGCAACAAAAGGAGGTTAGGCGGCTTCCCCAGCGCGTGTTCTAGGTGCTGAATGCCGCTGTTCACGCACAAACGTTCATGAGTGGATAACGCACGTAACAGAGGTGAGCACAGGCAATAGTTGATCGAGAGCCACACGGAGCGCGAGTGCGATACCTCCTAGCCGCTGTCGACAGAGGGTGTCGGAGCGATTCGTTGTCAACTTGTCCACGGCAAGTGGGCGTTTTGTTCAATAAAGCCAGCCTGTCAGTGTTTTGTAAAGCTATCCCTTCTTTATAAGCGCTTCTGATGCGATGAAAATGCGACCGGCATTGAGCAGGCCGAGCGAGACTTCGGCGACAGTCTCGGCTGTTCAGTCTCCAGCGGTTTCGGCCTTACTCGTATTATTTGCGGTGTTGGCGCTTGGACATAGAGATGTTTGGAAAGTTTTTTGCGCCTACAGATTACACCAAACGAGCGTGCGAGTCGTATGCTCTTGCTCCGGCGAGAAGCCGCGTACGGCTCGCCAGGCTCGTATCGCCTGTCGCATACTGGCCGCCATATTGTTTTTAGGGTGTTAGCAGTTAACACGATTTTCACCACCTCCGGCGGCTAACACCCTTACACGAATAAAGGCGTTAGCCAGAGGACGAGCCATTTACACGAATAAGGGTGTAAAAATTTTAAGTGTGTAGCCGACATTAGAGACTGGTGCTGATGGCAATGGAGCTGCGAATGCAGACAAGCAGCGTACAGGATGATGCTGTTTGCTTGCATTCGTGGGAGAACGGTGGCCGAGTGGGCTAACGCACCACAGCTCGGAGCACGTGTAGCGAAAGCTCGCGCTACAGAACTCAGAGCACTGGGTTCAAATCCCCGTCCCTGCCCGGTTCGATCTGGACGAGCATCGTACCGGCTGCGTTCGTATAACCATGACTGGTGGTGCACGTTAAATGTACCGCTTTAAAAACGAACCACGCTGGTATTCACTATCATCATCATGACTTTTTCCAGCCGTTGGAGAAAGAAGAAACTTCCATAGGCGCGGTCAGGCGCGGTTACGGTATGCTAAAACGTTCTTTACCCGCTACGCTCTCGGTCCGGTACCGGCTCGATGGTCGCGGTAGCGGTAACCCCGGCGGTCGCCCGGTACGCGGTAAGCTAAAACTCTCTAATAGCGCCGCATGCCCCGATTTTGCCGCTCCGGTCGTCGGCCCCTTGTGCTAATCTTTTTCTGCTGCAGCTGTACAATCTGTACAAATGAAAACACAGCAACAAACTGCGTTCTTTAAAAAAAAATTTCAAGTAATTTTCGGCGATATAAACAGTGTTTTATGTTAATTTAATTAGTCAAAACAAATGTAGGTACACCTTATTTTTCCTTAGTGACTGACTGTGGTCCATACGTGCTTACACATATAAAGGGGTAGTAATATTTTTTTTATAAAATTTAAAATAATATCACGCTTTAAACAAGTATACGAGAAACACATTTTGTCGTTGGAAAAAAAAATAGTAATGGCAATTTGATTTTTATAGTTGTTGATATAACTCGAAAGTATGATGGGTCGATAGAAAAGAGATGTCCGGTTTTTTTTAAATTCAGAACTGCGTGAGAGATTTGATAATGTGTTGCTGTTTTTATTTAAAAGGGGCATCCTTGACTTGGGAATGTTTAAAACAAATTCAAAGAAAGGCAAAAAAAAATGATTTGCGACATCACTTTCCGCATTGCAGCCGCGTCTTTGTTCACTTTATCATATTAACAAAACTTCTTTCCTTGCAATGTTGTTTTTTATGACGTTTTCGTTTTCAATTGCCCTTACGATTTGCCAACCGCAATTCACGACATCCCGTCACGACCAAATACAGTGCATGTATTTTTGATTGAGACTTTCCTACAATAAAAATACTTTAGGTGCTGCCTACCAATTAGGACAGAATGATGGGGCACGTTTTGAGGTACTCCCGACGTACAGTACGCTCGCGATAGTTCAAACATGGATATTTCGCACCTCAGGTTGATTCAAACAAATCCCAAAATTTGTGTTGTCCCGCTGTTTTTAATGTTTTCTTAAGCTGCTAATTCGAACGGCGTTTTCGTGTAATTTACACTTTTTTGTACTCGCGGCCCCGTTGAGTGCGCTTCTTTCCGAGCACCGGTGCACTGCAGAGAGGCAACACCCGCGGAGCTCGCTTCCGCGGGTGTCGCTTTTCCGCAGCGCACCAGTGCTCAGTGAGAAGCGCACTCAACGGGACTCCAGCGGGCACAGATGGGCTATGAAAACGGGCACCAGTGGGAAATTTCCATAGCAACTTGCGCGGACGCTGTTATGTGGCGGCATGGCATAGGTCCACGTCACAGCGTATGCGCAAGTCGCTATGAAAGCTGCCACGCGGTGCCCGTTTTAATCTCCCATGTGTCCCCTGTCTATTAATCCACATTAGAAAACTCCTTGGCCTGATGAACAAACCTAATTTTGTTTTGAGTTGCCAGTAACGTCTAGTCCACGAGAAACAGCATTTTTGAGGGATAAATATGGTTATAAATTTCACAAATGTTTCATGTGTGGCATACCTAGTAGGCCTATGCAGAGGAAATCATCAAATATCTGCTTTGTATGCGTAGCCTTTCGTATGGCAAATCATTAAGTTTATCTTGCATCAGATTGAGATGAATTTCTGATAATTCAAACGAAATTCGTGGCTTCCTGGAGTTTGAATTAATGAAAATCTCCTGCACCAGCGTTTGTGCGCAGGTAAACACAGGAAGAAGTGTACTAGGCCAATCATCTCGTTCTATCGTCTCAATGACCCAGGCTAAATGATCCATGACCCAGAACGGTCATGCTGCATTCTTAGTTATTGGCCTCGAGATCGACCTAGAGGTGGCGCTACGGTCGCGCTATCATCATCAAAGCGGGGATAGCGTTCGCGCGCGAGACGGCGTAGATTCTTGCATTTATTTTGTCGCATACTATCGGTGGGAAAACAATTCTAGCGGAAAAGGATGCGGTACTGTTCGGTGCTTCAGTGAAGATCGAATCGTGTTGCCAGCGTGCGGCCTAAATTTATATAATCGCTTCCGTGGATGCGTCGTCTGCTCTAGGCAGACGACGCAGCTTCAATGCCTTTTTTTTAACTTCTAGCTTTTGCAGTAATATATTTAGAATGAAGATAAGTTAGCGCTGTATTGGAAATTACCATGCTACTGAGTTCCTCTGCCCTTTTACTGTGCCATTGTGTGGGTAAGTATTTTCGAGTCTGAACAAATCTACTGCATTGCGATGAAGAGAGTGTCTCTTCTAGTTAAGATCTGCAAACTGCACGGTTGGCAGGACAAGTGGAACAAACTGCTCTAAGATATCTGCCGTGACTGTAATAAACGGGTGTAACCGAGCAACGCAGCAATATTCCTGCTATTAAATGCTTTTCTCGGTAGTGTGGGTTCACCCGCTTCAATTTGCTTGGTGAGGGCCGCGGATGTCAAGAGGCCAATACTATAAATTTCTGGCTAAATAATTTTGTATTCAAACACAGTAGACTCTGCAACCCCAACAAACGACGCGCACCACGACAGACATCAGCCAGTGATACTCTTTTACTGATGAGGTTCGATTGATTGGGGTTTTATGGCGCGAGAGCAACTAGGCCTAAATGCGCCAGGTGCATACATTATTGCAGGAAAAGGGTTAGGGAGAAGACAGAGCTATAGTAACTGGTGATGCAATAAAAGTATGAACATGGATCGTGTAAAAGGATATGAATTTCAGGTAAGTATAAAAGATATCATCAATAAGGAATTATCTAAAAATAAAAAAAACACACGGTGAAAAAGGAGGGGTTATAACAGGTGTAGATAGCCTGTTATTTTAAGAAATTGCAAAACTTTACTGAAAGGTACAAGAGGTTCATTTCCTAGCAAAAATTTGGGATGAAATGTAAGATGGGATCTAAAAATAGTGGAAAAACATACTCATCGTTTTTGATCCAAGAACCTACAGTGCCACAGAATATGTAGGACAGTCAATGTTTTGCCACAATGCTCACAGCGCGGGGTATCATCATTACAAAGTAAATATAGATGCGTTAAACAAGTGTGTCCAATACGCAAGCGGCACATCAAGACCTCGTGGAACCGGTTCCTCTGGTGGGAACTCTCCCATAATCCTAAACTAGGTTTGATATTATGTAGTTTATTGTCTGTTTCTTGATTCCATTCTAACTCCCAAAGTTCATAAATTGATTTTTTAATAACTGGTTCAAAATCCTCATAGGGTAGGCCGACCGATGCTTTTAGGCCACCATTAACAGAGGCAGCCAATCTATCTGCTGCCTCATTACCTGGAATACCTACACGACTTGGCACCAGCATAGTTTTATATCAGGGCCAAGTAGGAGAGCGCGATTCATTTGGGCCCGCGCTTGTTGAACGAGGCGATTCTTCGTAACGGCAAGAGAACATACAGCCAGTAGAGCACTCTTGGAATCTACGAACAAAATAGCCTTCCTCACACGGTCTTCTAAGATGTGTTTAAGCGCCATGAGCACAGCGTAAAGCTCAGCAGTGAAAATATTTGCAACACGGTCAATACGTCTCGCACTACTGAAGTGTTCCGAATAAACTGCGCAACCTACGAAAGACGAGCTTTTGGCCCCGTCAATAAAAAATTTCAGTCTTGATATTTCTCTTGTAATGCAAGAAATTCCTTGTGAAGAACCTGGGCTGATGGTTAACTGACCTTTTATTATATTTTGTAAGCGACCAGTCGCATGACAATCTTACTGCCTTCCAAGGGGCAACAGTCTGTGTTTCCTTGATCAAGTTACTTTCAGGAAAAGCCAGCTGCAGGGAGGCAGAAATGCTCTGAAGCCGGAAGCTTAATGGGCGTATTATGCTAGGTTTGTTTTCAAAAAGCCGCAAAAACATGGAGGTGTGAACCGAATTGTTTGATGGATGCATAGGATCAGATTTCACTTTGTACCCATAACACAAGCTAAGATATTGTCTGCACATCTCTAGTGACATTTGATGTGTATCTACATACAGGCTCAAAACAGGCGATGTCCGAAATGCTCCTGTGGCAAGTTAAAGGCCAAGGTGATGGACCGGATCCAGCATTTTTAAGACAGATTGCCGTGCTGATCCGTACACAATTGCACCATAGTCCGGACGAGAACGGACCAGCGAGTTGTACAATCGGATGAGACATCGCCTGTCAGACCCCCAGGATGTGTGAAAGCACTTTGAGAATGTTAGACGACCACAAGCATTTCTGGTTCAGCTCCTTGACGTAAGCCAGAAAGGTAAGTTTCTTGTCAAAAACAACCCCTAAAAATTTGTGCTCGTATTTTACATGTATTGTAGCACTATTGAGCTGCAAACAAGGATCAAGCAACAGACTACGACATAGTGAAAAGGGCACACACACTGTTTTTTCAGATGAAAACTTAAAACCATTTTCATCGGCCCAATTGCTCATTTTGTTTATTGAGAGTTGAAGCTGGCACTCGCAACTTGAGAGATTGCAGGGCGAAAAGGAAATCTGCACATCATCTACATATAATGAATATGAAACTGATGGAGGTATCACTGCAGCAAGGCTGTTTATCTTCACCACAAACAAAGTGACGCTCAATACAGTCCCTTCAGGGACGCCATTTTCCTGAGGAAAACATCCGAAAGTGTGGAACCAAGCCTAACCTGAAAAGTTTGGTTAGTCAAAAACTCCCTTATGCAGCACAACATGCGGCCACGGACACCATGTGTGTATAAGTCCTTTAAAATCCCGTAACTCCAAGTAGTATCATATGCTTTCTCTAGGTAAAAAAATACCGAAACGCAGTGCTGTCGTTGAAAAAATGCTTCACGTATGAAAGTTTCCAGGCGAACAAGAGGATCCAATGTTGATCGCCCCATTCTAAACCCACACTGATTGGGATCTAAAATTCCCTTTGTCTCTATAAAGTGTACTAATCGTCTATTTATTAGTTTTTCATAAGTTTTCCCAAGGCAACTGGTCATTGCAATGGGACGATAACTTGCTGGTAGAGTAAAGTCTTTACCGGGTTTTAGGAGAGGAATTATATGTGCCCGCTTCCAGCACTGAGGAAAGGCAGAAGCCATCCACAAATGATTAAAAAAGGTTAACAAATGGCCTAGAGATTCAGGAGACAAGTGCCACAACATTTCATAGTGGATTTTGTCAGGACCAGGTGCCGACTGCTTTTTTGACCCAAGGGCCACCTCGAGTTCGCACATTGTGAAAGGCTGGTTGTATATAAAGGCCTGTTCACACATACAGTGGAGCGCTAAGTTAGCGCTACGTGAGCGCTCCAAGGAGCGCTCATGTGGCGCTTCCTGGCGCGTGACTTAGTTCTAACACAGCGCGAGATTAGCGCTTCTGTAGCGCTTTGTTAGCGCTCCAGTAGCGCCTTGTTAGCGCTCGAGTAGCGCCTTGTTAGCGCTTCAGTAGCGCCGTGTTAGCGCTTTAGTAGCGCTTCTTGTACCGCGGTGCTGCGGATTAGCGCGTGCACTGCGGTTCCGGTTCCTGTGCTTGGGTGTGAATCAGCAGCACCATGGCGGACATGTGGGATGCGGAAATAGAAATGCGACCAATGCTCTATACATACGCGATTAGTGCATATGTGTGTGGACGGCTTAACGCCCAGAAGAGCCTTCTGGGTGCGCGACATCTTTCGCCACCGAGATACCGACAGGTACCTAGTGAACCTTGTTCCTAGGCTGAGGGACCGAGACACAGAGCTCTTTCGAAGGCGGTTATTTTTAACTGCGTGTCTTTGAAACCAGGGTCACGCATATCGAATAGAAAGCGATGAGGTCGTACCCAATCAATTAGTCGCTCAAAGTCCATGACTCTGGGTCGCCTGCCCGACCCTTTGCTTGGAGAGCGGCTGTTTTACTTCCTCTTCTTTCGATGCCAGAGGAAAAACAACAACAAAGGAGTCGCCGTGCACGCGCTGTTCCGCAGCAGCAAGCACGGCACAAGGAGCGTGCATGAAAGCGCTAACAGAGCGCTAACAAAGCGCTTCTGTAGCGCTAACAGAGCGCTAACAAAGCGCTTCTGAAGCGCTAACAGAGCGCTACTGAAGCGCTAACCAAGCGCTACATCACGCGCTAGGAAGCGCCACATAAGCGCTCCTTGCAGCGCTCACGTAGCGCCACATTAGCGCTCCGCTGCATGTGTGAACCGGCCTAAGAGTGTCTGATCCTGACATAGCAATTGGCTGCTTTTCTGCTACAGCTTTGAACTTCTTAAATTTTGCCGAATAATTAGATGAGCTAGACACTTCACAAAAATGTTCTGCAAGAACATTTGCCTGGCCTTTCAAGGCTGGCGAAGCCGAGGGAAAAAGAGGCGTCCTAAAAGAGAAGTAGTTACCCCCAATTTTTCTGATTAGGTCCCACACCTCCTTAGTAGTGACAAAACTGTTCACCTTGGAAACATATTTCATCCATGAGCTTTTCTTAGCTCGTTTCCTTGTCCAACGAGCCTTTGCTTTACATTTTTTAAACTCTATCATGTTCCAGACCACTCGGTAGCGGCAGAAAGTGCCCCAGGCCCTGTTTTGACGTTTAAGCGTAACAGAACAGTTTTTGGTCAACCAAGGCTTGCAGCGCTTAGGAAGATTTCCCGATGTTTGTGGAATGGAGGCAGAAGCAGCATTTATGACATGGTCAGTAACATACAAGGTGGCATTTTCCGGAATCATAGCTAAAATTTAGTTCAGTTGGGTCAAGCACTGCTTCCAATGCAAAAAGAGCCGAGTCAGCTTTGTCTAATATCCACCTGGGGATACGTGTTGAAAGTGAAGGAGGATCTACAGTACTTTCTAAAATAACAGGAAAATGGTCGCTCTCAAAAGGGTTATCTAAAACCTTCCAAGAAAAACAGGGAAGTAAAGTTGGGGATGAAAGAGACAAATCGATGGAACTGAAAGTATTATGAGCTGCACTAAAAAAATGTAGGATCATGTCCATTTAAAAGGCAAAGGCCGGATGACAATAAAAAACTTTCAATGACACCACCACAGGAGTCTTGGCGAGCACTACCCCACATGGGGTGGTGGGCGTTAAAATTCCCCAAGATTAGAAAAGGTTGCGGAAGTTGCGCTACAAGTCCATGCAGGTCATGTAAATGCAGTGAATATTTGGTGGCAAGTAGTGAAACAAGCATAAGGCAGTCAAGAAGAATACGAACTGCCACTGCTTCTAGAGAGGTTGTGAGAGGAACAGAAGCACAGGCAATACCACTCTGCACATTCACAGCTACTCCACCAGAGGGATTGCCATGGGATGCCCGGTCCTTTCTAAAAATTTAGAAAGAAAAAATTAAAAAAATTATGTCATCAATATTAGGGAAAAGACCACGGCAATTCCACTGCGTAATACTATAGTTCTTTGCCATTTGGAGACGAAAAAAATATATATAAGAGGGACCTAAAAGGGAGATCCGTTAAGGTTTAAAATCTATTTTTACACGTGGGGGTACTCTGCTTTTTTGGAGGATCTTTCTTTTTCCAAGTGGGGTCACTGGCGACAGAGAGGCGACTCCGATCCTGAGAGGGGAGCATCCTCCTCGAACCTGGGCCCACTTACGTCCATGGGCTCGTCTGTTGCCGCCGGCAGTTGACCCTTGGAGGTCGACTGCATTGGCGGCTTCCCGGGCTTCCTCTGTGGAGCAGAGGTGTGAGGGGGTAGGCCTCAGCCTTTAGGGGCCGAAGTGCCAGGTGGAGCAGGGGGGGCGGGGGGGGGGGGGGGGGGGGGGGGTCAGCCCCTGCCCCGAGGTGGATGCTGAGGAGGCAGCATCCACCTTGCGATTCGAAAGTGGTGTCACTGGCACCGCTCCCGGGGACGCCAGAGATTTCGACGGGAGGCGCAGATCGTCTGTAGACGTCCGTGTTCCAGTCGAAACCATTGGCTGCACCGGTCCCCTATGTACGGCCTGGGCATAAGAGCCTTTGGAGACAAAGGCAAAACGCTTTTTTTGCATCAATGTAGGAAATGTTTTAACCTTCAAGGTGAGAATTTCTTTTTCTTGCTTCCATAACGGGCAAGATCTGGAGTATGCTGGATGTTTTCCATTACAGTTAGTGCACTAAGCTTCGTTCTCACACACATCAGCAACGTGCTTCTTACTGGAGCATTTGGCGCAGGTCTCGCTGCCCCAACAGCTCCGCGACCCATGGCCGAACCTCTGGCACTTAAAGCAGCGCTGAGGGTTCGGCACATAAGGCCGGACACAGCACAGAAGGTAGCCTGCCTTTACATTAGTGGGTAGAGTCGCGGAGTCGAAAGTGAGAATAACATGCCTTGTTGTGCGTTCTACGCCGTCTCGACGGATGGTAATGCGTCGTGCTGCAACAACTCCCTGTCCAGAGAGACCCTCAAGCAGCTCTGTATCTGTCAAGTCGAGCAAGTCATCATCAGAGATGACCCCTTGGATGGTGTTTTAACTTTCGATGAGGGGTCACACTGACCTTGTAGTCTGAGACGGAGTTCAGGGCTAAAAGTGAGTCACTTTGTTTTTTTGTATTTACCTCCACAAAATGGCCTGATGCCATCTTTTTGGTGCTAAAGTTTGCACCAATAACACCTTCAAGCACTTTGGAAACTAAAAAAGGAGAAAGTTTTGCCAGTGGCTTTTCGTCCACAGAGTGCAGAACAAGAAACTTTGGAAATTTGAAAAGATCAGGGGTCTTAGTGAAAATGTCAAGGATTTCGGTGCGAGTCCTTTTCAGGGCCCGATCAGTTGGTTTAGTTTTGGAACCCATAAAGATGGGAAGGAATTTCAGTGCCCGGGTGCACCGCCCACCATGGAGCCCAAGGGGGTAGGTAATGTGCCATAACAAGAAAGGCTTGGCTGACACAATTAACAGTGCTGCCTGGGCACTATAACCGAGTGTAGATGCAGGGACAGGACCTGTTTCCACTCAAGGTTAGCCCTTGCCGCCTAAGAAGGTAAAAAAGGAAGCAAAAGAGTGCAGAAGAAAAGAGAAAGAGGTGGAACGAAAAGTGAAAGAAAAAAGAAGAGGGTAGAAGAGGCGACTGACAGAATCATTTTGGTCGGGCCAAGCCAGGACACCAGTCTACGAGAAGCAGGGGCCAAAGCGGTGTATTGTCTCGCCCGGGGGGCCCCGAAGGGTCCAAACAAACCCCGGGCTCAGCTCAACCACCAGGGTGCCCTTTTCCCAGGACACGGGTACACCACGCACAGCCAGACGTGGGTGGGCGAACCCACATGGCTCAGGGTTCGTAGTGATGCCACTCACCAAGCACCTACTAAAGTAGGTGCCCCCTGCGTGCGGGTATGGTGGCCCACGTGGCTGGGGTCCGTGGTGATACTACTTACCAAGCACCTAGCACCTATGGTGCAGGCGCCCCTTGCGGGGCTCGGGATCTGTGGAGACGCCACTCTCCAAACACCTGCTTTCACAGGTGCCCCCTGCGGGGTTGCTGATGAGGGCTAGCAACCTTCACGAGACTTTCCGATCACCCTCCGCGCTCACCTAATGCATATCGGGACTGGGCAGTTCAGATGAATCAAGTAATGCTTTAATTGCAAATTTTTTTTTTTGCCGGTTAATTGGAGTCTTGTGCTGGAGAAAGTCAACAAGGAGTAAAAAATGCCTGCTTTAATATTTTCGACGTCTTTATTTCTTTTGCGACACAGGCTTGCACGGTAAACCACTTCAGCGTGCTTGTCATTTCACCGAGGGTGATTTTACTGTTTAAATAATAACTTAAAAAATACTTCATCCTAAAAGGCTTCCCGTGTTCATATTTATGTAGGACTCATAACGTGAAGTTTACAATGGGAATGCAATATGCCATTTATGACATAGTAAAACCAGTAAAAAAAATGTGTGGTTTTAACGTCTTTCACGCAATATGACCGACGAAAAAAATCAATACGGATTTATTGATTGATTAGTCTATTAAAAATAGCAATCAGTCGGGTTAATTTTCTAATCAAACCACAGACCCACTCAACATTCAATGCTTTATGAAAGCCACGGTTTATGCGAGATAACTAATACGTGGGACCAGCGATTGTATACAAACCAACACACTAAGATTATGGAAGCTTCCGACTTAATAATAATCGCTTTGCTGAATTTCTACGCATGGGAAATGATACAACACAACCTTTAGTAAGAAGAAACGGCAACAAAAACATAAAGCATTTAATAAGGAATGTCAAGCTCAGCCTGAAACGGGCTTGCGTCGTCGAGATCCATGCTTCTGAGCATGCACTCGTAGCAGACGACGCATGGCAATATCCCCACTTTCGCGCGTTTTCAATTTCGGCCGCACGGTGGCGACACGGTTCGATCTCGAGGCGAATAGCAAGACCACAAGAAAGGCATGGCACACGGCCGGCTGTACTTTTACTCCTCCTTAAGTCTAGGCCAGGTCCGTGTTTCAAAAGGGACTCTCACGAAAATGAATGGATGCGATTCCAGCGAGCGCCGACTTTATTTTTATGCAGTGCCGAGATGCACTACTTCATCAATGGGTCAATCGAAATCAAACCACACCACTTCTCTCCATGTCTAAGAGATCCCATGATGCAATGTGCAAAGTGTTGCATGAAGGATTTTTGAAGTAGTCAATTGACAATTTTACTGCTGTACATTTAATTTTCTTACACGGCTTTCTAACTTTTCTTATTTCCTCAACATTCCAACGTTGTACCACTCCTTGTACGGCTTTCAGTCCAGAGCCGCAGTATCGCTAAATAAATAAATAAAAATCTATAAACTTCATCGCTCACTTATCTCCAGGTAACACAACCGGACATCTGCAGAGAAGCTGTGGGAGCGGGCATGCAGATGCCCATACTTTATTTAAGGGAATTGCGTCGAGCTTCGCTCTATGTACAACTAAAACCGCCGTCTGCGTGTTTGTCTCCTTCCAGGGTCGGGAAAGCGGAACGCTCAGGGACACTTCCTCTCGACCTGCGACTTCCCTCCCTCCTCGTACTCCTGCTTCGAGATCCACATCTGCTGGAAGGTGCCCTGCAACACACAAATTTACAACAAGAATTACTATATTTTCAGACAAAAATAAAAATCACCTGACTTAGACATTGCATCAAGTGCAATACAGGTATGAAAGCACTTGATGGAGGTTTTAACGAGCAGCACTTCCTACTGGAATGATGTGCTACGTGACATATGCCGAAGGCACTGTGAATGTACAAGGGCCAATTGAAAAGTAATGAGACTGATATTTTTATACAGAATTGGATGACTTTACAGGCTCCGATCATTTATTTTTTTCAAAGCAGCATCGTTTGCATTCAATATACAGTCAAACCTCAATGTAAAAAGTCCTATGTAACGAAATCCCCGACATAACTTTTTCTAACCGCAAATGCATGCACGCCATGTATTTTTGACCTCTATGTAAAGAAGTCCCGTTTGTTAAAATTTCAATGCAACGAAATTTCATGGAAAATTCGGCACAAACTTTTCGGTCCCAAAGGAGATTTTGAGAAGCACACGCGCTGAAACAGGCCCCCGATAAAGCGCAAAGGGTGAAACGGGCCGCCCAACTGGCCCACCTGGCCCAATGCTGCGAGGGTGGCCTCTGGGGACAAGTATGCGAATCTCGATAACACCAGAGCCGCCGCCATTTCGTCCGTCGGTTTCGTTCACGCTGCGTAGATTGTTTCGAGGCCTAACTACAAGCGTGCGTTTCTCGTTGCCCAGGTCAGCCCATGCTTTCTGCTTTTGAGGTCTAGTGACACTTTTTCGTGTATTAGTGCTCTAGCACGTGGGAACTCACAAGACGGGGACGACAGCAAGCCTGACGAGCAAGACATTTGCGATGTGCCCCACAACCGTGAAGTGGTGGACGTGATTGATGTCTTGAGGCAGTTCGCAAACATACAGCAAGACGAAGACGTGATGCAGGCCGTCTGGCTATGCGGACGTAATGTGACGCCAATAATAATGTAAAGAGTGGCCCAGAAAAAAGTGTCAGACTACTTTCAACAGAAATAAAGGCGTCCTTGGTGAGCTTTTGCGCACCCGGGAAACATTTATGTAAACTTTCTTTAACGTTAGCCCCGAATTTCTATGTAGCGAAATTTCAATGTAACTTCGTTACATCGAGGTTTGACTGTATTGACTAAATTTTTCAAAAAACAATTCAAAGAAATGTAGAAGGATGCTTTGCAACCGCACTTTCAGTGTTGCAGCTGCAACTTTGTTTACTTCATTGTATGAAGCAAACATCTTTCCGTGCAGGTTTTCTTTTTTTTTTTTTATTATTGAAAATGCCCACATTTCACACGGTGAGAAGCCCGAACTATAATGTAATAAATAAAAACAGCAGATGAATGAGAAATTAAAAATAAACGTTTAATGAGGCAAACTTGTGCCTACAAACTTAAAGAGAAAGGTACAATGCATCTTGCGTCGGCGAAGGAAGGGGGACCACACCAGAGTAGCGCGTTATCGCTGCTTTTATGCACATGGCGAGTTGAGGAATGTTCTGAACCAGAACACTTGATGACAGAATGGTCTGGAACTTTCCGGGAGAGTGCAGAATTACAAAAGAAAGTTCTGGGCCAAGTCGGGTTAAACCCTTTTCCTCAGTTGATTTTTCGTATAAACACCGAAAAATTTATGATGTACATAAAGCACGTTTCATGTTAAAAAACTGCATGGTTACCGTAAAGATGGCAACTGGAGGACAAAGTCTCGTGTCTTGATAAAGTTCATGACTTACCAAAGAGGCCAGGATTGATCCACCAATCCACGCCCCGAATCTTCGTTCCGCGGTTCCATTGGTGCTGATGATCTTCAGGCGCATGCTCTGCGTAAAAGCGTATGCATGCATCACTTCACTACAACACTCGAGAAAGCAATCGCCAGCAGTTAAATCCTTGTCTCGCCCTACCAGCTGCAGACAGCTACCTGAGAGTGATGCAAAAACATTTGGCACATTAAAGGGATGCTGACAGGGCATTTATGCTAAGGTTTTTATTTGTACATAACATACAGGAGCCCTACTACTCCCAACACAATTTGTGGCTCGAAATTTGTTTTCTTTCCACCCGAAAACCGCCCATCAAGAACCGGCCGGTTCGAGTCTCGCTCACTCTCTTTTTCGTGGCTACGCACAGTTTTCTATGGTTTAGACACAACCACCAAAGATAATTAAAGTCGTGGGCCAGCAAAGGCACACACTCAATACTAAGAATAGACGGAAAATATGATACCTATTTTTTGTGGCTTCTAAGAAACTGCAAATAAGTATGTTGACTGAAAAAAAAAGAATATTGCACAGTCACGTGATTTTTTGTAACTTTCTCCTCCTCTATAATTTTTCTTCCTCCCCAGTCCGGTTTCGGTTTCAAGCAGTTGCGTTTCTTGACCTTATTCAAGATATATGAGACGCTGTAGCAAAATATTGATAGGGTAGTCTTCTGACACCACAATAAATCGCCAGGCAAAAAAAAAAAAAAAAAAAAGAAATTGGGGGCTTGTTAGTGTTTCTTTAAAGGGGCACTGACACCCCAAAGGTCGCATTTATTTTTATTGTCTAAAACGATGCAAGTTGCAGTCATAGACACGCAAAAAAAACCGCATCGCAAAAAAAAATTTTCCCGCGCGCGCCTTTTTATTTTTGGCGTTTGATTTTCCCGCCTTTCGCTTCCTCGCTTGTTTTGATCGGTGACGTCAAAAATCAGGAAATTTAGAAGCTTTGTAGGCGACATCTCTATAACATTTAATTACGGCAATCGTAAAACATGTTTTTTAACGCAATTGCGAACGCACTACGGCCCTTCTTTTTGAAATACCAAAAATCGGGAGTTTGTTGTGGTGCCGTCTCCTGGATTTGTATCCTCCAACGGAAAACAGGCGACACCGCTCAAAACCGGTCCGCCGTAACGCCGCCGCTCACTCCTTTCCTCCTCGCTTTGGGTCGCCATGGCAACAGCAGGGAGTGGTGAAAGAAAGTCGACTCTTAGGTCTCCGCGATTTTTGACGTCAAGGCACCGGCGCCGATCGCGCGGGAACTTCGAATTCGGCATTTGGAAATTGTTTTTTTACTTCACAAATACTGAACTCCCAAATTTCAAATTTTGAGGGTAATGTCCCGGCATCGTTTTCAATCGTTTCGGATAATAAAAAAAAAAATTATTTTGATGTGTCAGTGCTCCTTTAAAGAAACCATGCAAAGGGAAAAAAAAATTTTTTAAACAGTCTAGATGAAAGAAGAATACTATAAAATAAATTTAAAACGAAAATTACTTTTTTTCAAAGCTATTGGCCTCGAGATTGATTTAGAGGTGGTGCTACTGTCGCGCTATCATCATCATCAAAGTGGGGATAGAAACATGGCCGCCACCATAGGCTCTCCACGTTCGCGCACGAGACGGTGTAGATTCTTACGTTTATTTTGTCGCATACTATCGTTGTGAAAACAATTTTAGCGGAAAATGGTGCCGTACTGTTTGGTACTTCAGTGAAGATCGAATTGTGATACCAGCTTACGGCCTAAATTTAAATAACCGCTCATGTGGACGCGTCGTCTGCCCTAGGCAGGCATTGGGAAGCATGCATCACCACGATAGATGCCTGTCTCCAAGTTAACTGCACTATTTATGTTAATAATTTGTTTCTTTTAAAATAGATAGATCGGTTCACCAGCGGGAAAATTCAACAATACAATGAATTCCAATCCATAATACTGGTACTGTGGGCTGTGAAATCGCAGGTTCTATGCATTTTTTTTTTTTTTTTTTCACTTTTAGCTTTTGTTGTAATATAAATACTTTGCATGAAGAGAAGTTAGTGCTGCATTGGAAATTACCGTGCTATAGAGTTCCGCTGCAGCCGATGTTTCCCTTTATTATTGTGCCATGGTGTGGGTAAGTTTTTCGGAGTCGGAACAATTCTACTATGTTGCGATGAGGAGAGAATGCCTCTTGTAGTTACGATCCGGAACATATTCGTTGGCAGGACAACTGAAATAAGTGAAACAAACTATTCTAGTATATTTACCGTGGATGGAACAAACAAGTGTAACCGAGCAACGCAGTAGCGTGCATGTTATTTGATGCTTTTCTCGGTAGTGTGGGTCCACCCGCTTTTATTTTCTTGGCGAGGGCCGCAGATGTCAAGAGGCTAATATTACCAATTTATGGCTAAATAATCTTCTATTCAAACATAGTAGACTCTGCAACTCCAACAAACGACCTGCACCACGACACAGACAGCATCGGCCGCAGCGACACTCTTTTACTGATGAGGGCTAGCAACTCTCATGAGACTTTCCGATCACCCTCTGCCCTCACCTAACGTAAGACTGGGCAGTTCACCGATTAACCTTCAGATTATTCGAGTGATGCTTTAATTGCGATATTTCTTTTTGCCGTTTAATCGGAATCTTGTGCTAATTAAAGTCGACAAAGAGTAAAAAATATCTGCTTTAATTTTTTGACGTATTTCTTTCTTTTTAAGATACAGACTTGCACGGTAAACCACTTCAGCATGCTTGTGATTGTCATCGAGGGTGATTATACTGTTTAAAACGTAACTTAAAAATCACGTCACTTTAAAAGGCTTCCCGTATTCATATTTCTTTAGGCATCACAATGTGAAGTTTAAAATATGAACTTTTGGAATATGCCATTTATGACATAGTAAAACAATGTGTAGTTCTAACGTCTTTCATGTAATATGACTGGAAAATAAACAAATATTGGATTTATTGATTGATTAGTCTATGAAAAGGTGGCGATCAGTCGGATTAATTTGGTAATGAAGGCCCAGCTCCAATCAAGATTCAACGTTTTATGAAAGCTATGGATTGTGCGAGATTACAAAAATATGTAAGACCAAAGGTCCTACAAACCACAGCACTAAGATTATGGACGCATCCCACTTAATATTTATTGCTTCATTGAATTTCCACGCATGTGAAACGATAGAACACAACCTTTAGTAAGAAGAAACAACAACAAAAACCTCAAATATTTAATAAGAAAGGTCCCGCTCAGCTGAAAACGGGCTTGCGTCGTCCAGACCCATGCTTCTGAACGTGCGCCCGTAGCAGACGACGCACAGCGGTATCCCCGCTTTCGCATGTTTCCAATTTCGGTCGCACGGTGGCAACATGGTTCGATCTCGAGGTGAATATTTACGGCTCAAAACGAATTTGCAGTTGGCGCCTGCAGGAGCCGCAGCGGGTCAAGTGGTACACCTGTGCGCCATCGCACGGTGCCGTTGCCGCCTCAAAGTCACGCTGCCACCGCACGCCAAGCGTGGCGCGCCACCGGTTCAACGAGTTTCACCACGCCGCTGCCGCCGCCGCCGCCATCTCACTAGCGCACAGGTCTATCACGTCTGCTTGCACTTTCTCAGAAGCTTCCTTTGCTCTCTAAAAGTTACTTATAAATTTTCGTTTTTTGTTGCACTTCAAACGAAGATGAATAAGTAACTTTTAGAGACCATAGGAAGCTTCCGAAAGGACACAAGCCCCACGTGACAGGTAGCGGCCAATTTTTCGCGGCGCCCGCGGGCGCTAGCTACAAATTTGTATCACGCCGTAAATATAGCTATAAAAATTTTATTTTTTCGTAGTAAATTTGTTTTATGACTTCCTTTTCCCAACCAGGCTGTTTACAAAAATGTTTCTTTTTTCCTTTGCATGTGTCCTTTAAGGCGAGACACTACCCAAAAAATTCAATGTTTAAACCACATGTCTGATTTAAATGACATTTACAGAGCTTGTTTCTGTTGATGTTGATGTTGAGAAAATTTCTACCAAATTTTGTTAACCTGGGTGAAGTACAAAAAAATTGTGAATGTTCAAAGATGAAAGTGGGCGTGTCTGTGTAAGAAAACTATCGTTTTGAAATTACTTATAAATTTGTCGTTTTCATGTGTTATATTGCTTTAGGACGGTTCAGAGCAGATAACTATCAAGCTATATTTCTATATTATACAACCTTTCATGATAAAAAAGCGACATAAACACAAATACTGTTTTATAGATTTCTATCCTTTGTCCAAAAGTTTAGTTCTTGAGCATGAAAAATGACAAAAATAAAAAATACAAGCTCATAGCTATTTTTGTCTTAAAATTTCACCCCAGAAAAGCTCATAAAAATGAATCCAAATTACGTAATCAGAAAACAATAGTATTCCTGAAGTGAAATTTATGCTAAAAAGTGGAATGAAGAAAAATGTGTTCAAAGTGCTCCAACCTCTACCTTTTCTTTAGCATCGGTGGACCGAAAATAATTTATAAAAAAAGTAACTATGCAGTGTAAACTAATGAAACTTTCTGGGAGTACTCCCTACATGTTGGTGGATGTGTAAATATGACATTTTTCAAATCAACTTTTTTGCTAAAATAGCTTTTTGTGGGTAGTGTACCCTCCAGTCCCACGGTTTAGGATCTTCAATGAGCACGACCGCATGCCGGTACGACGCGTATCCAGATTGAAATGGGCAGGGGTGGGGATTGAGCCCGGGTTCCCCGAGTTCTGCAGCGCGAGCTTTCGCTCGACGTGCTCCGAGCTGCTGTGCGCTAGTCCACTTGGCTACCGACCCACCCCCCCCTCGCAGTGGCAGGGGGTTTGTAAAGAGCACTTACGGGAGGCGTCTTAGCAGAGAGGTCACGGTTCAACCGCTCCGTGAACCCTTGGAGCAGGGTGTTGCCTCCTGTGATGGTCACGCTGCCGTACAGGCTCTGCAAGAAAAGAAGGAACTCAGAAAAGCTAGATCTTAATTCTTTCTATAAATGTGGGAGACACGAACATTATACTATAAATGTGGGAGACACGAACAAGGTGGAAGAGCTAGAACAGTATATGAGATCTAATAACTTGGAGATCAAAGGTGCCCCTGTAATGGGCAACCCAATCGACATCGTAAAGAAAATCGGTGAACTGGTGGGTGAACCTGTTGAGAACACAGATATTGACATTTGCCATCGGGTTCCCACCCAAAGAAATGAAAAAAACATCATAGTACGCTTTGTTCAGCGATCCAAGCGAAATTCGTTGCTTGAAAAATGCAAAAAAAAGCGACTGACGACCTCAGATATTGATGCACTGGGATCCGAAAATCCTATGTATGTAAACGAGCACCTGACGAGGCAGAATAAGCAGCTACTTGGAGCGGCAATCGCCCGCAAGCGCGAGACTAGATGGAAATTTGTCTGGACAGCAGGAGGGAAAGTGTATGCAAAGAAAGATGTTACGTCGGCTGTCATCAGAATCGCGAACCAAAGTGATATTCAAAAAATGATCGCGTAATCGGACTGTCCCAAAACAGTTCCGATAAGCGTTGCTCTTATCTCATGACTTCCACTTTTACGGAAGGCTGTGTCTACTATGACGAGTCATCATTTAACCGAACATTTCAAAATACCAAAAATGCCTTTTCTTTAATTCATTTTAATACGAGAAGTATAATCAACAAACAAGATGACCTTAATTTGTTTTTCAATTCATTATGTCTAAATTTTGATGTCCTTCTTTGTACGGAGACTTGGGTCCCTCAAGATGTAGAACCGCCTGGTTTTGTTGGTTATAAATGTGCGAGCTTGGGAAGAAAAAATAAAAGAGGAGGTGGTGTTGCCATTTACCTTAATGATGATATATCGTGGTACGTACTTGATGAGTTTTCTATGATCACCTCTGATGTAGAGTGTCTCGTCGTTCATGCTGGAAGCGTCCTTATTAGTGTTGTGTATAGGCCCCCCGCGGGAAGTAAGTCTGTTTTTCTCTCGATTTTTGAAGACCTTCTTGATTTTCTCGGTTCGACTGCTAAACCATTTTTTGTTATGGGCGACGTAAATATAGATCTACTTGGAAATGAAAGTGACTCTATTGAAATAAAGAATGTCTTGGCTGCTTGTGGGTGTATAAATACGGTGACACTGCCTACCAGAGTGACTTCTGAACGGTGTAGCTCTATCGATGTTTGTATAACAAATCTAAATACTAATGAGGTCTCATCAGGTGTTTTTGAACATGATCTCAGCGACCACTTACCTATTTTTTGTCTCTCGGCTCTTCATAGAAAGATTGGTGCCTCTTACAATGAAACTTTCAGTTACAGGAAAATAGATGAAGAATCGTTGAGAAGGTTTCACGACAACATTTCTGTCATGGACTGGAACAGTGAATATTTAGAAGAAAACCCGAATCTTGCGTACGCCAGTTTCCTAAAAAAATTTCAACATTGTTACGACAGAGCTTTCCCACTGAGACAAATTAACAAGCGGAGAAATAAATTTCGCAAACCTTGGATGACTCCCGATTTATACACACGCGTTAAAGAAAAAAATAAAATGTACCACGACTTTCTTAAGTGTAGAGACCAAGAACTTCTTGCTGCATTCAAGAAATATAGAAACAAACTAACCTCTGATTTAAAAAATGCCAAACAAGAATACTACTTGCACCTGTTTTATCTCGTTCAGAGTGACCCCAAGAAGATATGGGAAGCCGTAAACACCTTAACAAATAAGCATAGTCATTCCCGGGATATAAATCACGTGATTATTGATGGGAATCATGTGAGCGGTATAGAACTATGTAATTCGATGAACGAGTATTTCGTAAATGTTGGTGCACCTTTAGAATCCGACAATGAGCCCTTACGCGGTGGCATAATGACCACGCACTCTATAACCAATTCGATAATGTTATCACCAACCACCCCACAAGAAATAGAAGGTCTTATAAATAAGATAAAAAATAATGTAGCCCCTGGCGTAGATGAAATAAAACCCACTCCCATTAAATACGTTTCTAAAATTATAAGTAACATCTTATCCCATATAATAAACTGTACTCTAGAATCGGGTATATTCCCAGACGCCCTAAAAATTGCTAAAGTTACCCCTGTCTTTAAAGGAGGGAAACCGTATCTACAAAATTATAGACCTATATCAGTCTTGCCAATATTTTCGAAAATATTTGAGGGAGTTATACAAAGCCGATTATATCAGTTTTTTATAAAGCATGATGTCATAAACAAATCACAGTATGGTTTCCAAAAGGGCAAATCATCAGAGCAGGCACTTGTTGAGACGAAAGATAAAATAATATATAACATGGAAAATAAATTATACACACTGGGAGTTTTTTTAGACTTTAAAAAAGCATTCGACACGATTCAACACCAAATTTTGTTAAGTAAACTTCAACTGTACGGAATACGAGGAGTAGCTTTGGCTTTAATAAAACACTATCTAACAAATCGCCTTCAATTTGTCAAAGTTAACAACTCTCTCTCAACCACGTTGGAAGTAAAATATGGTGTCCCCCAAGGTTCTATCCTAGGCCCCTTGTTGTTCCTCCTTTACATAAACGACATTACTGCTATTCCTAGATCTCCAGAACTGATTATATACGCAGATGATACAAACGCATTTTTCGCCTCTGCCTCCAAAGCATCCCTAGAGTCAATGGCAAATAGCTATCTCGCTGAATTAGCAGTGTGGCTCAATAAAAATAAACTGCAACTAAATTCTAAGAAAACCAAGTATATAATTTTTGCTCCAATAAACAAACATGATAATACTCCAATAACTCTGTATTTCGAAAACACGATTATAGAGCAAGTCTCCGAACAAAAACTTTTAGGCGTTTGGTTTAACCAGGAGCTTAGCTGGAATGCACATGTAAATAAGTTGACTGCTGAGCTTTCTCAGGCAGTTGGATGTTTGTATAAAATAAGAAACCTGATTCCTACATGGTTAAAAAAACAAATTTATTACTCTCTTTTTTACTCAAAGTTATGCTACTGTATTTTAGTATGGGGCACCACCACGCTCACAAACTACAATAAGATTCTTAAATTACAGAAGAAAATTTTGCGGTTATTTGAAAGTTACACGGGAAATATGCAAGACCTTCCAACTGAGCCACTCTTTAAAAAACATGGTATACTCAAGGCTAACCAAATTTATGATTTCAAGTTAATGCAACGTATCAAAACTGAGAAACTTTATGATAAAAATACAAGTGATGTAGAGCACAGATACACCTTTCGGCACTCTTTAAGACGACCCCCACAGATTCGAACAAATTACGGAAAGCAAACTAAAGATTATCAGGTGACCAAATTATTAAATTCAATTGGGACCTTCGTGGATTTTAATAACTCCTTTTCTAAATTTAAAAAAGAGCTGAGGACACTTTTGGTGGGCAGTGACACTGTTTTATAGCCATTTTTATACATGTACAATTTGATGGTTCTTATTTTTTGAACTTGTGAAAAAGTTTCTTTCACAATCTATATTACTAGTTTGCGATCCTCATGATGATGTATTATAAAGCTATGACATTATTTGAATTGCTGATTGTTCTACAACTGTATGAGTGTTTACTATACAGTGTACCGTATGTACGAACTGCAAAGGGGACAGAGACCTTCGTCAGGCATTTTCTGCCTTTAGTCTCTGTTCCCCTTTCGGTTGATCCGAAAGAAATAAAGACTTCAATTCAATTCAATTCAATAAATCTATCTCCCAGCACTCAAACGTCTGAAGGTAGTGCCACATTAAATAGATAAAAATATCTGTATTCCTTCCTCCATGGGAAATTTACGATTAGCGTCGAAAAATACATCTCCTTTTTGTCTACCGGATTGTTGAGTATCAATCCCACCAGACCAACCGAACAATACGGATAAAGCTTTTGAATATTAATTTCCGCCCAAGTAATACAAAACTAGAATTGATAATTTTTTCAATTGAAAGCTTTAATGCTTTCAATAGAATGACACATTTTCTTAGACTGCTTCTTGTATGCTCATGTTTTGCTTTGTGTTTATAACATTGTATACCCCTTCAGCCATGGCTTTCAGTGAAGCCTGCAGTATCTACATTAATACATAAAAATCGGTGCGGTCGCTACGCTGACTCTCGATGCTCGATGAACTGCGTCGGCATTTAGTGCGGGGGTTCTGACCCATCGAAGGATGGGGATGCCATCTTCGCAACAGTCCGCATACTGTTGCTTTCGGTCGGAGACCCAATCTGTCCTCCCAGGCGTCGGCGGTTTTGCGCAACCGGCGCCGTCGCTGCGCCTCGGTTTTACATTATCGCGTACGACTACGGCCACTCGATCCCCTCCTCTCCCGCTCCAGCGGAACGTCATTGGAAGAGGGCCAGAAGACTTTTTCTTCCTTATAAGAGAGAAAGTGGATCCAACGAGCGAACGAACGGAGTGAAAGAGCATGGCGGGAACTGCGAACCGCACCGTGGCCTCACCAAACCAGTCCCGTTTGGTCCGGTTCAGTGCAGTCCAAACCACAACAGTTCAATGAAAGACGACAGCATGCACCGGGGCAATAAATGCTAGCGCATCCAAAATATATATATATATAAATGTGCAGCAGGACGTGTACAGTTCTCTCCCCATAACTAACTATAAAAAAAAGACCTCAAGGTGGTAAGATAACAATAATAAAAAAAAAAAATCAAAATTTAAAAATATGCCACAGAATGTGGCAGACCAAAGTCTAGTTGTCTGAATTCAAACTATTGCTATGGCATGTTTTAACAACGGACAACAAATGTCTGAATGAAACGAGCCAGCTGAAGCGAATACTTCCAAAGGTAATTATGGATTTTAGGTCATTCACTTACTAGTTGTCACATTAAACCCATAATCTGACATCTGCTGCAGTTCAAAACATTATTTTGCAGGAATTGTTTCTTTATTTCTGGCATCATCTTTAAGACTATTTCCCCTCTTAGAAAAACTTATCTGTACATAATAAAGGTGTCCTCCTAAACTGCCTAAAAAAATGTTTTTTTTTGTTTTGTTTTCTGCAAAATAAACAACATGCTTAACCTCTGCCCAATGTTGCCCTAGCAATTCGAACCAGATGCCAAAGTTTCAAAAACTAACCATCATCTCATTCAAAATTTATAAGAAATTTTCTGAAAATTCCTATGAGGAAATGGGGCCTGTTCTTGGTAACTGGCACAATTTATCTCCATGTACAAGGGCTCCCCATTTTCCCACAAAAACTTTCCAAAAAGTAACTTATAACTTTTAAATAACATAAGGGTTAGTTCTGAAACGCTGGCATCTGGTTCGAACCACTAGAGCTACGTTTGGGCGAAAATTAAGCGTTTGGCGACGCAAAGTTTATTTTTGTGGCAAAAAAAAAAATAAAAAAAATTTTTTGAGTGTTTCTCATTTACAGCTTATATAGAAGAGAAACCTTGCATGTTTTTCATCACTCTTTTTTTACAATTCTTTTCAACTTTTCACACAATTTTCAGGTTGCAAATATCACTAATGATGCTTCTCATAAAAGAAAGTGGGAGAGGAGGCAGAAAATTCCGCAAGGAAACGAAGCACAAATCGAAAAAGGAAAAAACAACGGGGTCACCAGGCGGAAAGCGATCACTCACCGGTCGAATGTCGATGTCGCACATCCCCACGCTGGTTGTGACCACCTGTGCTGCTCCCATCATGGTCGTACCAGGGGCGCCCTGCAAGAGAGCAAGCTCGTCCTTCACGAACCACAGCCAAACCACTGCAGTTCCTTTCTGTTACAGTCAAGAGTCAATCAATAAGCTAAGCGAGGATACCGATACTCCATTCGCCGACTGTCTTGTCGGCACCAGCATTTCATTACGTGGTGCAGAGCCCCCACAGAGCCCTTCACTCTTTACACTTTAGCAGAGCGAATGCTCGAAAGGAGGGTCACCAATGATCAACCGGCTCCGCAAAATTTCAGCATATAAGCTGCAAAAATTAAGTCTCTCGATTGTTTCATACTGAAGAGATAGTTCTATTAAGGTGGGATTTGCTGCCAAAAAGCTGAACCGAGAAAATTGTGTTCGAAGTGCTCAAACCTAAACCTTTCCTTTAGCATCAATAGACCGAAACCTATTTTTATAAAAAAAATAACTGTGCAGTGTAAACAATTGAAACTTTCTGGGAATACTACTCTCTAGATGTTAGTAATGTAAATATGGCATTTTCAAAATCAACTTTTTTTGCAGAATTTTATTTTTCTGGGTAGTGTCCTCCCTTAACCCACGACAGACTATAGTCATGCAACTTGTTGCGTTTTCATGGGTAGACCGATGCAGAGCAGGTGTTGAGGCTACTCACACCAAACAGACGCACTCCAAGCACTGTATAGGGAGCGGCGTACTAAAGTCCCAATAGGTTGGTTGGTTGGAGGCAATGTTACTAGACGACACCAGCCGTAAAACTTCCCATAGACAATATACAACGGAGAGCACTTCAAAACAGTGTCGACTCCTAGCCGCAGCTTTTCAACTAAAGCCGGCTCTGCACTTTAAATACGCGGTGAAGCCCGTAGTAGAGACTGGCCGGTCGGCGACTAAGTGAATCTGGGCGAGTCTGCCATAAACGTGTTGCCCATGCATGAAGACGCTTCTCTTTCCGACTTTGGCAGGCGAGGGCTTTTGAATGTGTTTCGACACCTGCGGCACAGTTCGTTTCAGAACATGACGCAAACGACGAACTCGTACATTCTTTAGGGAGGACACTACCCAAAAAAGAAAATTTCTGCAAAGAAAAAGTTGATTTTGAAAAATGCCATATTAACATCCACAAACGTCTAGAGGGCATTCCCAAAAAGTTTCATTAGTTTACACTGCAATATTAATTTTTTATAAATTATTTTCGACCCACCGATGCCAAAAAAAAGGCAGAGGTTAAAGCACATTAAACACATTTTTCTATGTTCTACTTTTTGGCAAAAATTTCACTTTAGGAAAACAAACCTACAACACAATAGAGAATTATTCTTAGGTGGTTTTCTGGGATAACATGTTGTAAAAAACATGCCTGGCTGGTTAGTTTTCCAGCTTTAACATTATTTTATGCTAAAAAAAAACGATTTGTAAAAAAGTGCAGACATGAAAAAAAAACATTTTAATCTTCTTATGGAGTTATACTTATGAAAAACAATGCAATATAACTAGCTGGGTATGTACTATCGGTATTCCTATGACTATATTACACATAAAAATCACAAATTCTTATTTTATTTTAAAACGATAGCTTTCTTAAGCGAACACACTGACTTCCATATTGTAACATTCTTAACAAGTTTCAAAATGGATGTAGGACAATGAAGTTTGGCAGGGATGGTCTTGCCACTCATAAAAACTTTGACTGCAAATTTGATGGAAATCAAGCAAGCGGTATAGAAGTTGACTATTATGGGTAGTGTCACCCCTTAAAATAGTCTCGTCGTCCAGAAGCACCAATGTAGACGACAAAGGTGACAGCATCTCCTAATGCACAGCGTGCGCCCCTTCGCAGGCAACGCGCAAAGGAGTCCCGCTTCCACGTGGTCTTTCGATTTCTGCCAAAGCGACGTCATAAATGTGTTGCGTCGTCCCCAGCCGTGTCGACCGTCAAACGTCGTATCAGCGATGGTCGCGGTGGCAACAGTCGACGTAGCAGGCGCCCGTTCTGCCGCAGTTTGCTCTTCAGGACGACGATCCGCGGACACTTTGGCAGCCGGCGGTCGAGACGCTGCGAAGGCGGCGGCATTCACCCACACCTTTTGCCGAAGCTTCTACAAATGACCGTTCGGATTGCGACGTCCGACGGCGCGACACCTTGGCTCCTGCGACGCGATTTGTCGCCAGTTCGGGACTACTTTTGATGCACCGACAAAATGCGACACTAGACATACCGGTCGCGAAAGCGTTTCGGGCACCATAACGGCGGCATTCTATGACCGAGTTGATCTGATACGGTGGGGACAAAGGGAGGGTCGAGGGTCCCCACTGTTACCTTGATGGTGGTGGGGTCGAAGAGGGACTCTGGAATCATGAAGCGCTCTGAGCCGAAATCCAGGTTGTAGCCGTTGGGGAACTCATAGTGCACCGTGGGCATGTTCTCCACCGTCCTAAAACAAAAAGTAGAAAGCAACAACAAAACATTTTTTGTGTGCCTCGATAGAACACGTATGTCAAAAAAATCACACTCCCTGAAAAACAAAAGAAAACCTTCTTGCACAATATTTAGGCTGTAAGCCTCCTTTACAGCAAAGCTGTTAAGGGCTAGTTCCCCCACTATCGTGTCCGTGGACAAGAGGCGTCTCGACACAAAACTCGAGCCAGCTGACCGTCAAGCTATGTCATCGTCTCACCTACCAACCATGTGTGTTCTGTGTCCCGTGACATCGAGGTTGTGCTAGCGCTCTTATCAGTTGCCCTTCGGACTCACGATGGGTCGGCAGCATGCCGATCGTTCGGAGGAAGAAGAGCGGGAGTGCAAGCAGCGGCGACATGCGCAGCAGCGTGAATGGCTGCGCGAACGCCGCAAAAGCCGCTATCGCCTCGAGTTGCACTGCGTCGAGTGCTTCCGAATCCCTTGTGAAAGAAGAGCAGATTGCTCGCCTCGAACACTCCTAAGAGCAGAAGCGGCGATGTGACCCGCGCCGGCCGGTCAATGCCACGGACGACCATCGTGCCACGGAAGCCAAGCACAAGCGCGAGGCCCAGCAATGACAGGACACCACGCCAGCTGAACAGTTTTTATAAATACTTCTATCCCACCATAGTACAGCTTTGCTGGTCTTTCTTCTTCATCAGAAGAAGAAAGACTAGCAAAGACCAGCTTTTTTTTTTTATTTTTAGTATACTGCTCAAATTCATTTTTGCAAAACTCAATGTAACAAAGTGCTCCTTGAAAAAAATAAATGTAAAAAGAACCAATTTCGGGTGTATTTTGTTTAGAATGCGTGAAAGTTTGTTGCTGACAGCCAGCACAAAGGTAGCGTGACCCTAGCTTAGCTTTTCGCAAAAAGAAACTCAGCACTTGGGGCTTCTAGTAAGATGGCGCTAGCTGTTTCCTGGCGTTTCAGTCATGTCACACGCGACAGATGGCACTGACAAAGTTTTCCAGTCGTTCGGTTTCGATTCGGTTATGTTCGGCCGCATTCGGTAGTGGTCCGTCCTTAAGCACGAGACACATGCGCGAAAAATCCATCCGATCCGACGTCCGATCCGGCAATACGACTGCCTGATCCGAAAAATTTGGTCGCTTCAGACGTCGGATCGGCGATCCGACATGCGTCCAACGCACCAGATAGTTTCGCACGGCGGACGGATTGTCGGATGCGTCCAGCCAATGACAGCACAGCTAGCACAAACGTCATGATGACGTACTGGGTCTGGCGGGACGGGCGACAGGAAGCCGGACGCGTGGATCCCGCTGACCCATTCGAAAAAGATGGCCCCAGCAAAGAATGCACGCGCTAGCGAGAAGAAGCTCTTAACTTCGCTCGTGCGAGCTAAACCGTCAATATGGGACCAGAGATCTATGAACGAGGACCTCCGCTGGAGTGCTTGGATCTCCTGGGCGGAGCCGAACAGATCGTCGTGTCGCATGCAAGGTCGGAAGCGTGTGTCTCAAACTGTCGCGTACGGCGATTCGGAGCGGCGTTCGGACTGTCGGATCGGACGTCGGATCGGACGATTCTGCCGTCCATGTGTCTCGCGCTTTAGGCTGCCACAGCGAATATGAACGGCAGGACATCGCTAGGGTGTTCATTGCGAAGATGAAAACGGGAGGGGGGTTTTAGACGTCACACCTCCAGCTCGAGCTTTCTACTCGACACTTCCGCGTCTCGTCTCCTTCAAGTGTGCATGCACAACTGACACGCGACAGAATACAAGTGCACGCTGGATGCCAGGCATCAGAAAGAGACGACGACGTTGTGTGCTTGCCCCGTCGGCGACTTCTGCGTCGCCATGAAATGAAGTGCCGAAGATATGAAACGTGTTTACTCTGCAAGGAAATGTAAAAATAATTCATACTTGGATCAAAAAAAAATCTCTCTTTGCAGCTCTGGTGGGGTATGTGGACTTGATGGCGAGCCCTGGCTGACTCTCACAAACAAATTGTGGTGTCAAAAAAAAAAAAAAAAAAAAAGCCTTCATTTGTTTTTTGGTTTCAAAATTTCCTTCGGGCATTAGTGGTGCAGGTCGTCTTTATGGACTGAATTCATATGCATGTAATCGCATTCTCGGCACGTGAGCGCCACGGGAATGCAGTATTGCTGCAGCTCTCTCGATGCAGTTGCACATTAAAAGTAGGTTTATCGAACTTATTGCCTGAAAAATGCCATTTTCGATTTAAAGCTCCCGATTTAACGAAGTAATTCGCAGCTCCTCTCAGCTTCATCGGATCAAGTTGTAACTTTTTTCTGACTGCGCCCATACTGTCGAGACTGGTTATAACGAAGTCAACGGGAATCGGAAATCACTTCGCTACATACGGTATTTCGTTATAACTGACTTCGGTTATAACGAAGTATAAAAGAGAATGGGAAACCGTGATCGATTCGCTGTGGCCGCTATTTCGTTATAACCGAATTCGTTATAACCGGTCTTGACAGTAAAGAGTCAATCGCCTGTGATCAATGGGCGCAGAGGCCGATTTCTAAGCTCCTGCAGAGCTCCCGCGCTTGCTGCATCATGTCGGACATGGGTAAAGACTAAAGTTTTGGTTTCTCTTTCCGTTTCCGCGTGGTGGCGATTGCTAAGCCAAGTGCGAAAGAGACGGTGCGCTATCGCTGTTGGCAGCCATAACCGCTTACACAGGTCCAGCGTGTGCTCGCAAGTGTGACCACTCTTGCAAATCCTTCGTTGATTTTTCGCAAACGTGCTTAGCAACTTTGTGATTTTGCCAAACTTACGCCACATTTGTGCAAAAGATTGGTCCAAGTTCAGCTTCCAAAGATCCAAAGATTCGGCACTACATTTTCAACTCGGCCAGAGTTTGGCCCATTACCACCGTGTATCAGTTAGTAACTAACAAAACAGGCAGCACACATCAATTAAGTACATTCGTCAATTATGCATGCGGGGGTAATGCAGCCAACGAATGTGATACAATATATAAGGTGTTCTTTTCTAAGAGTGACACTCATTTATGCAGTTTGGGCAGATGAGTTATACGGCCAGCAGGACATAGTATATGGAACTAATTGTTGTAACGATCAGTCGGCTAAATAGGTCAAAATTGTTAATTAACTTTTGAATTTGTGAAAATAGACATACGGTTCCAATTAGAAACTTACTGAGCGTCATCAAAAACCACTTACTCAATCATTTTTGGAAAGACTTTGAGCGCGTGAGAAGCGTAGTAGTGCACTAAAGGTTGTGCAGCAAGCACAGGGTCGGGGCACTGATAATAACCGATTCACACGACGGACCGAATCGCAATTTTCGTCTGCGGAGAGTGTACGACGTGACCGTCACCATCACCGATTCCTGCAATCCGCTCCTCGTCCGCGGACGCACAAACTGATAAAGTCAAACGCCTTTTTCACTCGCGAATTTTTGGCGGGAGATTGACTTGAAAAGCGTTTAGTCTGCCAACGGTACATGGTTTCCTTTGTTTTTTGTTTCTGGACGATTAAAACAAAAATGGCACATCGTTGTGTTTTGTGCGTTCGCTGGCTCATTTTGTCGCGTGATTCTTGGTTCCACGCGTGAAATAAACTGCAGAAACAGAAACTCCTCCAGGTCCGCGTCAAGAATCTCCCGTCAAGACTCATCTAGCACGCCGCAATAATTCTTGCACGTCCAATCAGGATTTCACCGAGCAAGACCTCTCTTGTGGCTGTGATGTGCTTGAGTGTTGTGCAAGAGCGCGGAGTGCATGAAGGCATCTCCAAACGCCCCTCCGCGAGCCGAGAACTTCATTGCTTCTACGCCAAACCCTTATCGAGTATGGCCATGCCTGTGTTACGTTCATGTTTTGGGTTAGTAAAGCTAGTGGCGCTTCGCGTGAAGCCTATCACGGTGTTTTGTCTCGATCTGTACGTAACAGCAGCGTATGATTCTTTATCGCGGTAGCAAACATAGATTTCTCTCTTGGACAACTGTGCTACGGTGCAATATTGGAGTTTTGCGGCACTGTGGGGTGGCGAACAGGTTCAGTCCATCCTCGCTGGCGTCTGCCTGTCGTCTCCCTCGTGTGGATGCGCTTGGGAGACGGAAGAACCGCGGACATGTCGTCACGCGATCAATCCGTCCGCGGATCAGTCCGTCGTGTGAATCGGCCATAAGAGACGGAAAAATTGCGCAAGCACATTATCGCACCGGTAGCCTAGCTCCTGCAGCACAAGTGGTAATTTTAGAGCACTACTACGCTTATCATGCGCTCAGTCTTTCTGAAAATTGGCGATTTAGTGGTTTTCGATGACACTCAGCAAGTTTCTCACTGGAACCATATGTCTATTTCCACTAATTAAAAAGTTAATTATTAAATTTTACTTACTTATTTGACTGATCGTTACAATTAGCTCTCTAATATGTCCCCCTGGCCGTATAACTCATCTGCACAAACTGCGAAAGTGCAACTTTCATGGCTTTTTTTTGTAAATTAGTGTCACTCTTAGAAAAAACACCATGTAGTATAAGTTTTGGAATCGTAAATACAGTTACTGAGGGTCTTATTATGTTTTTATACACATTATGTTTATATTCCTACAAAAAGAGAGAAACACTTCAATTGCAGCAATGCTACCTTAAAAGTCGTTGGTAGGTTATGGAAGCCTGTCGGTGGAAAGTAGAGGGTTGAATCAGAAAATTATGCGAATTGGTTTTAAATATGATGGAAGACTTTGCGGACGTCAATAAAAGATGTTTCTAGAATTTCCGCAGCAGTTCTTAAGTAGTTTAATAAAGAAATGTTGATGCAGTACAAGGGGGTTCAAAATGGCATCGCATTTCAACGACAATCTGTGCAGCGATTTGGGCAACAAGCTTTCTTATAAAGTCACCTGGCTTTCTTATAAAGTTACAAGGGGGGGAGCTTGGCAATATTGACATGTTTTCAGAATATCCTTTCGTGACGAGCTAAGCTTAGAAACCAGCCTACAACACATTTTGCCTTATTAGCAAATGACAGACTGATGTAAGTAATAGGGAAAACCAGACGGGCGAGCTTTGATTACAAGAGACCAAAGATCCACAAGCAGACAAGATGTGAAAAGACAAGGGGCATGCTCACTCTTTGTCGTACGGAGAGTCGAGGACCTGAAGCACCGAGCTTTGAAAGTCCTGCACCACTTCCTGTAACACAGAGGGGAGAAAACAAAAAAATTGGACTGTGTTCATTCACTGAACTCATTGCAGCCAAGAATGAGTCGTCTTAAATTTCGTTTCTTTTGTAAGAGCATTATGAACATGTCGGATCAAACCGGCTCCCACGAGGCTCCGTTGAGCATTGTCCTTTTGCCAGCATTGCTTCTAAAGTCACTGACAAGGTGAGAACGGGTGAGAGAAGTTTCAGTTGCCTCCAGCGCAAGCTTTCTACTTTCGAGACACTTTGGCGTCTTGTGGACCTGGAGCATACGTGCACAACCGAAGCAAGTTGAGTGTTCGGAAGACGTGCCCTGCCGTTCTCACTCCGTCGGCGAACTTATTTCTGCTCATTAAGGCTAAAGCCTTATATGTCTCATCATTTAGTCGACCTTCAAAGTCCTTGAGCGAAAACACGTCAACGACACGAAAAGTATGAAAACACGTCGCCGACACAAAAGGTGCGAAAAAACATTGGCGACAAAAAAAGGTACCAAAACCCACGGTTTGCCACTGGACCACAAGATGTCGTTATTTGTGCCAGAATCAACGGAGGCACGCGCGCACTGCGTAAACCCAGCGGGAGAGGAGGACACTCTCGCTTGGGCAGCGGTGAAGGGCGGGCGTGTGACATGCCATGAGATTAACGGCACCAAGAGTGTGTCGTGAGAGAGGTTCGTTATCACCAAGATCGGCGCCTAGGCTTTCGCCTTCAAGTCGTCTTAGGGATAACATCAGAGACCCTAAGAATTTTTAGTGGCTCTTGACCTCTGGAATCGATGCAAACATTTTCATGGGCTATTTCTCATTTTTCGATTATTTTTTTCATACTTGCCAACAGAAAACGAAAAGCTAGAGTGTTTGTTTACGAGAGTCAGCAGACACTTATCCCGTTTCTCCACTTCCGTCACTCATTCTCGTAAGTGTGACGTTGGAGACAGAGGTCGCTCTTACCCTTTAATAGTGACTAACGAGCATCAAGTAAATGGTGCTGTTCTTATTAAAAGAATGTTCTTTGGCTAGGTGTTTGGCATTTTGTGGAGCCCAGGAGTGAAGCCTGGATAAAAGCGTGACGGCGAGGCTCAACACTGATTGGTTGACAAGTCGGAGACGAGGAGTGAGGTGCACAATGGTAAGCGAGGTGAAGCTCGACTATCTGTGTGCACTGAGGAAGAGGAGCTCGAGAGTATGGAAGGCTCCAGAAGATCGCCGGGTTTATCTGCCCGATTAGCGCTCGTATTGCTTCATTGTGGGAACAACTATCAAGTGTACACATGATACATGTTAAGCTATCAGATGAAGAGTGCCGCGAATGTAGGTGTCTGGGGTCTGGAAGCTCAGAGTACAGCTAAACGTTTGTGATGCTAGAACGTTTCACGTATGCAACATAATTGACTAGGAACTTGCCACAGATTTTAGTTGCACTCCGTTTCATACTCTAGCCACTAGCTGATATTTGACAGTGCCTGGAACGCGTCTTCGACTGGTTTGTTCAGTATCGTACGCCGCCCATCTACTGAAAATGTTTCCGAAATTAAAACAAAGTATGTTGGGCAGCCAGCGTGCCACGCCATGGAATGCTGCAACCCTGGTGCTCGGTAACGGATGCTCCGGCAAAAAGGATGTTCTAGAGCAAATGTCATCGTCATCACGTCCTGACTCTCGGCGGCCGCAGCTTCCATGGACCATCGAGCAGGAGAGCGACTCGCAGCAGACTGGGCGTCTGCCGCATACACTTCTGAAGCTGCGCCACCACCACGGTGCAAGATATACATAGATGTAGACACTCAAAACGGTGAAAGCCGCGACGCGATCGACCAGATAGTCCTGTTGGTGCACACCCCAGTAGCCTATTTTGACGGCGTCTCAACACACAAAAAAAGTGTCTTGTTGCCACGGCACCTCCGCACGTGCACATTCCGCTCGGCACGTCTGCTCTCACCTTGACGGCCGCCGGCTCGAACGCCGCAGCAGATCCACTTTGAAGCGTTCATAAAACGGTTCTTACTGCCGTCGAGACACAGGACTAGGGTCAAGGACAAAGCCGCGTCTAAGCAACATGCGTAGCGCAGGTACCAAGTCGTATGTGATGTCGCACACCCAGAAAACGATTTTAGGGAAAAGCTTGCCTCCCATAGAGAAGCGTGGGAAACCGGGGGGCCCCAGCAAGCAACTGGAAGTTGATCATCAAAAAGTAACTTGGTGAGGTTACTTTTCGATGATCGCCACCTGCGACGTGTGCAGTGTCCCCGCCCACATGTATTGTCACAAATAGAAGTGGGCGATGAAAGTGGAACTGAAAATAAACATTTATAAGGGCGAACCTGCGCCTACACACCAAAGAGAAAAGTCCCATACAACTTGCCTCTGCGACGGAAGGGCCACTGTTCCGAAGCACCGTGTCACAGCTACTCTTAAACCACAGTACATTCGTGAATGTTCTGAACCAAAATGCACGACGGTACCCGAGAATGGACTGGAACTTTCAAGGAGAGCCTCGATAGATAGAAGGAGAGAACCAGCTGGAGCGGAGTCCAAAACCCGCTCATATACGTGGCAACCGCCAGCGTCGTCCTCTCCACCACACACGCGCGGCAATATCTTATGTTGTGGCCCGGATCATGGCAGACAACGACATGACACAAGTGAGATGTCACCGGGTGGAAATCGAGGAACCAGAAACGAGGACACAATGAACATGGTAGTCGGGCACTCATTCCAGGCACTGTACCCCTACCTGGTGTTGGGGAATACTTTAAGTACAACATACTTAAAAGCAACTCTGCCTCATTTTCGTTTTTGAAAAAACAATGCAGTCTGCTTCAGTATCACCTAGGAAGACTATGCGTCAAATACTACAAGTTAGTTCTGTCTAAACATTTCTTAAACGGTCCGGCAAGCTTTTCAACTCACCAAGTTGCCAAAATCGGACAACTCGAGCGGGCGAATCGAGGCACACCTGACGGCGCAGTCGAGACTAGGGCGTGGGTGTAGCCAACGTTGAGCTAAACGTCGTCACCATTGCCCTTTTTTGCTTGTGTTTGCTTCTCCGGGTAAGCGTAATGGGCGACGTCAGTGACGTTTCCTCTCGGTGCCCGGCGGTGTCCACGCAACTGGCGTAACACGCCTCCGCAGCGCGCTTCTTGGGAGCCGTCCAGCTGTGATCCCATCATTACCGCCGTCGTCGTCTCACCGTTTGTATCGTCTCAAGGAGTTTCATTCACACTACAGACACTACGTGCGCAGACTTTTGCCGCAGTTATGCAGACGTCATTGAACGTTGCAGACACCAAAACGTGGTGAAGAGTGCGGTGCAGACAACACTTGCACCTGGCAAGCGCTCACCCCTGTCCCACCCGTCATAGTGTAGTGGATCACATGACATCTCGTACCACATAACGGCCATGTTCTTGGCGGCCCAAGGGCAATGTTGCCGGACGGGAGCCGAAGTTTTGGTTTCGATTTCTGCTCGTGTTTAAAATTATATTGAACAATTCTATCCCATTTCTTGCAAAGCAAATAGTGTAGTGTTTTTTACTACTGCTTTTTAATGTGAAATCAATCATTCTCACAAAATCTTCAGAAGTGAGCAGAGTTGTCTTTGAAAATACTATTTCAAGTAGGTTTATACCCGTTTTCACCTCAAGAAAAAAGGAAGTTTTGCGCATTATTCATATGCGGCACGAAGTAGTTCTTTCGAGATTTGGTTGTCGGAAGAAAAAGCGATGCTTTTAGCGTTTAGAACGTGGACGTCTCGATAAGATAACATGTATCTAATCTAAAATGTACCTACATATAGGTGCATTTTATATATGTAGGTGCATATAATCTAAAATGCACCTACATTGACCACATAAAGGCGGAAATTAGTAATGATCCGCGAGTAGCCAGACTTGTTTTACTGTGGTTCTTGAGGTGAAAACAGGTATCGAAAACTTGCACTTTACTTGAAGTACCTTCTCCGAGTGTGTACATGTACACCCGTGAACGATATGAAGGTGAACAGCCCTCTTCTTGTTTTTGACGCTCCTGCAAGTTTTGGAACAAGCTCTGTTCCAGAAGAGGGCTAGAACGCAAAGTTTAGACCCCAAGCCACGTACCATTTGAGACGCTGAGAGTTACTATAGCTTTAGGGAGCCGTAAAACAGGCAAGAAACCAGGTAAGGTGTTCACCTTCATATTGCCGGCGGGTGTACTTTTTTTACAAGTATTTTTTCCGGTACTTTCCAAGGAATGTACAACACCCGGCTTCAATGTACATTCCTAAAATTTGGTCTTGTCAAATTTGTATCACAAAATGATGCTTTGTCAACTTTCTGCTCTCTCCAGAAACAAGAGCAGACAAAACATTGTCCCATTTGTACTGGTGCAGCTTTCCTGCAGCATTTCAAACACTTGTTAATTCTCGGTCAGTCAGCACAAGCGAGGAGGTAAAAAATACAGAGGACACTCCTTCACGAGGATTGCTTGCGGAAGCTACGGGGCCAACGTCATGCTTTTTCCTAGTCCGTTTACTTAGCTGCAAGCCAGTGCGAGCAACGGAAAATTCAGAACTCGGAGGGACTTCCGAATATGGCGCCATTTTTGAAAACATTTACTCTGTAACCACTTGACTTCATCCAATATTCGCCGCCAGTTCCGAAAATGCCCGATGCACCCCCATCTACCTCTGAGCCACGCCAGATTAGAAAAAAAACAAAAAAGGAAATGGAAGGGCATCGTGAAAGATTGTGTAAAAATTACTTGCAATTTACTTTGAAACTATTTTGTATATACGGTATTTTCCGGACTATAAGTTGCACAGTTGCATAAGTTGCACATCCGTTATATTGAGCCGTTTTTATGGAAAAGTGCACGGTTCACGCGATGAGTTTTTTCGTTTTACGAGCATCGGTATCGCGAAATCGAAGTTTCGCACTATCGGCTAGATCGCACAGCAACTTTGACGTTTCGACTCGCAAGAAATGTTCATAGCACGGCGCTGTATGGTGGGGAAGGGCAAATCGAGTGTTTAGCAGCAAAAGGATGTAAAACGCGCAAAATGAGAAGGTGGTTGGCTTTTTTCCAGCAAACAAAAGTGTAACGAGCCGGACACTTGTGAACCAAGCTTCGGACCACTAGGCCTTGCCGCAGCTAAGTCACGGAGACGACACGAGCATCGACGCGCAGGGAGATAGTAGATAAATCTTGACACACTTCTTTTGAAGCCGCAAAAATATCAGCTCGCCACAATCTTTCCTTTTACATGTAGCAACATGGCTGGAGCATGGCAAAAAAAAAAGCTGCTTCGCAGAACGAAACAAAGAAAGACTTTAAAAAATTTTCTGCCTTTTAGTGTTACTGGACTGAAGCAAAGGAATACGGAACCATGGCTGAATTAGGCAATGTCGATCACACGCTGTAATAGCTTTATTCTCACTGTCTTGCCTATCCACATTGAGCCGCGTCAGGGAAACCATCTAATTTCTAGCTTTCCGAGTCAGTTATGAAAAGTGTGGAAGAGTGCGGCAACAAGAGTGCCTCCTGCAACACCACCTGTGGCTACATAGTTATGGTGCTCTACGAAAGATGGCACGCGGCGCATACAGAAATGGCATTGTACCGTGAATTAAGAAAAAAGGAATACAAGACGCATCATTGTATAAAACACACCAAGAAAAATGTTTGAAAACAAACGCAACTTATACACTGGAAAATACGGTATAGTACTTTACTTCAAGCACATTGAGCCTTGTGTACTTGCTACTTTACTTAAAACACATAACCTCTCAACTTTACACAACACTGCCCCTACCAATTCAAAATGGTCAGGAGCTCAGCTACATGCCACGGCCACGCGTCTGTGCAGCAAATGTGAAAACCGCCACTGGAGGAAGAAGTAGCGTGGTCGACAGACGTAAGAGAAAGAGAGGTCTCGTCTCCCTCACCTTGACCATGTAGTTGTGCCACGACTTGTTCACGTCGGGGAGGTTGTTCTTCTTGGTCCATCGGGGTGCCTCGCCTTCCTTCACAGCTTCCTGCAGCAGAGTTACGCTTTTGTAGGCGGCTGCGCAACCCGTTGTCTGTTCCGTCGGTTCCGACTTCCGAGGGTGTTGAAGCCACCTTTCTCCGTAGCACCCCTCAGCTTGCGTGCTGCTTGGCTACAACTATAAGCTAAGCTTAGAGGATGGAATCTCAAACTGGGTTCCTAGGAAGCCAGGAGATCCCAGAGTACCGTCAAGGTTTCCCCAAACTCCCAAATTTCCTCCGTCGTCCCTGCACCTAGATAAAGAGTTCTTCCAGTTTTAAGTGGCATTTGGGAAGATCAGAGCCATCTTGTGATGCATAGCAAAGGGCCAAACACTCTCGATAAAATGTTCATTATTGTGAACGTCGCTTGGCTGCTGCATCACATTAATGCATCAATGCCAAGACCAGGAGGTCTTGGCATTGGTGCGTTAGTCCGAAGACCCTGAATATTAATTCATCGAGGTTGGACAGTTTGAGAACACCTAGCTTAGAGTAACAACAATCCATTGCCCCGACCGTCTTGCGGGTGCCGCCATTTTGTTGCCTAGTACACAGCGGGTGCGGTCGGCGATGGTTACGATTTGAAAATGTGACTTCCCGAGGTTTCGATGCGGCGTCATGAAGTGCGGTCAATACCATCTTGTCGAAGAATGTTCTAACATTGCTAGGGCTCTAAACTCGTCAAACACAAAGTTGGGTTCGAAGTTCACGAAGCGCACCGATTGGACTATCTCAACGATTACTTTGCGCTTTTTTCGCCACCATCCCTTCGGCGTGCTCCGCAAACTTTCGGCTCAAACTTTGTGTTTGACGAGTTTAGGGCCCCAGAAGGATGGAAAAAATTTCCTGCAAGTTAGGATAAAGCTTTGATTAACTAGCTACAATAATGTTAAGCAGCAAGGTGGTTGAAGTGTCCTTAGTCTGAAGCGCAGCTTAGTTAGCAGCTCTAACTACGGTATAACCTCATTACAACAGCTCATGAGACATTCGGTAAAGCCCTACTGATTTGTGAAGTTTGGTTAGTCTTCCTATTTGTGCCATTAAACAAACTTCACTCATAAGAGCCCCTGTTACAACATATATTCTTATATAATGGACTAGTATAGCAAGTTTGTAGATCGTTCACCCTTCAGTTACAGCGGACTCTTTACCGGCAGTCATTATTTCGGGCGTTATGCGGTTTTGGTTCCGTACCAGTGGCATCCCTTTTGTAAACTGCTGTCATCGCGCTCAGTGCCCATTGTGAGCCTCGTATGATCCAAAGTGTGCAGTGCTGACAATTGTCAGAACAGCTCAATCAAAAATCACTACCTTTTAAAGTTCAGAAGTTTCAATAAACCAGTTCTTTTCTAATATCCCCCCACCTTTTTGTAAGTCTCACTTGGTTAGAGCAGACTCCAGTCACAATCCACCATTAAGTGTGTAGTAAGAGTATATGCATTCAGCATACTCTTTTTATAAAAGACCAAAATCTTCATCACTATCAAGATCTGTTAGTTTACACTGTACAACGACACTGAGAGGCAAAAATTCTCCGAACCCAGACACATCCATTAGGTTTTCTTAGCAATCAGATTGGGTGACTCCTAATGTTAGCCGTGCACTTATGTTGCTTCAATTTCTTCCTAGAAAAATCTTTCCCATGGCACAATGATTCCTTGATCTAGATCAAGGAATCTAAGGTCCGTGATGCAACTGAGAAGAAAAACACTTGCCTTGCTAGCCAGCATGTAGGTGGGCACAATGTCAATGCCTTGCTCCTCGAGGAACTGCTTGCACTGCATCGAGATGAAATCGCCAGCCAGGGGAGACTTTACCACGGCTGGAAGAGAGGTGACAACAGAAACGGCCTTCTGTTACACAGAGCTTCAGTGTGCACTTGACAACGCATCGGCCCCTTGAAGGAACCGGACACCATATTTTTTGGTGTATAATTATGTTTCTTTTACTTCAAAATTTCTGTCGGTGCGTATTATACAACGGTGCGACTGATACGCCTTGCTTTCTATAAGTATGGACCTTAACTGTGCAAATTTGCCACGGCGGTTGTGTCTTTCGTTCAATCCGTAGACAAGAATACTGAAACTAGCTCCCGCTTGTTGCGTATATTGTGATCACAATGTGCATATGCAGGCTTATCAATGCAGTTTCGCCTTGCGGACTCTGGAAATATATAAGTGTGACTTACGCGAAGGTGCGACATAAGTACCAACTTTTATGTCAAAGTCAAATTTGGGGGTTTTACGTGCCAAACCAACGACGGGCATCTGGCACGCCCCAGCGGAGGACTGAGGATTACTTTGGACCACCTGGGGATCTTTTGACGTGCAACCGAAAGATCGGTTACACGGCGCCTCCTCCACAATAAGCCTCCGTCAGATTGCGGGCACCTCGACCGGGATTCGAACCCGCCTCATGAGGATCCGTAGGCCAGCGCTCTTGCCTTGGAGCCACCGAGGCGGCTGCAACTTTTATGTTAAAACGGCTGTTGACAAGGCGGTGCAACTCAGACCGGAAAATATGGTACACCGGTTTGTTAACAGATCGCGATGTAGTCTAGTATGGACGTGTGACTAGGGGGAGCATTTGTTTTAGTAAAATATATCGAAGGATTAGTTAATCCAAGTAAAATAATACTAAGAAAAAAAACATTGTTTTTTTATCAGCTACACCTAGCCCGCATAAAACCGTCAAAGGGCATGGAGAGTCACGGCGGTGTACAGGTCTACCAAACGAAAGAGATAAAGCAAGAGAAAATTTTGTTTCCTTTTCTTTCCACCAGTCTTTCTGCCGAAATAAACGTCACAATGGCCCATGATGCCATTTGATGATTTTTTAAAAAAAGAGGCATCACTGAACCTTAAGTCATAAACAAAAAAATGTAAACTTGGCTAAGCTTATACTTTAAAATTGCAGTAGCAAATCCAGCACCCACAGGACACCTCTCACACTGTGGAAGAACCGAATGCTCCCTTCAAAGGGCGTCTACAGTCACTGACAAGGTAAGAGTGGCAAGGGGGTGTTTCAGTTGTCCCGCCTCCAGTGCAAGTTTCCTACCTTTTACAACGCTTCAAAGCTCGAGATTTTTCTTGTGAACAAACACAGCAATGTCTACAGCCCATTTATAATGCTTCGTAAGTGAACGAAGACAACCATCAATTAACTTTTCCCCGCACAATCGCATTGTTTGCAGAGAAAAACAAAGCGAAAGGTTTCTTTCGAGAGGTGCGAGGATCGTCACCCTGAGTGAGGACGTATCCGTCGTGGACCGGAATGGCGGACGTCTGGCTGGCCCCGCTGTCCACCACGATGCCCGTCGACCGGCCATTGGCAAAGGCCGCCAGCACTGCGTTCTTCACCAGGAAGAAGGCCGGCACCCCGTACTTCTCAAACATGATCTCCGTGATCTTCTCCCGCTTGGTGCGTGCATTCCACTGAAAGCAACAGAGGAAGGGGAAAACAAACTAAGGACAGACATCACGCTTCCCCTTGGAGTCTGGGCCACAGGGTCGAAGAGTGCCCACTCTCAAAATCCCGATAAAACACCCAGCCCCGATGGTCCGTAGCGCCAACTTCGTTCTAACCTTCAATTAAATTAAGCACACGTATACGAGTGACTGAAAATCAGTAAAGGGATGTTCAAAATAGATGTAGCAAATCTGGTCATGTAAAAAAAAAAAAACGTAAATTCCTCTAAAAACAAACATGGAAGCTGTGACACTCTCCTCCATTTTTAGTTTGGACATTAACCACACAAGCAACACGGCATTCCTCTTCGCCTCTTCATTGTCGCCTCTTCCCCTTTCTCGTTTACGTAAAATGTGCGACCAAGATTGAGCAGTCCTTCGTTAGTCCACAGTACAATCGCAGATATAATTGCGACACGTCACGGTGGAGTCGTTGGAGATTGGTGTTGCGTTCACGCACCTGAACAAAAGCGTTTGGAACAAAATAGACATTTGACTACTACATATTTCGTTCCGGAAGCTCTTGTTTCTTTTTTAATCCGGAGCGCATGAAAGAGCATCTTCCGGCACGAACTCTGGGAATTGACATTGCTAGAATGGCATTTTGTTATCGGCTATTTATTTTTTTACGGAGAGCGCGTGCAGTGGGCATTGGGTACTGCAAAAACCCAAAGTATCGAGAGGGTTGTTAATGCTGTGGCACTGCTCAGTGGTAATGCCTCCGCTCCGCACGCAGCGGACCCGAATTCGATTACCCTGGGCGGCGGGCAATCCTTTTCCAAGAGCAAAAACAATTACAACTACACCATCAACAAGGGGCATCCTTTCTGGTGGGGGAAAGAGCCCATAACAGCAATCACTGTTGTACTAAAATAAAAAGAGTGGGTAGTTACCGCTGCTTCGGACATGAGCACAGGGTGGAGGTGGGGCTCAGACTTGATGTGGCGGCTGTACGTGTAGTCCAAAAGCTTTTCAAACAGGTCCCAGTCCTCCACTGCGGCACAGAAAAAGGCGTCGGAAACACCACGACAATCGCCTAGCTCCGAAGCTCGAGCATTACCTGGAGGCACGAGCAATGACCCGACCAGACATCGGCGAAAACAAAGAGCAAAACGCTTCGGTCGTCGAGCATCTCGGTGCACCATGCTGAGACGCTCGTTTAAACTTCCCGAAATAAACTTTTCCCGCAAAAAAAAATGAAAGCCGTTTAGAACTCCCTGTAACACCGAATTAGAGCGCAGCTCTTGAGGAGGAGGAGGGGAAGGCGCGGAGAGAGGGCTATGCCCCTCCTGCTCTCCCACCATTTAGGGGAAAATTGTCCGCTAAATTTAGCGGAAAAAATTCCTCGCTAAATTTAGCGGGCAAATTTTTCCGCTAGATTTAGCGGGGAATTTTTTCCGCTAAATTTGGCGGGGAAACTTTTCCGCTAAATTTGCAGGGAAAATTTTCCGCTTAATTTAATGGGAAATTTTTTCCGCTAAATATAGCGGGAAATTTTTTCCACTAAACCGCTGAATTTAGCGAGAAAAAGTTTCCGCAAAATTTAGTGGCAAATTTTTTCTGCTAAATTTAGCAGAGAAATTTACCCATCATGCACCGCGCGGTTACGCCGATGGCGACGCCGCTCAAGCCGGAAACGGGCGCCTAAGAGCTGCGCTCTAAGAAGCAACGGCCGAAATTTGCTTGGTTTAGATATTTCATCAAATGCAGTGAAGGTGCAGTAGAAACTGACGGAGCCTTTAATGAGCAGCACTCGCTATTTTGGCAAAAACCATGCCACGCGACATGTGGCGAAAGAATTGTGATTGTACGATGGACGTCTCTCCTCCTTCGTTTTTGGAGGTATCACATCATTTTCTCTGAAATGCCGTCACGCGTACAGTCTGACCCTGAAATGCTTCCACGCTCGCTCTAGCCACTGACAAGAGGAGAACGGCAGAGAGGAGCTTCAGCTGTCTGGCATCCAGCGCGAGCTTGCTAGCCTCGACAATGTTTCTACATCTCGTCCACCTCAAGTATGTGCATGCAACCAAAGCACAGCGGAAAGCATGGAGCACATGCAGGAGGCGGGGTGTTCAAAAGGCACGCCCCGCTGTCATCATTCTGTCGGTGACTTTAGCAGGAGCGGGACAGATCAAACTGCTTTGGCAGCAATTTTGGGAGCAGAAAAATTTGCATTCCGGTGCAGACTGGGAGCAGAAAATTTCCTAGTTTGGAGCAACTCGGGGGCAAAAAATTTGCGTTTCAAAGCACTGACAATAGAGAAAATCTTCCTTTCGGAGCACCTAACAGGCAACTGTGATGTTATTTTATGAAAGCGTCTTAGCCAGTAGTACAACGAGCTACAATTCGAGTAAGCTAGGTTTGTACGGGTGTTGGAAAGTATTAAATATGTAATCTTACTGCGAGATATCTAAAATTGCAAGCAGAAAGATGTGTTAATTTAGGAACAAGTTTCGATTCAAAATGGAGGCGTACGACTTGTGAACCTTAATGCTGCATTATAGTATGTACGCAATGTTGGCATGTACGATGTATGGTGCAGCAGTACGACGGCAAGGATCTATGGATGCATCGGGATGTATACATCGATGCCATCAGATGGATGGATTAATGGACAGATACGACCGAACCAAGGAATCGGGTGGCGGCGGCTTGTGCCACCCGGCAATGAAATAACCAAGGTTGTTAACTGAGCTTTCCTTTTCTGCTAAATCTAGCGTCACCATGATCTTTGGCACAGCGCGGCGCAATCCAGGTTGATTTCCCGACTTTGGGCGCCGCCGGGCGCAGAAAATTGAGAATATATCAAAATGGCACAATTGGCGCAGCTGTCCCACCCCTGCTATAGCTGTGTACACCATGGAAGAGTCTCAGCCACAGAGAAAAAGCCAAACATTAAAGAATATCGGTAACTGGGCTGCTCTACATTGCTAACACTCCCTCCACTGTTTAACAAATAGCGCACAATGGGAGAGGATGTCAACAGCGAGAGAAAGTCAAAACACAGAAAGAGCGTCGGCAATGTATTAGCTCCCACTTGCCGACACTTCTTCCCATAAGATGACGTCATAGCATGCCATGGAAAATGTCAGCCATGGCAGAGTGCCAAACACGAAGAGTGTCAGCAACACAGTTTCTCTGAGACGCTGACATTCTTTCCGTGGCCTTGCTTGCTATGGCCAGGCCAATGCGAGCAAAGAAGTTCCGTGGAGGGTTCCGATGTAAAGCCATCGCTTCGAAACCTATGAAGAGTCAAAGGCCCCCACCCATGCCGTCCTTCAGGAAAGTGGACATGTCCATGTTTGCCCGTGCCACGTGAATGCTCGTCGTGTCCAGGAAGTACTTCTTCTGGGACTGGGGCGTGGCAGCACCCAGCTCCTTCGAGTCGGCCTCGGGCCCATCGCCGATCAGCTCCTCGATCACACCTACCGCACTGGGGATCTCCGCCTGGGCGGAGAAGGCCAATCAGTCAGCAACGAATCGGTCACCAATATATTAATCAGCAACTAACTAGTCAATGATAACCGATCGGTCAGCAAACAATTTTATCGGCAATGGATTGGTCAGCGGCGACCGGCAAGTTGGCAACCGATAGGTCAGCAACGAATCAGTCAGCAACAACAGATCGGTCAGCAACAGATCAGTCAGCAACTGACTATACTCGTGGACCACTTTCCGTGACTATGCAGCAAAGCTATGGGTGCATAAGCGCTCACGCAACTGGAGTGCCTGCCAAAGCCGTCCCCACGCACTTTTCGCTACTCCTGAAATATCACAAAAAGTACTCTGTGAGCATAGTCACTGATAACCAATTGGTCAGCAATGATTGGTCAGCAACAATTGCTCAGCCATGAATCGGTCAGCGACAGCCAATCAGTCAGAGACAGATCAGTCAGTGACAGAAATTAATCTTCAGGTGTGGTATGTCTATTCTGCTTTTAAGATATATAGCAAGGTCCAGAAGTCCGCTTAACTCGCCGGAAATAATATAGTTGCCCCGATATTTCTTTTTCCTTTGAAAAATAACTTATTCAGAACATTTCAACGTAATTGCCACCAATGTGAATGTGTTTTTCCATACCAGCGGTTCTCAAACCTTGGTCCGTGGACCCCTAGGGGACCTCGAGGGTGTTCATGGGGGCCCCCAAACAACCTCCGAGTAGGTCAGGAGGTCCGCGACAGCCAAAAGTTTGAGAATCATTGCTCCGTACAATGAATCTACCGAGGTTCGACAAAAGTTTGCGGCATCCCTAGTCATGACATAGTTCCAGGAACCGCTCGATAACCAATGTAGAACAAGTTTAGCGAGTGCTATAAAAACTCTGTATATCGTCCAAAAAAATGTGCCGACATTAGAGGTGACGACATCAAAAAATAAAAATAAATAAGGTGTTAACTTAAAAAAAAAAGGGAGAAAGACCAGGGTAGTTATATGTTTTTCCGCGGGATTAGACAAACTTTCGGCTAGAACCCCACAACTTCAAATCCCACATCTTCCAGATTCGTCGAGGACGGGGAGTCATAACCGACAAGAAAACCAAGCCGCACCGCACACTACTTTGGATTTGGGGATGTTCTTCCGGGGTTTATTTGTTCACACAAATCCTGTGTTTTTCAGTGTCGACGTTTGGCGTCAGACAAAAAAGTGCTTTTTATCGGGGCTTATGTAGAAGAGAATGGGATACGAGCACTGGATTCCCCAATCCCCGGAGAATGTGCACACGACCCGAACACCTGGAAAACGCCCTGGTACCGGTGAGAAAAGATAATTATAAGCGATACGGTTCCCGAAGAAAGCAGCAGCCTCGCGGACAGTTTAATGGGGGCCAAGTACTGGGTGAACATAAAATAAAGCTGCAGACGAAGACTCTTTCCTGTGAAGCTCGTTTTTTTTCGTTCAAGGGCAGCTCCAATTTGGGTTTTTCTCAGTTTTCCCAGACTTCGACAAACATCGGTTCGAGGGTTACTTCTCAGGGTTTAGCGGCATCTACCGAAAACACGGAACCCTACTTATGGCCTGCCGGAAGAGAATGGTTCAATCGCATCAGCGGTTTTGAGCAAGAAGTTTCCTCACGCACCTTTGGAGAATCTTCGCCCGCGTAGCCGGCCCGCACAGAATAGTGGCCGAGGTCAAACACCAGCGCTCCGACCTCATCTAGAAAAACGAGACACAAGGCACCACAAGTGAGCGTCACCATTAGAATGTCGTGGTGTTCTAGCCCTGGCCAGAACATTTCGGGATGAGCGATTCCAATGCGTACTTCGGTCGTCCTTGTTGCCGTGACAACAAGGACAGTTGTTACGAAACGCTGTCCCCCACCGCCTTCTACTCCCGAGAGCAAAGCTAGAAACGGAACAGCGCGTGAGTGGAGTACAGCAGACACTATGGTCGCCGACAGGGCGAGAACAGCAGGGAGGAGCTTTGGTTGTCCCGCCTCCAGTAGGGGCTTCCTACCTTCGTTGACGCTTCGGTGCCTTGTGCACCTCGAGCACGCACGCACAGTCAAAGCACTGCGGAACGCACGAAGCATGTGAAGGGGGCTGGGCATTCGGAAGACATGCCCTGTCGTTCTCAATCTATCAGTGACCATAGGTTTTATTTGGTGCATCATCTATCCGTTCAGAATGAATTCAGATGTTTAATTTACTTATTTATGCAATGATAATGCCAGCCTTTAGTAGGGCTTTTACAGGGGTGGGTGAGCACAGAAACAAAAGAACAATCATAAGCACACACATTGGTACGAGGTGACACGAAAGAATACTAGCACAAAATAGGACTTAAACAATGCTTACACCAATTCGAGCAAATTAGATAGTCACACTGCGACTGATTTAGCCTACAGTCATACAGCACTTTTGTAGCAACACCAAAAATAAATTCAGGCACTTGGATAGGACATATGTACGTCACAAAATAAGCTTTCCTCGAAAAAGAAAAAATTTGTTAGGGCAATATTAACGTCACGGGACTCATTTTCAGTTAGGAGCGATTCCAAAGTATGCCGCTATGGTGAGAAATTTACCCAGATATAGAAGCATGCTTCAGAATCATTTAAATGAGCCTCACGACAAAAATATTGCACTACAAATTCTCTTTCATCGAGGAAAGTTTGTTTTGTCACATAAGAGTCTTTTCGAGGCACCTGTCCTACCAGGGGTCTTGAAAAGGCTCATAGCACTGTGTCGGCCAATATTGTTGGTTGTTGTTCACCTAATAGGAGTGCATCGTTCTTTGAGTGAGAATAAATATAGTGTGGCTACAGTGCATCTCAAGCCATAAAACGAGCAGGAAAAATCAGCGTATGCATATAGAAAGTTCAAACTTTCACCCAAAGTGCGTGCAGATTGTTGGTTTTACCTTTAAAAATTTCAAGGCGTAGTTCTCTTCCTATAAGAAATGAAACCAACAAAGCTGCCAAAGTCAACGCCAGTCGTGTTCACAGACAACCGAGTTAGGGACAAATGCACTCTGTTGTCTGCTAGCTGCATCTATTGGGAGATGGCACCACAAGTTACATTTGACAGCTTTATTGGTCTCATTTCTTACGCGAAGAGAACTGTGCCTTGAAATTTCACTAGGCGAAACTGGCTCTGCTGTAGTCACCCTTTATTATCATCATCATTAGTGCCACACAATCAACCAAGACCTTCCACTCTTAGCGTGCACACGAAATTAGAAACGAGATCGTCGACTCGACCTCGCTACCTGCTCATATACCAACTAAAGGCTGGTTCATACATTTACGTATGAGTGTGGAACTCTGCGTTATGACCGCTTGGGACAGCCTGCGACGATGTGGCCACTACGGCAACCAATGTCTGCGCAACGCATAATTGTGAAACGAGCCGTAATGCAGTCGGTTGTGCCACGATGCCTGGAACGCGGCTTCGACTGGTGCGTTTAGTGTCCTGTCCCGCTCATGCGTCGAAGAGATCCTAAAGTGGCAACATTGACCTCACAGAAGCCGGCTTTTCGTGTTATCCGACGTCGAGATAATTGCAATGGTGCTAGAAGTACCGCCAAAAGGCACGAGCGAACGAGAGTGTCGCTGTCATTGCAGGGTGCCAGCTCCTCGCGTCGGACGCTTCCGTGGATTGTCAAGCTGGACAGCGACCCACAGCGGAATGGGGGTTCGCCACTTCCGCCACCGCTGTTGTGACACCGCCTGGATCGCGACCGGCGACATGACACTCTTGTGAAGAAAAACAGCACAAAACGCAAGGACACAGAGGAGAGAAACAGATACAGGACAAGGCGCTGTTATACATACAGGACAGCGCCTTGTCCTGTATGTATTCTTCTTTTCTGTGTCCTTGTGTTTCGCGCTGTTTTTCATCATGAACGTTTACCAACTAGCCCAAGTGTCCATTCTTGTAATGACACTTTTATGACGCCATCACGCGGAAATAGAGGGACCAATTTTTAGGACGCGGTAAACACAACAGTCACAGACGCGTCACAGGCACCATAGTCGCTCTCGTACGGAAACGTCTCAATGGCTGGAGTGAACTTCTCTCGCGCACATTTCAAGACCGAAAGGCCTTGGTGGTGTGGGCAACCTTCACTGTTGTTTGGACTCTGAATTCTACTGCGAGCAGAAGAGGGAACATATTACACAAAATGCTGCTTATGATCAGAGCACTACGATCGCAAGTAACAGTTAGCTCCTGTAATCCGCAATCAGAAAGCGTCTGTTCGCGAAGCTTGAACTGCAGAGAACGCGCGGGCAGTAGTACTACGGGCGCTGGCACGAGCCTCTCGCTTGAAAACCTGCTGTGGGTGCTCGTGGGTTCTTGTAAAGCGAAGAGGTTTATCATTCCATTAATCTAAAACCAGGATTTCGGAAAAGGAAAAAGGTAAATAGAGTTCGATGCTTGGAAGCCGGTACGTCACATGCGCGGCCTCTAAGTAGGCGCTGTGTCTGGCGGTTCACCGAAAACTGGACCTAATACGGGAACTGCAGGCTGGCTTCGTCAACTCACCTCCGCCGTAGACGCCACCACTCATGGCTTTCTTATGTTGTTGTTTTTCGATTCGTGTTATATCGTGAACGTCGGCACACCCCGAAAAAGAGAGTTCGAGCTCCTCGCACCACGCAACGTGAAACAACAGTGGAAGCTTCAACCGCGTCACGCTAGATGGCGAAACAGTTTGTGATATCGATGACCCTCCTGTAAACGTAGATGTGTTGTAAACTTTAAAAAATGAATCTTTATTTTGAACACAAATATATACATACATTTTGCATTGTTATAAAACATATTTAGCATTTAGTTTTTCGTGCGTGAACTGTAAGTATTAGATAGACTAGTGTTAAATTTAAATGGAGATGTTTAAATGATTTTTGCGGCAATTAATAATTCTAATACGTCAAGTAGTAATTTATTGGTGACTGCCCTTGCAGTAAAGTCCAAGTTTAAAATAACACAAAACAATTTGAACTATCATCAACATCAAAAAGTGTAAATGTTTTTAGGCTAGGTGGCGCAAGCTACCGTCAAATGTAAATAGTTTAGCCACTGCTGTGTGTCCACCCGCCAGTATTTAAAATGGCGCCGTACGAGCGTACTGATGATCGTACGGTGGATTCGTAACTGTTACGATCGCCTTTAACCAAAAACCTCCGGTAGCCTTCGGTACTCGTTCAAAATATCTTCCCCGTGACAACACTCTCGACGAGATGACCCAGCTAAACCGTGGCGAGCTTCGGCAGACAACCAGCTTCCAGCTACAGACGGGAGACGCAGGTGGCTTCTCCAACCGCATGAACTCCGTGTTCGACTCGCTCAACGGACTGGAAGCGAAGCACAGGGCCTGGGAACGCGACCACGAAGGTTCAGCGAGTGCCGCATCGCTGCTCAAAGACGACCCGGAAGCACCGGAAGAGATCACAAAACGGTCAGAGCCCCCAGCAGCGTTTAAGCGACCCTGGAGTAACGCTTGCGCGCCTCGCAAGCGCAAGCCGCCGCCGTTCGGTGTCGGCGGCGGGACACCGGATTTCAAACTGCATCCCGAGAAATGGACCAAGTACAGTTTAGAGGACGTGTCCGAAGACGACATGTCGGAGGCCACCAACAAAGCGGCCGCTTTGGAGTATCTTCGGGAAAGACGGTCGCAATCCGGTAACGATGCCGACGTGGATCAGGCCGATGGTGGTCAGGCGCGGCACGTATTTCACAGGCGTTCGAAGGATGAAATGGACGTGGATACCGGCGTCAAGCAGTTGATTTCCCGTCCGGGCAAGATTGTGATGCCCGAGTGCGTGGTTGGAGCCAGGGCGCCCGGCAGGAAGCCAGCACTTCACAAAATCGGCGCCCAAAGTGTGGTGGCGGCGTCCAGTGCTCTGTCCTTTAATTACGACTACGATGATGATGATGGTGATGATGATCCTCATGCAGTTCAAAGTGAGGAACCGGGTGCGATGCAGCCTGCTCCTGTGGAGAAACACACAGCAAAGAGCAAGCCTCGCTCTCTCCGTGCAAGAACTGACGACGACTGATTTATTGCACTTTGTTTTATTTGGGTTAGATTTGTCGAACAATGAACGACCAGAAAAATGGGGCCGTAGTAGAGCATGAGGCTGAGACGAGGGAGGAAAACATTCTGTAACTTGTTTTGCCGATATAAAGTCCCAGTCCTTCGTGCCATTCGTTTTCTGATCTTCGCACAAACAGACATCCCAGGATTTGAGGGGAACTGGATTAGGCTGGGTAAGTGACTAGCAAGTGATACTAACTGCTTGAAACCAGTCTAAAGAAGTGCCAAAATCTGGCAACTTTCCCGAAACCTGAAAGGCCATGCATCGAACAGGTTCTCCAATTGCAGCCAACTCGAGCAAACGAGAATCCACATAGATGCTGGATGAGAGATTCCTTCCACGGCCATAAGAGGTCTCTAGTTTACGAGCTCACGGGCAGGAGATTCTACAGCTGCGAGAGATTGGACGTGCAGGTTGACCTCTGGAAGTGCGAAGGTGATAGGCAAGGGGTTTGGGCCACCGTCGCCCCTTAAAGACCTCTCTCATGTTGGTCTTGCCAGCATTCTGAAGCCATCCGAGCGAACAATCCCAGGAGTGTTTTTTTTGACAAATTAGAAGGCTCATTACAGATAACCAGCACATGCATCCTAGACACAAACCCGGGTTAAACACACTCGAAAAATTATGTGCCAATGACTTCTGCATCCTTTGCTGTCAGTTTTTTGCAGGAACCTTTTGTCCCTCCTCATGACATGCACGCACAGCTTGATAAGTATTGGCGCTTTTTTCAAGCAAACTACATGAAGTTGCCATTGTGGGAGTGCCAAGAACAGGCCTGCATAGATGATGATGATGATGTGTCCATTGCAGGTAACTCTTGCAGTGGCATAGGCAGGGGAGGTGGGTTTGAAAAGTCGAAACCCTCCCCCTCCCCCCCGGGCCCGCTCGCTCCCCTGCTCACACAGTCGGTTTTTCACGGGGTACGGAGCAAAGGGGGAGCGTCGACTATTTCCAATGCGTGGCTACGCTGATTTGTTCTGTTGGGATTTTTCGGCCACTCGTGGTAGAAGACACTCTGTCCTGTCCCTTTCGTTGTTAGTGTAGTTTGCTTATTCCAGCAAATTGCTGGGTCTTGCCACCGTACATAGCAGGCTTGTCTTTTTTCTTTGGTAGTCAAATATCTACTGCGACGCCACTTACATTGGTGAGACTGGTAAACGAAGAAGCACCCTTCTGCAGGAACACAGAAGACATCTTGCCAATTCAACACAAGCTGCACGTGCGAAGTCTGACCTGGTCTATCATTTCTTGACGAAGGGGTCATGCTTAGGATTTCAACTATGCGTCGACCTTGCCACGGGAGCAGAGATGGGGCCGTGAAAGTTTGTAGAATCCTGGTTTATCCTCCATGAGTCAACAGCGTGCAATGTCAACTGTGGCACCTTACCGTACGCTTACAGGGTTTTATAGGATGGGTAGACTGGCTGGCCTTCTCCATTGTGGCCAGTGCATACTGAAGAAAGATGCCAACCGCATAGGTTGCAAAATGTCTGCGTTCTTGTAATCTGTTTCGGTACGTTAAGCTGGAGTAAACTTTTTTGAAATATAAAAAAAATGGTTCTTGATTGCAGAAAATGGGACACTCTGAAAATGGCTTCCTTCACTGAATCTTTACGTTGTTGTCCCTAGTTTGAGCTGTTTCTCTGTTAATAATTGGCTGTTTTCCTGTATGATGGGAAAATGCAGGCAATAGAATCCGGCAGTTTTCTCTAGACTCCCGATTTATGCTACTGTATGAATATGACAGGGGATGACAGCTCCGGCAGAAATTTGGTCGTGTAGCAATACCCATAGTACACAAGCAATCCCAGGCGCTTTCTTTGTGTGTGTGTATGTAACTTATATGTTTTTGGGAAAAGTGTTGGTGGGGTAGAAAATGCTCACTTTTGCTGCTTAATTTCTGTTGACAGTATGTCGCTATCCTTGTGTTTTCTCTGGATGGAACACATTGGTAATGTAGTGGTACCTCAAAAATCGGAAGGAGTTGTGTGCTGGGAGGAAGCTTTTACAGTCAATGGGCCAGAACTACAACAGTAAAACAGTCAGCCACTACGCCCGTATTCTTGTAAATAAAGCCTGTTCAGTTTTTAAACATGCCTAAAATTTGCATGAGCGTGAACGTCCGTACCGCCGAGCTCACCCTGCTTTGTCATTAAGCAAGGGAGAGGGGAGGGAATTGGGGGAAGGGGGGGGGGGGGGGGGGGCCTCCGCCAATTATTTATTGGCCGGAGGCCCCCCCTTCCCCCAATAAATAATGCCGTTGAACCCCCCCCCCCCCCCCCCCCCCCCCGAAATAAAATCCTGGCTACGCCACTGAACTCTTGTGCACATTATTGTGAGCTGAGCCTCCGGACACTGGCCAGAAAAAATGCGAAAAAGTGATGAGAGCGTGTACAAGATATGAAATTGGTTTAACCTCTGATAAATGATTGATTCCCTTTGAACCTGCAAGCATTACATGGCCTATGCAAAATTATATTTACACACTATTTGACAATTCAGACCAATTCCAATCATTTTGTCGGCGCATATGTGTGACTCCGTCATAACTCCCAGGAGGCAGTGCACAAGACAGCTCCCGCCATCTTGCGCACGCGCGCACTAGCGGCGTGGTCGCGTGGTTGTCGCACTCGCACGTGGGGAAAGACTATGATCATAATGCAATGAAATGCAAAGGTGCAAGCGAGCTGGAGAAGAATGACGAAAATAATCCCTGGAGAAGGGGAACAAGAGGGACAAAGGACAAACACAAATCTCCAAACACAGCTAGGTGACTGGTAGGCGACCGAAAAAATCCGCCTGGTCTGGGTATCGAACCCGGGACCTACTTGCCTCGCTGCATTGCGGCAGCGGCGGCGTAGCCGAACTCCCTGGCAGGGCCGGGTCCATATCAGAAGAGCGAATGACATTTTAGCGAAAGGCGACATTTGAGCGAATGGTCGTTTTAGCGAATAACTGGGGCCCGCGTTAACCCATCCGTCGCGCTGCGCTTTACGCCGCTTCGCGGCGACAGTCTACGGCAACTCATTACAAAAATATGAACTCACTTGGCCCACCCGAAAACGCCGCTTCGCGGCCTCTGACTATTCGCTAAAGTGTCGTTCGATGAAACGTGGGCGTTCGCTAAAACGTCATTCGATCAAGTGAGTGCCTCCCGCTACCGGGTACCAAACCGGGACCGGTTCTTCGGTTTGCTATAACTCTCCATTATATGCCACCGATGCACATGATTCATAGGCGAAAATAAGACAAAATGGCCGCCGTTGTCCCCGAAAACCCCCCCCCCCCCGAAATTTTTTTCTGGGTACGGCCCTGCTCCCTGGCATGATTGGTCTACTGATTCCACTGATTCTGATGGTCTAGAGGGACCACGAAACTATTTTGAAATCGAATTTCATACATCGCACGGATGTGAAAAGATAACCAAAACAGAAAAATAGAGAACCTAAAAAATGTTTTAGAAAAAAAAAAAAAAAAAAAACCGAAACGAGGGGAGGGGGGGACAACACAACACAGTCTCAAACACAGCTGAAATTCATTAGACAGAAACCAAAAGGAGGGAAAAAGGCAGAGGATTAACTTCGTTTTCCCGAATGCGCAAGAGAGGGAGGACACTGCTCAAACAAAAGGAGAGAGGTGAAAGATCTCTGTACCGGCGTACCCTCTCTGGTGCATTCGGGAAAAGAAGTTCATCCTCTGCATTTTTCCTTCCTTTTGGTTTCCGGGGCACCTGTACCCTGTAAAACCACGATATTCTGTCCAATAAATTTCAGCTGTGTTTGAGAGTTTGGGCGTTTGGGTTGTGTTGTCCTTCCCGGACCCCCGCCCGCCCGCGCCCGCCCGCTTTCAGTCTCGCGGTTTTGTGTTTTGTCTTTAAGCCTTTACCAGCTTGTTCGCGCCTAACGTTTTGTTCTCTAAAAAAATATTTTCGGCATAGAATTTTTAAAAGAAAAGCGGACTATTTACATCTCCTTTCCTTTGAAAGCTCTGTGCCTTTTTACTACGATGCATGTGTCTCAACGGTCCCAACAGAACCAGCAGCCGGCGAAAAGTTTCGTTGGATGGATGGATGGATGAATACGGCTGAGCCCTTTGGATCGGGCGGTAGCTTACGCCACCTAGCCATTTTGTTTTACCATTTAAGCTTAGAATATTTAAATGTGAAATCTATATTCACTCCGCAGTGCAAAGAAAGTGAGGCTATAAAACCCCCTTGCCATCAGTGATTAAGAAAATACCTAGTTTTCTCTCGATTTCTGCCACCATTCACTTAATCTTTGCTTGGTAATCTCTACAGTCTTGAAATCCACTCTCCCTTCGCTGTCTCTAAAACCCAATGACTTTATTAAATCTATGTTGTCTTCGGTAGGCATAGGGTGAAGCCCTTTACAGTAGAGTATCAAGTGCTCAGCCGTCTCGTCCTCCTCTCCACAAGCAGTGCACACTGTATCAATTTCCTGGTACTTCACTCTGTATGTTCTGGTTCGCAGAACACCCGTTCTTGCCTCAAACAGCAATGAGCTTCCCCTAGAATTGTCATAAATGCTTTCTTTGGCAATAACTCTTTTGTTTAATCTATAGCTTTCCAGAGCAGTCTTTGTCTGCATTCCCTCTAGCCACCGATCTCTTTCTGTGGCCTTAACTTTCTTCTTAACTGAGACTTGCTCTTCCGTATCTTCGCTATAGCCCAAAAACCTTCCTCTTAATTTCCTAGTGCGCTGTCTCCACTTTGTGTCTACACTCCTCATGTATAAATAGCTGAAAACCTTTCGTGCCCATTGCTCCCCATCCATTAGCCTCAACCTATCCTCAAATTCTACCTTGCTCACCGCTTCCCTGTTAGAGCTCGGAGCCAAGCGCCATCTATCATGTGGTAATCGAAGCAAGAAAAAGATTCGACTGCGCCTGTTGCGCCTGCGCAGCGTCGTCTGCTGAAAGGGTTTGCTCCTTTGGTCGCGGTGGCGCAAGCTGCCGCCCGGTACAGCCGTTAGCATCAGCATTCATCTATCTATCTGTTTTCTCCACGGAGCGAACTGGAGCAAACTCTCGTTGCTCTCGTTTCCTTGCTGCTCTTTGAGTATTTACATTGTGATCGGTCGCTTGGTCGGCTTGGTCGCTATGCCGAAAGGCTGCTGTGTACTGAAGTGCCCGAATTACAGTTTCTGCAGGCCGGAGGTTAAAGAGAAACAGTTGCAATTTCACCGCTTGCCACGCGAGGAACCACGTCGAAGCACGTGGTGCAGACTCATCGGTTTGAGGGACCCCGGGTCAAATGTCATGCGTGTATGCTCGGAACATTTTGACGCCGAGCGTGATTACAGCCACATTAAAAGTGTTCTCCGCGAATGCGGGCGTGTTCCGAAAGCCCTCCGCCTGAAACCCGGCACGGTTCCGACGCTTCGCCTACCGTCAGTCGCCGAACAGGAGAGTGTCGCCAAGCGTCAAAGGAACACGGTGAGTCACGTCGCGACTCGCCAGCATCAAACAAATTTCACCATGTTAAGAATAGCAACTGCGTGAAAGGCCGACCTACAGAATCATCTTCTGACGAGGCAGGAAACCGGTTGCCAGTTGCCTTCTCTCCGTTCCCTCTTGCACTCCTCTCTCCCCCTCTCCACACAGGGGTTAGCACTATGCCGGTGTGCGGTTGTGCGTCACTACTGCGCGATGCACGTTAAAGAGGGAGAGGGGGGGTTGCAACGATTTTATGATTAAAATAATGTAGTGTCTAGAGTACCGTCCGACCGCACTCTTGCAGAGCGTTCAAGTGCCGTCCGAAAGTCTCGTATCAAACGTGTTCTCAAAACGAGTTTTTCGAAGTAGTGGTAAGATGTCTGACTCGGAAGCAAGTGATCCCGGGTTCGATCCCCAGTGCGGGGTACTTTTTTGTTTTTGGTTTCTCGGACATTTTATTTTGCCGGCGCCTTTGGTGATATTTACATTTATTTTTTTACGATTTACACAGGAAAAAAATTAATGTTGCCGCCGAAATTTCGCTGAACGAAATGGTATGGGACTTCGTTTCTAGAGGTGTATGGGGTACAGCGGGGCTTGGTTTGCCGGCTCGATGCCGCGAAGCGGCGTGTACGACAGGCCAAATGGGTCAATAGTTTTGTAATTAGCAGCCGCATATTGTTGCTGCGAAACGGTGTGAACGCAGGCGAGGGGGGGGTGTGTTAACGAGCTCCCCAGTGATACACGCGCCGTCCGACTCTTTCGGACGGCACTTGTAGGCGCGATTGGAGTGCCGTCGGACGGCACTGTAGACACAACCTTAAAACAATTTGCATCTCGTCATTTTTACGTTGTTTATCGGGTCCCGGAGGATAGAGAAAACATATCCTTCATTAAAATATGTTGCGATTCTGCTGCCTAATCACAAAGCGAAGGTCGAGCTTCTTCCCTCACCTGCAGCCGCAAGTGGCAGCCGAAGGAACTGCGGCGAGAAGATTACGTGACCTCACTCGGCTCTAAGCTGCAGCATAACGCCCGGTAATGTCAGGAAAGAGAGGGAGAGCAAGCGTCCTCCGAGATAGCACACGGGAACCTACACGGCACTCCGAATGACGTCACTAGGAGTGCGACCAGGTGGGACCCTGAAGACTGGGAGTGAGTTGAAGGGTGCCCGAAATGCCAATACTTATCTTTTTTTTACGCAACAACTAGGACACGCAGGAAAAATCGGTTTTCTGTTCTTTACTTCAGAAGTGTTAGTGGACAACTTCCACAAATTTTTGACCAAAGTCCGGAAGTCGTTGCACCCCCCCTTTAAAGACCCCAGTCTAGCGGCTGTACTGCGCTGGCTAAATTTCTCGTCTACAGCTGGGAGACTCGTCACCCATTGAGGCAGACCAAGTTAGAGGCTGTGTAAACATACACACAACCCAATTTTCCTTTTTTTTTTTTTCCACACAGTAGTGGGTTTTTGACGGTGAATTACACTGGTAGATCCGGGGTGCTTTCCAAAATCCACGAGGGAGGCGAAATTCTGCTCCGTGGGGCCCGCTCCAAATCGACGAGTGGAAGATGAACTCGCACATTTGGAGCAACCCACCGACCTGGTCGCCCATTCAAAATGGCCGTTCAAAATGGCCGCTGCTCCAACTTGACAAGCCAACCAACGCCTCAGCTGACTGATCTTTCCGACGACCAGTGACAACTATCAGTGCTTAACTGCAGGAATACCATGCGACACAGGCCGGACGAAAATATCCGTACTACTGAGCCCATGTCACAAATAACAAGAAAAACGTCAGCGTTCGCCACCGTCACATACCTTTCGGCCACTTCGAAGCGGCTGACGCATGGTGATCGCCATTGGTGGAGTTCAGATTGCTGTGCGACTTTAATAAACACAAAGTGGCGACAAACCATCACCTGCACGGTCGTTGCCTAATCTGTTCTTGCTTTATTGTACGAGAAAATGCCAGCGGCATGAAGTGTAAAAGGGTAAACAATCAATGGCAGCAAAATGAACAGGCCTAACTTTGTGTCTGCCTCCTTCCTAATTTCTGTCATTAATTTTTTCGTTCTTCCTTTCACGATCACACATGTCAACGCTTGCAATTTGCCATGCTCGAGTCCAGTCTTTAAATCCATATCTGCGCGAGGTAGAAGCGTTCGAGCCATCAAACTCCTGCGTAAATTACCGACGCATCCGAACAGATCCAACTCAACGGCGGGCCGGTTACCTCGTCGCGCATGCGCACTGCCGAGTAAAAGGAAATGACGTGGTGCACTTCTGTCAACTTCTGCCAAGATCTCTGAAATTCGGCGGATCAAGTTCGGCGGTGTTGGAGGCGCTCCATGGGGCGGGCGCTGCCAGAGATCCATGGGCGGAAGATGACCATCTTGAGCCAGATCTACAAGCGGAATATGTGCGCTCCTAATGTAGCGCATTTGGAGTGCTCGAGAACTCCGAGCGGAATTCACCATGAGCTACCCCATGCCGGAAAAAGGGGGGTTTCCCTCTTTCTCAAATGGAAAGGAGGATTTGAGGGAGTGTTTCCTCCTTTTTGACCGCTCGTCGGTCTTAAGTGTAGACAACTCCGCAGTTTACAAGCAGTACAGTCTGCATGTGCTAAATTACTGCAGAGCCATTGCGGGCCTGCAACTTCGGTAGGTAGCCAAGGACGCGTTTTTGGCACTGTGCTTTGACAAGTTTCTGTGGGTATGCAACCAAAGCTACGGCTCGCGCACATACGTTGAGTGTCGATCATTGCTAAGCAGAGACATGCTCTTTCCTTCTCCTAAGATCCCACAGAAAGTTGCTCTCGAAGTACATGGCACGAGCTTGAGACGTATAAAGATGAGGTGCTCGCGCATAAAATTGTTTTGGACAGCGGGGCTGTTGGTCTGGCTCGAGTGGACGACGACTTCTGCTGTAGATGAATAAAATTTAATCCGTTAAATACCACTGTTTTTTTTTCTTCTACCATATGTGGTGCCTCACAAAAGCACATCTATTATAAACTAGAATAATTGAACTTAAACGCAGCAAGGAATAAACAAGCTGCATTTTGGACTTGGATGAATATGTGCCATGTCGCTTCCCTCTAGGGAGAAGTGGGAACTCAGCAATTTTTAGTTTTACTTGTGATTTACATTTATAGAACATAGTGATGTAACCTACTAGAGATGCACAAACTTTCAGGTTCTAAAATGGGGTCAATTTTCTTTCACCAGGGCAATGATCCAGTATGGGCTAATGAAGCACTTGTGGAGAGCTCCCGTCATCAAAAGTGCTGGTGCTACATTCCCAGGAAAGCGGGAGCGGTCGCTACATATTGCTGCGCACAAAAGAGGCCAGCAACACATGTAGCTCTGCAGGTTGATAGGCAAGGCAAGGCAGCTATGAAGGATGCGTCTGTGCAAGTTTCAGCAGAGACTCAACAAGCAGCTACACACATCCAAGGTTCTTTGCTTGGTCGAAGAGCAGTCAGTAAGCATTCCAGAAAACATCAGCATTGGCATCCATAAAATAGCTGTTTTCAATTAGTTGAGACGGTTTGTTTCTGGAATACATTTGTTGATAGTCACTGCCATATGCGAAAGCCCAATCCCCGGGGGATCCAACAATACTACCGTATTTTCTGGACTATAGTCCGCACCTGGTGCATAGTCCACAGGCTCAAATTTATAGTCAAAAATAAAAGTTTTGCTTAGAAAGTGTGCACCCGGTACATAATCCGCACCCCTTGCATAGTCTGCACCTAATGCCTAGTCCAAACGTAAAAAGTATCATACACAGCACACCTTGACAAATGCCTACTGTATTAGCTCACAAAGAAGCTTTATTATACATAAATCAACATTAACATTGTCCGTTACTTATAAACTCCTTCACAACTTGTCACAGTGAACGATCTAAAAAAGAACAAATCGTTGTATAATCCGCACTTGTAGATAGCCCGCATCGGGTGACTTTTCAACTTTTAGACTTGTATAGTCCACGGACTGTAATCCGGAAAATATGGCATGTGTAGTTACTAAACCTTTCTTTATGCCGTTGCACGTTCTCTTTGCCTGAAGACACGAAACAGAGATGTAATAATGTTTTTATTGTTTGCCCGGGGTCAGGCACGCAGGTCAACTTTCAGCAGGCGTATGCTGCGAGGACCTGCGCGGTGCAAACGGAGAGCTGGGTGCCTTCCTCCCCCGTGCCCCCTACCCCCTCACTGCTTTCAGCAGCCTCAGTTGTGACACTGCCTGTCACTTCCCTCCTTGAAGATCTTAATCCCGGCCAAGAAAAGGACGAAGACTGGAGCCCACTCAGCGAGCAGTCAGAAGACTACATGTGTTAAAGGTATAGGTGCCTCCCTTTCTCTTTTTTTTTACAGGCTCGGCTCAAGGAAATATTGAATAGGTAAACATTAGTATCTGTCTTTGAGACAATCGTAGACACTTTATGCGTGTTCATGTGAAAGAGAAACCGATGTTCCCTACCCGATTTACTTACAAACAAAAATATATACCGTATTTTCCGGGCTATACTCCGCGGACTATACATGTTTAAAAGTTGAAATTTCTGGCTGTGCGGACTATCTACGCATGCGGACTATGCCAAGAATTATGTTTTTCAAGATCGTTTATTATGACGAGACGTGACGAATTTTGTGCACGAAAGTGTATGTTATTGATGATTTATGCACATTATAGGCTTTATTGTGAGCTAAAAAGCTGACATTTGTAAACGTGTGCCGTCTATGAGAAGATTTTCGTGTCGACTAAGCACCAGGTGCGGACTATGCACCGGGTACGGGCTATGCACCAGGTGCGGGCTATCTAAGCAAAATCTGTTATTTTTGACCTTAAATTTCCCCCTGCAGACTATACACCGGGTGCGAACTATAGTCTGAAAAATACGGTACATATTTTCGCAACCATCCAAGTTGGGAGCTACCATTGTTTTCAGCAGCGCAACCTCCAAGCTCTACCTCACTTACACACTATTCTTTTTTGTCCGCATCTGACAGCTAGGGGGCACTGTATAAAGCTACACACAGACTTAAATTTTACTTTTGTTTTGTTTTCTGTAGTTGTTTCTTGCCTTATAGGAACTCTAGCCATCTGTTGTAACAGGTTATTTTAGGGGCGAAGTTCCTTAGGGGCTAGCCATGTCCGTATGTCTGTCTGCCATCGGGTGCATGTACTCCTGCTCGTGAGCTCACATGCTCACGAGCACGTGAGCACGTGCTCTCGTGCTTGTGTAGGTCAAAAAAAAAAACAACGCATCTCCACGTGGTGAATGATGTTGATTGGGGCGAAGCTCTGGTGGTGCTTGTCTGCGTAGACGGTGAGCCGCAGCATGCCGAGCCTTTCGTTCGTTTTCATCCATGCCAGAAGAGAATGTGTGGTATGGAACGTGGTTATATACGCATTTGAGCATTGGACCGCAGCATGACATGGATGAAAACGAACGAAAGGCTCGGCATGCTGCGGCTCAGCGTCTACGCAGACAAGCACCACCAGAGCTTCGCCCCAATCAACATCATTTACCACATGGAGATGCAGTTGTTTTTCCTTGCCTTTTTCATTGTTGATAAAAAAAAAAGATTTAGGTGTCATTTGATTATATATTCATTTATCCTCCTTCTAGGAACGAGGCCATAGAATCTGGGCTGCCACTGCAGGATGTGAGAAAAAATATTTTGTCTGCGAAAGCTGCCTACTGGAACTCTTCACCGTCTGCCGGACTTGCCTCATGAAGTGTGAGCCCAGCCTAACTGTGAAAGGCACCCTGGTGAAGGTGGAGACCATCTGCAAAGACAATCACTACCACACCTGGAGCAGTCGGCCAGTCATCAAGGGCAAGGCTGCTGGGAGCTTGCTGCTATCCTCAGCTATCTTCTTTCCTGAAGCCAGCCCAACAGCCACATCACGTGTGCTGCAGCTAATGAACGTCCAAGTCATGACGCTGATGATGTATTTTAACTATCGGTCGGCATTTCTCACCGCCACTGTGGAGAAGGTGAGAATTGAACCAAAGGACTGTTAAGGTAAATACAACGCACAGTAAGAAAAACAGGGAGAGGAGCACACAGGCCGAGCAACAAACTAACAACTGAAGTTTCATTAAAAAAAAAAAAGAAATAGCTCAACGAAAATACATACAAAGCAAAATAAACTTGAGACTCGTTCACACATATGCAACCAAATAAGACTGAGAGAGACCAGACCGGTTTTTAAGCCTTTTGCGACGTCTTGGGACCAGCTCCGCTGCAGTGCATCCGGTCCTAAGACGTTGCAAAAGGTCTGGTCTCTCTCGGTCCTACTCGGTTGCTTATGTGTAAATGGCGCTTTAATGATGATGTCAGTGTTACCACATTTTAATAAAATCAGTTTGTCTGTAAAACCATTTTAACCATTTTTTATGCACAAGTGAGCACAGACATTACCACGGACAGTTTATTTAGCTTTTTTGTTCGCTTTTTGCTTGAGCCGTTTATCAATAAAAATTTAGCTATTTGTTCAGGGCACGTCCTATGAGCCTCTTTCAGCCTTCATCCCTCTGTGCACTGTATTTACCTTAATCAGTCGGGAACCATTTTGCCTGCATCTCTACTTTAAATGTCGGTGCCATTTACTATCCCAATAAATTGAAAAATTGTAATCTTGGTTGTTATAGCGTAATTGTGCAACACATGTGCTTATCTTCATTATTAGGTAAGAACAGAGCACCAGGATGAGCTGTTGGATTAATTTGTAAAGTGCCTAAAGATATGTGGACATGAGGAAGAAGAGGCAGGACCAAGTGCTAACTTACAACTGAACGTTTATTGAAAGCACACTTACTAGTATTTGTACACAAATTAGGGTTCCCGACAGAAAAAGGCGAACTCTTTCTCAGTTAAGTGCACTGACGGTACACTCACATAGCTATCCTCTCCCTTTACTCTTATGCAGTGGGCCTCAAACAATTCTCTCTCAGTTTTGTTTTTGTGTCAACACCTGGAACTGACTAGCCTGGCAAAAAAGGTCCAACAAGTGGAAAAGCTCACCCTAAGCGTGTTTTTCACCACTAAAACGCACAAAGTAGAATGTCCGCTCAGGGCCATCATGACCGGAAGAGGCTCGTGGCAGAAGGAAGTCGGAGGGTACCTCAGCAGGCGAGCTAGCCACCCTTGCCGTCAGGGGCCCATTCCTAGTCCGGAACTCCGAGGTGGTCTCGCAGCTTTTTTCTGAAGGGACTTTGAGCTATAGCGGAGGCTTTTCAGTGGACGTGGTAGACCTGTTTTATTCAATGCTGCATGATCACCTGTTCCTTGCCGTTAGGCGTTGCATTGAAGAGAATGACGAGACTTCCTTCAGGGGCTCTAGCAGTCTGAGCCGGAAGTCTTTTATGGAAATGCTAACTTTGTATTTATCCTCAACTGTTGTGTCCTTTGATAACAATTTGTTTGTCAAAAAGCAAGGGATATGCATCGGGTCACGAGTTGCGCCAATGTTGTTTGACATATTCTTAGCTGAATGTGACAGGGGAATATCTGAGGGCTTATACATGGGAGTGAACCTCAAGGTTTTCCACTACATGGATGATTTTTTTATGCTTGTGCCACATTCCCATGTTTCTAATGACGACATTATCAATAGAACAATACTAGATGGTTTTTCCTCTAAATCACATGGCCTCACCTTCACCTACCAAACTATGGTGTCAAAGCGGCTGCAGTTCTTGGAAAACTTGCACTTGGACAAGGACCACATAAGCTGGAAATACCAGCCACGCTTGAAGAAAGGTGTTTTTGCCTTTTTCGTCTGCCCACTCCAAATTAATGAAAGAAAACATTGTGTCGTTTTTGAAGAGAGCCTCCCTAGACAAGTCGTGCAAGCATAACATGGGCGAAAGCTTCCTTGGTCAGGTGCGAAGCCTTAAAATGGCAGGCTATCCAGAGCATTTTTTGCAAGAAGTTGCAGAAACCCTGGTTTCAAAAAAGAAACAGAAAAAGCAGCCAACCAGAGAAAAAAGACGAGACTGGTGGTAATCCCCTACGTCCACGGGCTGTCGCACAGCCTAAAAAGAGTCGCCACACACTTTGAGGTGCCCGTGGTGTTCTCTGCGCCGTCAAAATTGTCCAGTCTGTGCTCAAGAGTTAACAAACAAAAAAGAAAAAATTGAGGCTTGCGCCAAAAACCATGTTGCGCAGTCCAGTGAATGCGCAACGTCAGTTGTCTATGAAATACCCATGACTTACGGAGAAGTGTATATAGGGCAAACGGGGAATTTTGAGGCGATAAGTATATGTGTGGTGACAGCATCTCCGTAATAGTTAAAAAAATAGGGTAACCTCTTCATGCTCTTGCAAAAAGTCCCTTAACATAAATGAACCTCTCATTTAGCTAACAGCCAAGGAGCCTGCTGCAGAGTCTCAGAAGTGATAGAATAAAGCGGTGCAAAAGCCTACGGACTTGGTAGATGTGCCCGAACTAGGGAGTATTTAATAGCTCTGTATTTATGTCTGGTTCAGAGGTATTGAAATAACTGCTAGATTGGAACAAAAGCTTTACTTGGAGGCTGGAACAACCAAGAAAGTGTAAAGACTGAGTGTGCAGGCAACCTGGTGGTAGCTAATGATGTATTTTAACACACAAAACTGGTGCGGAAAAGAAAAAACCTTTAGTCGAAGTGACAGACACAGAAAGTCTGTTCCTTTGACTAAGAGTTTTTCCTTTTCTGCACGACAGTCTCGTGTGTTAAACGACATGACAAGAAAATGTAGAAGCTTGCGGAATCACTGAGTTTCTAGGTACCTAGTCTGAGAAGACATAATTCAGAGTAAAATTTGGGCATTTGTATACCTTATGCAGTGTGAGGAAGCACGGGCCAGTGTCCAGATGGAGAAGCAAGGACTTATCGGCTGTCTGGAGTTTCTGAATACCAAGGACATCAAGGTGCACCTTTTGACCAGTGTCCGACAACGTTCTGTAGCTGTCTGGAGTTTCTGAATACCAAGGACATCAAGGTGCACCCTTTGACCAGTGTCCGACAACGCTCAGTAGCGAAGCACATGAGGGAGGTGGAGATTGAAGTTGTCCACTACTTTGATCTCTGGCACACATTAAAAAGTAAATGTAAAGTGCATTTTCTCCCCAGCCTAATCAAAAAGAAACCCCGAAAGCTCTTTATCTGACGGAAAGTCGGAATCAGCAACGACTAGGAGCTTGTTGTCACTGCAGCTTGTTCGGACACGCCAACGGTGGTTGAAAAAGAAAGACTGGGCACATATGGCACTACTGCAAGCTTACTGACTGATTGAAACACTTGTTTCAAATACGAAAAGAGGCTGCATGAGCAAAAGTTACACGAGTTTCACATCCCCAAGCTTGCTTGCTGGCTATAAAAATCCCATGGAACCATAGGGTCGCACGTCAATGTAGTCCTGGTTGTGGTCACACTTTTGCTGTTGTTTGTGAAGGGGGTCAGTTGGCCACCATCAATGAGCACCATTTTGTAGTGATGAGTTACACTCCAGGTGTAAAAAAGGCTATCACAGTGGCAAGCAAGGCCTTTGGGTGCAGCATACTTGATGTCCGGGTCTAGCCAGCTGCAAACAACATGCACTGGTGTGCCGCGGCAAGCAGGGGCGATGGGGACCTGCTCGTGGAAGCATGGGTGAGCATGGCATGCCACGTTGCTAATGTTCCTAACGGGCCATGGCGGTTTTTTTGCTACGTGCTTTGGCGGACCCCTGGATGACATAGCTTGGCTTTCTCCAGGTGAGAAATAAGCCTACATACTTATTAATGCCCCTTTCAGACGGGCACTTCAAATGAAATTTACCCCAAATGACATTCAGTGTAAATGTCATTTACGCAGTGTCACACGGCAACTTGAATATCATTTGACCTAGATGACATTCCAGCTAAACTGAGTTCTCCCAAACTCATTTACGGCTTGTAAATGTGTAGTCTCGTCAACAGTGGTCTTCACACGTTCCGTGAATTGAAATAAAAGATTATAAATAATATAAATACATTTGAAAACAATGCTTGTAGCAATTATTTAAAAAAAAAATGCTTATAAAGTGTATATCTCGCAGACCTTTTACGATATAGTTGTTTCACATACTCGCGGTCTCAGTTGCCCAGTAGGAGCCCAAATTGTCTGCTGCCTGCTTGCTCCTCTGTTCGCTCATTTACCTCGGTTTGGTTTGCTTTCCCATTCCTTTTGCCATTTATACTTCTCATCTTCTATTTCTTTTGTTTACATTTTATCATCGTTCGATAGTCTTTTACTCTTGTGTTTTATATGTTTAATCTATTTGTTGTACGTACCGTACTTAGTCGCATAATGAATGCACCCCCAACAATGGGTACCAATATTTGGACTTCTTTTTCCCCTCGCGTAATGAACGCTCCTCCAATTTTCGGCTCCGCGAGTCTCAAATTGCGTGCAATTTAGCTAGCCACCAAGCCAATTTTCTTTTGCCGCCAAGCAGTCAGGCCAAGTATACCCAAGCCAAGCCGCTCTCGTAATGGCTGCGAGTGCTTAGTGGCGTAGTTACAGAAGTGAATAACAGTGAAACCGAGTGTCGCGCACACCTGACGAAGCTAGGGTCGAGGAATTGCCCAGCCTTAAACATTCTTCGCCTACAGATGCATTGATGTCCACAAACACACTGTCGTCTGTGGTCCGCTTTCGGACAGTGAATTCGTGAAATGGTTAAGCTTAAGAACGGTCGCGTTGCTCTCCGTGCTGAGTGAGCTTCGTAGGGCGCTTTTCCTTCAGGCAAAAGGCATGCCGAAAGTGCCCTAAAAAGGTTACCAATTTATAAAGCATGGATTCTGTGGTGCGGCCCCAACCAGCTGTGAATGTGTTTCCATCAGTGAAGACGTGCCACAGTACCTTGCCATGTTGTATTGGCCCCTAATATGACATTTGAACCAAGTCTGTAAATGCAAAAGTTTTACCCTGCGTAATTACCCCCCCCCCCCCCCTCACAAAAAAAAAAAAAAGAAAAGAAAATATGTGTCAGTTTTTTGGGAAAAAAAGTGTGTTCAATATGCGAGTAAATACGGTATATATTTTTCTGTGTTTTAAGTTGATTTAAGAATGCGCGCAAGGTACGCCATGTCAAAAAAAAACAAAAAACCTTCAACCGCAAAAAAAAAAAAAAAAAAAAAACGCGTTGTGTGGGTTTTTTAGGTGACCTGGACATTAATCTGGCTCTGGAAGGGCCAGATCAAAGACCTCTGACGCTCCAAGCGAAACGGAGGCGTCTACGAGGAGACCTCGAACGGGCTGCAGTGTTGCAGGATCGTGAAGAGCAAGGACCAGGTCCATTCCAAGATCGAAAATTTGATCAACACGTACCAGTAAGATAGTTTTAAAGTTGCATGCTACGTGAGAGTAGTACGAGTCAGGGCGGAGAATAAACATTAAGATGACTTAAATCATGGTTTAAATCATTGTTTAAATCGTGATTCAAATATTAGACAGATTTTACTATAATGATTTAAATCAACCCTTTTCCGCAAAGAAATTTATTCCCAAATTATTTTTGTTTGCTGTCGTGATGTGATGCTTTCTGTGTGCAATTGTATTTAAATCAAAACATCAAGCAAGAACGATTTACATCAGGCTGAACATAATCACAGTGTTATTGTGAAAAAATCGGAGCATGGAGCTTGATTTCTACTTTCCACTTCGTCACTCATTTACGCTACGAACAACCTGTGGCAAGAAAATTTCAGAACGCAAAAGAATGGAAACGAAAACTAGATTAGTAATGCCTTGTTGAAAGCAATGAGAATGCGAAAGAAAAATAAAGAAAAAAGATTTTTCACTAACTAAAGAAAAATCACCTTTTGTTTCTTCTACGGTGCAGTTTACATCAATTAAAAGTTGTTAATCCATGAGTAATTGAAAGTTACGGTAATTCTTCTGTATTGTTTTCAGTGATCGGACGGATTGATTGATCAATCAATCTTCCATGTTTAAAATATATATCTAGTGATAAAGAATCACTATTTGCGAGTTTCAGTCAATTAAATAAAAATATTTTGATTCAGATTGAATAAATCTGATTTATTTGATTCTTTTTTCACCCTGGCATGAACCAACACATTAAGGCAAGTGGCAGGATGGAGGACTACTATATCTCATTAAATGTCAGTTTATAGGTCCCCTAATCTGATGTGGGACAATCTTGTATCATTCAAATGCTGAATCGCCACTGCTTCTGGTTACATATGTAACCACAATATAGCTAGTAGCATACCTCTTTATTCTCAGAATGTTCCAGAAAATCGTTTGTTATACAGGGTGTTGCACATACATCAATAACTTTACCATAAACTTGCCACTCACTGCAGTTCCATTCTCCAGGAAACATCTGAGGGAGGGGACCACCACAAGGTTCAGTGCGGTGAAGTGGCCATCCTTCTGGGACCTCAACCGACTGCTGTGGTCCCTACCCCTCAATGACATGGCCCTGGTGGATGAGAGCTTGGCCTCCAACCATTCCACACTATCAGTAGTGGGGGTGGGTTTGGTGGTTTCTCTCATAGAAAAGTTTCTGCATTTTTGGATAACAAATCATTTCAATGTAAAAGTGGCAGCCAGTGGCAAATGCGTGAAATTGTTTTTGAAAATTGCCCACCGAGCAGAGTGCACCAAGCTAATCGAGGTGTTTCTCTGCTTAGGCTGCTTTTTCGACAAGTCGGTGCAAAGCGACGAAACTTTGCACGCGTGTGACGGTGAAATGCGCTGAAGCTTGATGCGAGAGTTGCAGCTCAGGTGGACCATTTGGGGCTGCTTTAAAAATTCGGGGTTCTGCCAGTCTACAGCTAAACTGTAGAAAGGGCGCATACTGTAGGTAGGGCACCTGCCCTACCTTGGGCCTTTTCTGTTTTAGAGCGCAGCTCTTAAGTGCCCGTTTCCGGCTTGAGCGGCGTCGCCGTCACTGTCGGCGTCGGTGTAACCGCGAGCCTCCGCCCCCCCCCCCCCTCCCCCCGAGGACCTCGGGAGGACCTCGGGTTCCTTTGGGAGGACCTCGGGTACCTTCGGTGACTTCGGGGAGGGGGAGGGGTCACGTAACTTCCCCCCCCCCCCTCAGTACCCTTCCGTCCTCCTCCTCCTCAAGAGCTGCACTCTAATTCGGCGTTACAGGGAGTTGTAAATGGCTTTCACTTTTTTTCTGCTCTCGGACGTAACAATCGCCCTTTCTGATGTTTTTGCGAATATCTCCAACTGTTTTGTGGGTGCCTGCTCAATTTTTTACACTACACTCCTTTCCATGCATAGTGTACAGTGCTGTCAAAGGTACTTGCACGAGAGCGTGGCTACGTATATCGAAAATTTCATTTGCACGGGAGCATGTCCAAATGAATCGCTAATAGAAGTCCCGTGCTCATGGTAGTACCTTTGAGTGCGTTGAATGCTGTCTCTGAAACGGAGTATAGAGCTATAGAACTTTTGCACACTGATGCATAAAACTGCGCTAGCGATACCTGGCATCGTGATTCTCAACTACAAAGCGTTCATACACAGGGTTGGAGTTCTGTTAGTTTTGAGTAAACCCTTGTATAATGGCTGTGGGTGGCACCTAACAGCTTGCTGCAGTCTCTTGTAGCTTGACAGGAAAAGTTACTTGTGTGGTATTCCTCTCAGTTGCTTTCAGACATGCAAGGGAAAAGCATCGTGGATGCAGACTACTTGGAAAAGCCCATGGAAGAACCAGGTGAGGCGGTGCGCGGTGAGGAGAGCGAAGTTACCAGACCCCCTGTCGCTGCAAGTGTCAACCCTGACAGGCCGGGGCCCAGCAGCATCGGTGGCACAAGCAACGTGCTGCCGTCGAGGCCACAGAAAAGGAAGAGGCCGCAACCTCCGAACGCCGCGCTCATCAAAACGGTGATTGACGAACAGAGACTGCTCAGGCAGAGCTTCGAGGCTTCCAGAGGGAGAGAGTTTGCCCCTACGCGAGCGGGAACTCGCCCTACAGGAAACCGCAACCAAGGCGCAGCAGGAGCTTGCGACTGCGTTCATGACTTTCATGAGTAAAAATGCCACATAAACTGCCGTGTAAGCTGTTCCGGTGTGCACTCATATTACATTTAAGAGTGGCTGCCTCCGTGGCTCCAGAGCAGAACATTTGCCTACAGATCCCCGGTTGGTGGGATTTAATCCTGTCCGTGGTGCCTGCAATCTGACAAGGCTTATTGCAAAGAGGGTGCCGTGTATCCAAGCTTTCGGTTGTGCCTCAAGGTCCTTAGGTGACCTACACTAATCCCCAGTTTTTCATTAAAGGGACACTGACAGGGTATTTATGCTCGCCGAGGTTTTTAGTTGTACGTGACATATGAGAGCTCAACTACCCAGAACAGAATTTGCGGCTCGAAATTCGGTTTCTTTCCGCCCGAAAACCGCCGATCAAGAACTGGCCGGTTCGAGTCTCGCTCACCCTCTTTTTCGCGGTCACGGGCCGTTTTCTAATAGCGAGTTCGTTTCACACGCACTGGCACCGTTCGAGTTCTCTCCCAGAATGCATCGCACTCACAGAGTGTTGCACGGAAAACTGGACTCAAACGAACTCGCCAAATGCACCGAGTGCAGAAGACTGATGCTGCCGCCACCTATGTTGTGGTAAAGGCAGTAACTAGCGCCTTTCTGTTCGGAGTGATGCGTGGAAATGCGAGAATGCAGTCGCTGCCAACGTTTATCTACAAACTTTGGTCGCTGCAACCTGTAGTTTATAGTTGCGATGACTTCAAGCAGCTAGGCTGCCGTAGAGATAATTACAGACGGCGTAAATTTCCGCGACCAGCTGTCTACAAAGCAGCTGGTTGCGATCTTTCAATTCTTATAACCGTTTACACTGAAGAAAACTGGTGAGGCTGTCCGAGCAGAAGCTTGATCTGTTTGAGCATAGTATTACGCATGAACCACTGAAAGGGTACGGCTTAAAACTAGCCTGTTGGAATATCCAGCAAAACTGAGACTTTCGATTTGGATCGGCATTATAGGTGGACTAGATATTAGCCTTGGTGAGGGCGTTGAGAACGAGAGCTTTCTCGAACAAAATACGACGGGGCAAGTTAACTGACGTAGGTAAATGTTAAACATGATGATGTTGCCCAATCCTGGGGTAAAGTCTCCATCTTTAGATTTCTCTTATGCTTATTTGGCAGTCAGAGGTTTCTGCTGGGGGAGTTTTGTCGACAAATGTTAAATTTTTCACCCGCACACGGATGGTGATAGACATCTCGGGGGCCGCTGTAGCGTTTGTTCTGAGCATTTCTTTACACACTGGTATATTTCAGCGTTTGTACGGCAACAGAGCGATTTAAAACCTGCAAATAAATCACGGGTTGTCAATTGCTTCCTTCGGGAAATAGCAGACGCTCACAATTCAAGCTCGCGTTTGATTTCGTGGTCCGCGGGACGCGATTTCTATCAGAAAATCTACTTTTTTTTTCCGTTCGGTTCCGCAACACATCGTAGCAGACGAACCCTCGTCGTCTGCTCCCGCTCCACGCCGGCCCCGCCGGAGCGAGGCATGACGGGATTGCATTTTGGCGCACTCCCGATTTTCTCGGTGCGGCGAGTGCATGCACGCGTGGGGTGTCAGCGCTGAAACGAACTCGGAGAGTGCAACCACTCGTGGAGTGCCGGCCGAAACGAACCCGTTCCACGCTGCGAGTGGGCACGCGTGGGCACGAGTGCCGTGAAACGAACTCGCTATAAGGTATCGATGCGACCACCAAATTTAATCAAAGTCGTGAGTCACTGAAGGCACACACTAAATATTAAAAATAGAAAAAAATATGAAACCCGTTTTTTGTGGCTTCTAAAAAGCTGTAAATACGTTGATTGAAAAAAAAGTTCCACAGACAACCGGAAGCATTCTGTGCGTTCGTCGTTTCGCGTATCGTGGGGCTTGCGGGGACGGCGATGGCAGCGGATGACGGGCGTGGGACCTCTATTTCAGAACTATCGTTCGTTTTACCGGCGAATTCTGTCTATCGTTAAAAGAGAAATTTGGGACTGATCAAAAGAATCGGTATTTATCCCGTACGACACGCCCGGCCACCAAGCCTATTTGCACGAAGACGTCGCCGAGCCGTCGCTCCCTTCTCGTGGCTGAAGACATCGCTCGCGCAAACGTCAAGCACGACGTGTCTACTTCGAGTTGAATATGCACGCGTACGATTTCTTTACTAGGTGCGAATGTCCCCAAAGCGTGGTGCTTCCCGACTTCGACTCGGGAGTGCATTTGCTAGAGAAAAATCGGCAGCAAACTTTCCAACTTGCAGTTTACCGGCTGAACTATTACTACGGAAAGAGATCCACCAGAATATAGATGCCCCAGTAGCTCGGGAGGAAGACGAAGAAGCCGTCTGGAACGGCTGCTATATAATGAGTTCTGGTGGAAACACTGCATCGGCCACTGGCCGAGTTATTATTGAATCGTCTGATATCGTCTCAAGTGAGTACAAAGTCACCCTGCCACGTCTCCCAACCGGTAACCTCGTCCTTAACTCGGTATTCCTTCACGCTGACATGACTGCGCGGCCATACAATGCACCCGGCTTCCGAGATGCTCTCAAAGATGTGCTGGACTTAAAAGATATCAAAGCCACCGGTCAATTTCAGATGGGCCATGTGTGGATGGTGACCTGCGTCAACGCCCTAGCCAAAGAAAAGCTCTGCCGCCGCGGTGAGCTCCTCGTTAAAGGCAAGAAATGCCTGGTGATCGACCCTAACACACGTGATCTTAAGATAAAACTCCTGTGGCTTCCTGACCATCTTGAAGATAGACGCATCGTCGACGCTCTGACGCCTTTCGGCGTCGTTCATAACATACATCGAGAGAAGTGGCGCTGTCCAGGAATGGAACACATGGACACCCTGAACAGGGAAGTAAACATCACCATGCACGAAGGAATGACCATAGAACGGATTCCTCACCTGCTTCAGGTGTTCGGAATCCAGACACTCGTCATTGTCCCCGGAAGACCTCCATTGTGCCTTAGGTGCAACAGGGTCGGTCACATTCGACGGCAGTGCAGAACACCACGCTGCTTTAAGTGTGGCATCTACGGACACATCGCGGACACTTGCGTCACAACTTACGCAAGTAAACTCCGTGGCAAGGTGTCGCGCGAGACAGAAGAACAGTCGGAGCTATTGATGGATGTCTCCGAGATTGTCGACGCTTCGGGTCAAGCACCGTCGGCCGCAACATTCGAAAAGTACACTGAACGAGAACTTCCAGTCGCGGTGCCCAGCACCAACCAGGCCAAAGACGACCCCGGTGGCCTTCCTGAGCCACCTCCACCGCCTGGCGAGGACGATACGTCATCTACGACGTCAGAATCGACCATCACTGTAGAAGATGCTGCAAGCCGAGATCAGGCACTTGTTGAGGTGGACTCGGAGCCCGATGTCAGTGGATCGTCCGTTGAACCATTACAGCCAACTCAAATGCCAGAGGCTGCTTTCGAGGCTGACCCGGACAACATTCCCTCCGTGGATGTGACTGCTCCAACAAGAGCCATAAAAGAACGCAAGCAGGCTGGCACTCGACACAAGCCGTACTCAAAGCCATCGGCAAACCTCAAGGTCATTGAGGACAGCCAAAGTGGCAACTTGAGTACACCCTAATTTTCCTTACATTTTGTAAGGAAAATTACCTTTACATTTTGTAACCTTAAATGTGAGAGGTCTATGCTCTAGAAGGAAACAATATCAGCTGTTGCGCCTTTTTAGAGAGGAGAAAGTTGACGTAGCAGCGGTGCAAGAGACGAAGCTATCTTCAGACGAAAGTATTGCTGAGGCTTTAGAGCCTTTTATGAAGGAATATGAAATATGCGTTAACCAAGCTATTGGGGTCTCCGCTGGGTGCTTTCTCTTCTTTCGAAAGCAGCTTGATATGTCATCAGTCTCCGTTTTTATCGACCTGGAAGGGCGTCTCATTTCCTGTGACCTCAGCTTTAGACAGATGAACTGGCGCTTCATTTGTCTATATGCTCCTAATACCCCGAAGGAAAGAACATCATTCTTTGAAATTTTAGTACCACTTCTTAGGACTGACAGAACGATAGTCCTAATGGGAGATTTCAATTGTGTTTGTAACGTAGACGATCAATCTGTATCAGCAACTAGGTATGACAGAAGTGCCACTGTCCTTCAGAGCATGCTTCAAGAGCATAACCTTGCTGATGTTGCTTATAGGAAAGGGGAACCGATACGTTACACACATTTTCAAGGCATCTCGCATGCGCGATTAGATAGGATTTATGTATCGGGCTCTATAATTGACTCTATGACCGACTACCACGTTAAACCAGTGTTCTTCTCCGACCATTGCCTAGTAACAGCTTGTTTTGGTCCGCGGAGACACCGATCTGTTTATCAACAGTGGGATTTTTGGAAGCTAAATGTGAAACTTCTAAAAGACAATTCTTTCTCAAGAAAGATCCCCATGGTCTTGTCACATATTCTAGAAAAAGTCGACATGCATATATTTGCTAAATGGGACAGTTTCAAGCAAGAGACGAAAAACCATGCAATTGAGCGCTCCACGATAATATCATACATAAACAAACAGGAACAGCGTGAACTGCATAAGAACCTAACAACGCTATACGAATTGGAATGCCTTAACCCAGGTGAATATAGTGACGATGTCAATGTAGTCCGAGGTCAACTACAAAATTATGAAACAGAAAAGTATCGAGGAGCCTTGATCCGCTCTCGAAAGAAACGTTTCTTCCATGGTGAGCAGCCTACGAAGAGGTCTCTGGACGATGAAAGGCGATATGCCTTGACGAAAGAAATTGTAGAGATCAACAACAATGGATCGACGCTCACTGACCCAACAGAGATTGTAAAATCATTCCATCAACTTTACACGAATATTTTTGGAACACTAATACCTACGAAAGAGAAGTCTGAAGTTGAACATCTTTTGTCTCAAATGCCGATACTTGACGAAACAGACCGAAAGTTAATTGATGGTCCTATATTATTGGAAGAAATCAAAGCTGCTATTAAATCTCTCCCTAATGGTAAAACGCCTGGGCCTGATGGGCTGAGTGGAGAATTTTATAAAGCGTACGCAGACATTATATCTCCTGTTCTGCTCGCTGTATTTCACGAAGCCTTTGTGCAGAGCGCTCTGCCGCCTTCCTTTTATCATGGTCATACAGTACTAATCCCAAAAACTAAAGACGCAGAGATGCTTAAAAAGATGGAAAATTACAGACCTATATCCTTGTGCAATGTTGATTACAAAATTTATGCAAAAATACTTAACGACAGGCTACAGTGCGTAATCGAAACGCTGATAGGTAAACACCAAACTTGTGGAATACGAGGCCGAGCTCTTCAAACGAATATTCATGTTGCTCGTTCAGTACTGGAGTGCGTGTCCGACAATAACGACCAGGTAGCGTTCGTACAAATAGATCTTACGAAGGCTTTCGACCGCGTGAGTCATTCCTTCTTATTTACACTGCTAAACCATATCAACGTAGGGACAACACTTTTAGATGGTATCAAGCTTTGCTACTCAAACTGTTCAACAAGACTCGTCATCAATAATATTCTCTCCAACGAAATCAAAATAAAATCTTCCGTTAGGCAGGGCTGCCCGCTATCCCCGCTACTTTTTGCCCTGTACTTAGAACCTTTATGTCTGAGCATCATAAACAATGAAAGTATTCAAGGATACTCCCTGGGCAATGTTGAAGTAAAAGTTCTTGCGTATGCAGATGACGTGGCATTTTTTTGCACAGACAAGAGAAGCGTCGAGAGAGCCCTTGATCTCACAGCACGTTACTGTGAGGTCACAGGAGCTTCCGTAAATCCTGCTAAATGCAATGGCTTCTGGTATGGTTCCTGGGCCACAAAACCTTCATTGTTTGCTGGTATAGCGTGGAACCGGAATCCCCTTACATATCTCGGAGTACCTCTCTCACAAATCCGTAGCAACGTGACCTACTGGTCCTCCTTGACAACCACACTGAAAAAGAAAACAGACGCGTGGAGAGGAAGGGACATTTCAATTTTCGCTAGAGCTAGTGTTTGCAATGTATTCCTAGCTTCTAAGCTTATGTACGTGCTCCAGGTGCTTCACTGCTCTCGGACCAACATCCAGAAAATCCACAGAATATTCGCTACATTCATATGGTGTTCAACTTGGGAGCCCATAAAAAGAGACAATCTCTTTCTTCCTCTTGAATGCGGCGGTTTAGGTCTTTGTCATATATTTGTGCGACAGCTGGTCTCGCGATTCTTTTTCTTTAAAAATGTTAATCACGATTTCCTCAGAGTAATGCTCCAACGACGTCTTTCTGGTAGTTTAAACTATCTGATTGTTTCAACCGTCGAAAGCTCTCAAGGCACACCATGGGGCTTTTTAAAGGAAGTGGTTGACACACTTAGCTTCCTCAAAGCAAAATTTTCGTTGGAATATTTGTTTACTATATCCAGAAAGGCACTCTCAAGGAGCATAAAAGAAAGCTTGTTTCCTCTGCCACTTTATCGTACCCGTTTGACACTGGAACCTATCAACGACGTGTTTAAAAGGGTCAAGAAAATGGGAGTGCCTCCCTCAACTAAGACGTTTTTCTTTAAATTACACACATCCACTTTACCCGTTAAAACTTACCTCGAAGAAAAAGGAATATTTGTACCCTGGAAAGTAAACTGTAGATTATGTAACAAGCCAGAGACAATAGAACACTGTTTCATATACTGTAATGATGCGTTTTTGTTTTGGGATGTGCTGCAACGCACTCTACAAAAAGACCTAGTTCTTAACGACTACAATCTTCGCTTCCTTCCTTTTTCTGAAAATGAAACCGTACCGTACGACATGTTTGCTCTTTTAGGTTTGCATAGTCTGTGGAAGTGCCGCATGATCGATAGGCATGCGGAGAAGCCGCGTACGACGAAGTCGCTCTTTCTAGAGCAAGTGGCGCAGGTGAGAAGTGTATATGCTTCAAAGTTTAACCAGCCTGACTGGTTCCCTATGTTTGACAAATGCCTTGGCTTACCGAATTTCTGAAGAAAAAGAACTGCGAGCGTAAGTGAGACTTGCCCGAATCTTTCACCTTAGTTTTGTCATTGTCTGCTAATAAGTCTAATGGCCACATGTTCAAGATGCCAAATGTAAAAATTTGTGTAATAGTTGTTTGTAAATAGCTTTTTAAAGGTGTGCATGTTTTAATGTATATACAGTACGAATGAACGTGTTGTGGTAGTTACGGAACATCATGTAATAAAGATTAAAAAAAAAAATGCCCCAGTAGCTCAGTGGCAAAGACGTCCGGTTGACACACGGTAGGACCGGGTTCGATCCCCCGTGAAACTTTATTATTTATTTTTTTTTTCAAACATTTTCCGATGTTTACATACCTTTTTCTTTTTTTTTTTTTACAATCATCACTGAAGAAACAAACAAAAAATAACAAACAAATGTTGTGGACGATACTTCGCTGAATTAAATGGTATGGGATTTCCGTTTTGACACCTGCGAACTCAATGTAATCACTTTCCACAAAATGCAAGGAGCATATATATCAGGTAGCGTCCGCTTTCCGAGGTGCCCGTATATGTTCTACAGGAATTGCAGCCAGCCATTGGTCTCGATCCCGTTGATCTTTCGGAAACTCTGTCGCACAATGCCACTTTTTTTCGGATGCAGGACATGTGAGCCAGCTCTTCACGCAACATCTTGGGTGTATTCTTTTCGGAGCCGATCATGGAAATTCACCACGGGCACTCACTACTCATCTCCAACTCTTCAATGTACAAAACAACTCATCTTGAGTACAGAACAACGAGCGGAACAAACATAACTGCAAAAGAATCGCACGCCGCATGTCGTGTCGTCTGCTACGGAGAGGAGAAAAAAAAAAAAAAAAACGCACGGTCGGGTGTAGCCACGTGACTTCCGCCACTCACTCTCTTCTCTCCACTTCTCCGACCTCCGTCGGGTTTCGGTTTCGAGCAGTTGCGTCTTTTGACTTTATTAAAAAAATACGCTACTCTGTGGCAAAATATTAATTGGGTAGTCCTCCGACACCATAATAAAGCGCCTGGCAAAAAATGAAAAAAAAAATTTTGGGGGGTGTCAGTGTCCCTTTAAGTTGTGTCAGATGCCCTTCATTGGTTCGGCATGTAAAGCCCCCAAAATTTTATCTAGAAGCAATGAATCGGCACGATGTACTTACCTAGCAGTCAGACTCTCCCACCCATTAAAAAACTGGTTGGCCAAGTGCATTAGGCATCACAGCTTGGAGCAGTGCAAAGAATATGCTTGCACTGCAGAGAGCAGGGATCCAGGATGAGTACCGTATTGTGCTGCCGTATGGTGGTGGTATTACCAATAAGTGACCAGTAGGGAAAACAGCTGCGTTGCGGTTACACTGCACTGGCTAAATTTTCATCTACGTACAGCATGAACCACTGTTGCCCTACAACTTGGCCTGAGCTGACGCCATTGGTATAACCAATTTCTTACAAATTTTTTTAGGAATGTGCGGATATTTGAGTTTCAAATTCGAATCGTATAGTGACTTCCCGACCAGTTATGAAGAGGGAAACAGCGCCAAGAGTATGGAGGACAAAGAATGAGGAACACACTGACCGAGCGCTACTATGTGGTCTCCAACGGTGCTACAATTCACTGAAATTTCTTTATAATATACCACCACCTTGTTGATCCCGTGGCGGTGGTACCTTGTAAGGGGCTCATCGCTATCCAAGAGCACGAAAAACTCAAACCCCTACATACGCCCTCAGAAAAATTAAAACTCGTGCAAATTTTTCATGAAGTATATGTGCCTCATATACTCAACTCTTGATTAATTATAAGCTTGACTCGATCTATAGAAACATGTTGTTTGTAGTAATATTTCTTCATTTGATTGGCTGAGAGATAGCCATTGTGGTTGCGGACAAAGTTTGCTTCCAGTCCGCCCGCTGCTCTTCGGCCGTCTCGCTCATCCTGTATCTTTCAGCTCTTCGGCGGGGCCCTGGTGGAGGCAACTGATATGTTTATTTTGCCACTTTGCCGGTGCTCTTGGATGGAGTCGGATATCCCCGGTGCTTTGCAGGAATCCAAGGTTTAGGAATATGATTCGCTTCTCGCGTCGTAGCAAGAAACCAAAGATCATTCGAATAAACCAGGAAAGCACGAGAGTGTGTTGTGCATGCGATGCACTGAAACCAACTTGTAGCTCCACTTAACCAAAGGTCACAAGTAATAATGCGCGCATAATGCACGCACGACGGATCCTCTGCTCTGCGAGTTTTTCAGAATGATCAATCCAACGTTTTCATATACAATTGTCCAAATAATAAAATAACACCTGCATATATGTAGGGTTCCGTGTTTTGGGATAAATCCGAAAAACTGAAAAACACCTGTTGGTAAAATTTTGGTTAATTCGGATTTATCCGATAAACTTCGAATTTGGATGTGCCATTGCACCCCCCCCCCCCTCCCTTCCTCCCAAATAAACTAGATAAAGACAGTATTTTACTATCAAGTTTGATCAGTGCACAGGGTCAATGGTCCCGGGAAAATGCCACCACATTTATCTTTCAAATCTCTGATCATCGAAAAAAGAGGTCTTACCGCTTATCTCGTCAGGGTTCAGGAAGACATGTCATTGTAATTTTGGGTCACGACAAAAGCCTCTGTATTGGTTTCCAGTTTGGGCCATACTATTTAAGGAGGTTGTGTTTTTGTAACAGTTAAAGCTATGGGCTATGTAGATTGCATCAAATTGGAAGAGGGGCAGTTGAAACTTCCCTATTACATCCTTTACTACTCCGCCTTGCGCGGCCACGGGGTAGCATGGAATAGGATGGGATAAATACGTGCTTCCCTGCGACTAAATCCAAGAGTTTATTTTTAAGGTATCAACGTTTATCGAAGCCAAACATGTGTGCAACGTTTGCCGTGGGACAAATTAGTATTGCCAATGGCAATGGTACCAACACCAAATCCAGCTTAAAGGGGTACTCCGGCCGTTTTTTGAGCTACCTAAACAAATTGCATTTTCGGACTACCCGGATTTCAGTCGTCACGGTATGCTATTTATTTTCTCGAAATTCAAAATAGCAATTGAGAAAATCGTAAATGAAAATGATGCCCAAACCAGCATTCAAATTTTCGCGCGCTCTTTGGTGGTGTGACGTCACACATGGTACAGACTTTCAGGTCGTGCATGTAGTCTTAAACAGAGTATGTCGAGTGTTTTTTGCGTGCTTCTCAGTGAATCAGTTACCAAACATTCTTTCCCACCATCAAACGTCTTGTAATCAGTTGGGAACATGGCTTACTGCTGCTTACTGCCCACTTCGTACCATTTCTGTCCTCCCGGTTTGAGAAACACGATGAAAACGAAATTTGAAAATTTAATAACTTTGCGAATTTTTTTTCTTTTCACACAATAGTTGGGGAACTCGTAGAGCCACGTCTATCGGTGTGTTGAGCCAATTTCGAGGCAAATCAGCGACCATGAAAAAATCGCCGGAGTACCCCTTTAAGAAATATTGATTGATTTAAGCGCATTTTATTTTTCTTTATCTAGCATACCTTTACACCCGGATATTATTTATTTATTTTTCATAGGAAGCACTGCGAAATTAAGCGCCGAATTTCGGGAGATTTTGAAATCAAACCAAAACAAACTCCGAATTTCGGGAAAAAAAATAAACTCCGGAAAACACCCCCCGTTTTTGACGAAAAATAAACCCAGGAAACGCAAAATCCTACATATAAGGTTAATATATTAACTGTCGCAACAGATTAAATGTAGACAAATAAAAATATGGAAGGCAAAATGGTTTATGTATAAAAACGAGCGACTTCATAAAAATGCCGTGCAGATGTTTACCGGTGAAAGTTTTAATGTACTTATAATTTTCCCACGTGTAACTTTATTATAGCCAGAATATAAGCATTCACTCTAGCTTTCAAAAAAAAAAAAAGAAAACTTGATTATGCAAAAAAAAAGATTGTTTGATAATCTTTTGTAGTAACATTTTTGTTGTTTACGAACAATTTTGGAAATCAGTTGAAATGATTTATTGTTTAACCGCGATTTCTGACATTTGATTAATTGCTTAGTATCTGCAAGAGTGCTAAGAATAAGACAACATGCAACAGTGATTTCAGACTTTTTATTGACCAACATTTTGCTTATCAGGCAAGTAACACTTCCTTAAACTATCATTCAGAAGCAGACAACAGCACTGAAAATCCACAAATTGCACGCAATATAATGCACTTATTTTAATAAATAATAAATACGTTAACTTTCATTTCTGCTCCCCAGGTGCCTATAAATGTTTCATAGTTGACATGACATGAATGCGATTCTAGTGAAAAATATACTGTTTGTTTAGTTTTTCTGCAATGTTAAATTTGTAACGCGGTTATTTATTTACTTAGATAAAAAATTGATACTATATTTAGTCATTCTTTTTACTCTAACCTAAGATGCATTTTACTTAGATGACCCTAGGGTATTTCGTCAATAAGGAAGATAACATAGGCTTGGTCGATTTGGTGGGAAACATGGTGGTACTTTACACAGAACCAGTAGCGGATAGATAATTTCCAAAAATTATAATTTAAGGGGGGAGGCTGGTCTTTAACTTCGCGTTTTTTATCTTTCAGTTATCGTGCTGCAATTTACTATACTGATGTATTTCTCAGTGGTGATTTCAAATATGCAATTAGTTTTCAGATAGCTTTACTACATCCTGAGTTATAAATAAATTAGTCATTTTAATTAGGTCTTCTTTACGGGTCGTTAGCGTAAAATTCTTCAAAATATATCGGAAATTTTTATAGAATTGCATTCCCCCAGACATGTTTTGTGCGGTGATGCTATTTTTGTTGCTTTTTATCTCATACAATAATTTTAACTAATTAGTCTCAAAAAGATATAACCTCCCGTTTTGTGCAACTTGGTTGCAGATGTGTTTTACCAATGTAATATAATTAGATTAGACTTAAAATAGCATCACCGCACAAAACATGTTTTGGTGAATGCAATCCTATAAAAATTTGTGATATATTGTGAACAATTTTATGCTAAAGGCCCGTAAGGTTGACCTAATGAAAATTACAAATTTGTTAATAACTCGGGATCTAGTAAAGCTATCTGAAAACTAGTTGCATATTGGAAATCACCACTGAGAAATACATCAGTATTCTAAATTTCAGCAGGATCAATGAAAAATAAAAAACAAAAAGTTAAAGACCAGCCTCCCCCCTTAAGGCAACGTTTTTGTTAAAGTGTGCCTTAGATGTGCCTCCATCGTTTTCTGCAGTTGCTTTCGTAATGTTACTTGCAAGTACATAAAAGTGTAGAAGGGAATTGGAATCTCACGAGATGGAACTGCTTCTGAGAATAATATGTTTCTTTTCTTACAGGGTCCCATAGAAAGCGAGCAGAAGGGCTTGTTGATTGAAAGTGTATCTTTAAACGAAGGTTTACACGTAAATAACACGCACAGATTTTCTTTCTTCTTCAAATTGTTTTTTAGAAACACTTTCTTGGCTGCAGAATATATTTCACTCTTTAGTGATTTGCTATACATCTATGATTTCATGCTTTGAAGTCGTCGTATTTAGAAAAGCCTCAATAAACCGAAGATCCCGAGGAACTTTTATATTGTGGTTCGGCAGAACTGGACAAACAGAAGGCTACAGCCATGACAAGCTACCCAAAGTGCCGGAGCTAATCACGTTGTAGCCTACTGCTGGACGACACTCCATAGAGTTGTTCTAATGCACGCTAGGGGTTCAACTGGCGCTAGCGTGCTGTTGCAAATTGAAGCAGACAGAAACCCGTCCGAAATTGACTTCCGGTAATGCATTTCTACGGGAAAAAGTGAGTACATTTTCTCCCTGCGCATTTTTATAAGAGCAAATATCACGAATAATTCGTACGTGGTAGCTTGGAACATTTCTCAGTCACGCAGACAATATAATTGGCCAGTTACGGTGTTTATTTTGAATTCATGGCATTAAATGCGGTGCTAAAACACCTTCATACATGCCATTAATATTCAGTTCAGTTAAGTTTATTATACCTTAAAGGCATTTAAGATGAAATGCTTTACATGAGGGAGATCAAATGACATGTAGATAGCAGAAGAGTGACGGCGAAAATAATAGAAAAATGGCAAAAACTACCAACTAATAGAACAAATAACAAAACCTAACATGTAGAAAAAGTAATTAACAAATAAACATTAAAGATCAACACTTTTCAGGCGTGCCTTGCAGAGTTCACGGAATGTCTTCGGGTTAGATTCACGTACTATGGTTTCAGGAAGTGAATACCAGTCAGTAATAGCGAGAGAAAGAGGGCAATTTTTGGAATTCATTAGTTCTTGAGAATAGAGGTTTAATTTTTAGGCTGCGGTCGTGACGCATGGAGATGTGAAATGGCTGGTGCAGTTGGTGCTTCGAGAATCAAAAGAGGAATAGTAAGTTTTGTGAAAAAGGACACGGCGAGCAAGTTGAGTTCTTTGAGATAGAGGGTATAGGTCGAGGTTGAATTTTAGTGCAGTTACGCTTGACCTTCGATCGTGGGGAGTCGTGTTATAAAATGTGATACCTTGTTTTGCATCGATTCAAGTTTAGTAATGATATGTATATGATTAATGAGGCCACCAAATAAAGTTGTCATAGTCCAATTTTGATCGGACGAAAGTCTTACAGGCAGTTTAACACAACGGGGAGTGAGGTATTAGCGATGTGCGCGGCTAAAAGCGTCGCTGTGGTCAGCTTTCCACGATTGGCCAAATCATGGGCATATGAGCACTGTCAGATTGTCAACTTTGACGGTGTTAGTTTCGGATTGCGATGGCCCCTAGCTTCTACTGTGTTTTTTAAACACACCACCGAACTCGTCGTCGCACCTGATGGTAAGTAGCCAGGATAACAACTGGTGACGTCATGGCGAGGCGAATCCCAGTCGTGACGTCACGGAGAGAAACCATAAGAGGGCGCCACCGAAACATCTCGGCGCTAATAGGTTAGGTTTTATGTCTTCTAGAGATCTGCATGCACTAGCCACTGAGCGCGAACACTGCGTTGGTGCTTTTCAACATGGGAGATATACGTGCTAAACGAACGAAGGTCATCTGGAAAACCAAGAGAGACGGAAAGGACTGCACAGTAACACTCGATCAGTAACTCCCTGGGCATGTAGACAAAATAAAGTGAAGACCACGTGACATAGTTCAATTTCCAATCAATAAGAACGGGTTTATTGTTTCTGCTCATGAATATGTGCGAAGATGCTTGTTTTTCGTTTAAAAACATCACCCGCAAGCTCGAAATCTTTGAAGATAAAGTAACGCCAGAGAACAAGTGCCCGATAAAAGTTGCTCGGCATAAGAAATAATAAGCAGAAACACCTTTCATAGCCCGCATACTTTATTCTTTACGTTTGATATGTTTTAACCGCTCGTAAAAATGCACAGCGAGCTCATTCTCATATTTGTGACAGGGCTGGCATACGAACAATATATAAGCCTTACCGAAATGATGGTGAACCTTAAATAAACTCTACATTCCTTTCGATTGTTATGTTGCTTAGATTCGTCGCTCGTCTTGCGACACCTTCTGTGGAACGCAGGTTTGCGCCTAAAATGTAGCGCAGTTTAACATCGTTCACTGACGAAGAAAAATGCCGTAACTGAAGCAGATAAACTTTTTAATGTTAATGTACATACTATTCGGTACGACCCCAAAAAATAAAAGTCCACATTATTTTTCGGCAAAAAGGCAAAATGTATGCACGTTTTCCCGTAGGAATGCACAAGAGCACCGCAAAAATAGACTGACTGCTGCCTGCTTCAATTTACAGCCTGGACGTCGCATAGAAACTAGCGCCAGCTGAACCTCTAGCGTACATCATAAAAACTTTATGGGACACCCCTCCTGCGGAGCGGTCACGTGCTTCGCTCTATCGTTTCTAAATGGCTCATGAGGCAATGTGGAGCGCAAGTTCGTCTGCTTCTTTTGCATTGGTTGTGATGACGTCAGAAGGTAGAGCTCCGATTGGCCCTGATTGAAGGATAGTGGGTAGACCCCGAAGCAGCTTGCTTCGAGGTCTACCCGCTATCCTTCAACCACAGGCAATAGGAGCTCGTCGTTCTGACGTCACCACAACCAATGCAAAAGAAGCAGACGAACTTGCGCTCCGCATAACTCTCGCTCTTGGCAAATTGTGCTGAAACAATTAATTATTGGAGCGCGCGAGAAGGTAAGTAAAGAGGCAGGCACGTAGCCAGGATTTTGTTTCGGGGGGGAGCGGCCGGCGGCGCGTCGCCCAGGTCAAAATGCTGGATGAGGGGGAGGGGGTAGAGGAGGCTCCAGCAAAATGGCAGATTTCGGGGGGGTTGCCGGGCCCCATGGGCCACCCCCCTGGCTACGTGCCTGTAAAGAGCTAAGGAAGCTGTCATTACGTTTTAACATGTATCCCGATTCACTCGCTACATTTCTTCTTTTATTTTTTATTTGAGTAGCACTTATATTTTGTTCCATTTAAAGTCCGAGCGCAGCCGACGCTACGATCCGACGGGGCCAACGCGGAGCGCAAGTTTGTCTGCTTCTTTTGCAGGGGTTGTGGTGACGTCAGAGCGCTGCCGAGCTCTGATTGGCCCTGATTGAAGGATAGTGGGTAGACCTCAAAGCAAGCTGCCTTGAGGTCTACCCACTATCCTTCACTCTGAGCCAATCAGAGCTCTGCGTTCTGACGTCACCACAACCGCTGCAAAAGAAGCAGACAAACTTGCGCTCCGCGTCAAGCAGCACCAAAATTGAATCGTCGCAGAGCCCTTTGTCTTGGTGGGTTTGCTGTCACCGTGTAAACCGATCACAGGCAGAAAAAAAAAGCGTGGGATCACGGCGCCCTCACTGGGCGTAATTGACTTTTTCTTGGTGTTATTAAAGGAACAAGGGGAATGAGCGCAGTGACGAGGCATTTTTTTATGTTTCTTCATCGGCTTCGTCAGACCCCGTAACACCCGCTGCGTTCGGACTTGGTGTGGAACGGATTCGAAGTTATCACGAGCCAGCGGTATAAATCACGTTCTCACAGTGGAGCGTTAATAGTTTGCGCTTGAAGGGCCTTGTAATCAGATACTACGTGTTACGACATCTGTTGGTGACGCCGTGGATAGATCAATGAGGTCCTTATCCATGCCACCTTGAGCACTATTTCTATTCTAAATATCAGAATAACCTGTGAAACGGTAGGTCTGATAACTTGTACGTAGCTTCCTACGGCCTTCCGCATATGATATTATGCAATCTAAGTCCAAAGGTCAGAGTTCTCTTTTATATAGATATATATGGTATATATATCTATTTCGGGAATTCATCGTTCCCGGGACATTTTTGTGTTATTTGGCACGTAATTGCAAGCATGTATGTGTCAGCAAATACATAAATAAAACTAAACTTTTTTTTGTTTCTTTTAACGCAAATATAAGGCCGAACATTCAGCCTTCGCCCAAATGTAGCGCTAAAGGTCCGGACCAAATGCGAAAGTTTCAGCGCTCGCCGTTATCTGAATAATAGGTAATAAGCGATTTTCTGAAAACTTAAATTGGAAAATGGGACCCTTTCCGGGTTGCTGAAACCACCCAGCTCCAGGTAATCGTGGCTGTGTCGGCCGCCATTTTCCTAGTAATTGTTTCTTAGAATAGCTTTAACTTTTGCACCAGGTAATGGCAAGCCTTGAGACGTTGGAATTTGATCTAGACCTCTAGCACAACATTGCGGCAGAGCCTGAGCGTTAAGTTATGCCTAGTTATTTTTTTCTTTCGTATATGACGCATTGTTAATATCTTTCAGGGACACCTTGTACAGTGTATCTATAAGCGAGTGCTCCATTTGCGATATTTAGAATGTTAAATGGGCTGGTGTGCCTTCCAAATCTGGGCTCGACTTGTCTACCGTTAGATGAAAATCATTAAAAATGGTGTTCATGTAATGGTAATGAATGTTTCACAGGATGCGGTTTTTGGGCAGTTGATGTATGTGAATCACCATTCAAGTAGAAAAGGCTGTCGATGAATATTCCTAGATAGCATCACACGTCCGCATTTGCAAAAGAAAAAAAAAAGGCATGTTTTTGAATCAGTCATTTAGGTAATCAGTCATTCTTGTAATGCGTGTAATATTGTTGCAGCATCGGCAAGATTAGAGGAACTACAAGGGGAGGGAGAAAGTTAGACCGGGAGAGCATTCCGAAATGCGCACGTCCCTCGTAAGCGCAGATCGCTATGCCGAAATCTCAAAACTGGCAGCTGTACGAGAAGCTGAGAAATATATTTAAACCTCCGATGAGTTTTTTTTTTTTTCTTAGCTTTTTTTGTGGGGTTTTATCGGCTTTTGCTGACCCAAGAAAACTTGTGATTAGACTGTCACACTGACTCTATTCTTTGCAAGATTTCTTACGTTGTTGGTGTTCTCAACCAGTTTTTATTTCAACCTTCCGATCAACATCACCCTGCCAATATACAACTTTCTACTTGCTTCACATAAAAATTATTATTGGGTCGTTTGGGGAACCACAACGGCCCCTAACATAAACAAACTTCATGTTCTTAAAAATCAAGCAGTTCGGAGTAAAACCGATGTGCCAAATGACGCCTTATTTAAACGCTGCACCTCTTATCTGTCATCGATCTTTATGGTGCACATTATTTCTAAGATAATCAACAAGCAGCAAAAATTTATGTTCGCCAAATTGGCCAGAATGCATAATTAAAACAATATTCAAATTTTATAATGTTCGGAAGAAACGTCAACAAAAATACAAATGTTTGGAAAGTACCCAACAGTAGAAAAAAACGGTGCAAAACCAAATGTTAAAGCATAACCTCCGATCCTTACTAAATTATCAATTAAGAAACAATATAACTTTTAAAACTCTAGCACCAGGGAATAATTGCTTTCTTGCGCGAGTCGATTCTCTGTATTTGCTGAAATACGATCATTTTTAATACGAAGTTGCTACATTTTAAAAACATTAAAAATTTAAAGTAAAAGATCGTAAACGCAGATTATTTACACGATTGTGCCTGCATGTACAACATGTGTCACAGTTGATTAAAGACTATTTTGAAGATTTCACTTTGTGTAGAACACACCTTAAAATATCATCCTACAAACATTCCAACATAATGATTCAATGATATAAATGTCAGACTATAAAGCGTGTCGTTGTCGCCACAGGTTTTAATATTAATTATTAAACAAGCAGAAAAGAAGTGCATTTATACCAGACTATATAAATTGAACTGAAAAATACATCTCAATATTGATTATTCAAAAATCAGAATTAAAATGGGCATACCCGGCTTTCCATCTTTCTCAACAACTACTAGGAAGTAAACTAAATAAAGTAAGAAAGCTAGATACATAGGCATTTTATTTGATCATGCAATTAAAATCTAACACAATTTTTAGATTTGCCGCTATTGCACTGATCAGTAACGCATTAGGTATGTCACGTGTTCGCTCTTCAAACACTGAAATATCACTTCCTTTTTAGATTTACTATTATATATTTAGATAACCTAATCTACTGATAAATGCTAGTCGTGGATGAGCAACATACAAAAATACCGCCACAACATTTGTCCAACTGACACCGCTATCAGCTCAAGGTTTATCACAACATTGAACATTTCAACTAAAGCATCGCAGCCGCAGATTATTTACACTCTTTATTTTCCCGTGAGATTATACTTATGTCGATCGTGCCTGGTTGAACAACATGTGCCAAAGTCATCAAGTTGACTAAAGACTATTCTGAAGATTTCACTTTGTGTAGAACACGGCATCTTAAAATACTGGGGGCTACATTCCAACATTTCTGCGTTTGGAGACCGCTATTTTTTGCAGACGTGACACCGCCTTCTTTGAAGCGTTGGGTGAAGATGCACCTTGGAGACTGCTGTGCAAGCATTCAAGAGAGAATGATATATTGGAAATTACAAAAGGTAGCTAAGGTTTTGTATATAGCTGGTTGGTGGTGACTTTTCAGTCGCTTCGAGTGAATCGGTTATGTCCTGATTCTTTTTTTTTTTCGACGATCATAATAAACGAAATAATACAAATGGTAGTGTCGATCATATAAACGCCACAAGGCGTTTCTGCCTCATCCTATCGTCATTAAAATTGTAATCCAATAAGTATTTCAAATATTTCGCCAAACATGCAAATCTGACTAAACTATATTACACTATTCCTATGTACATGATACTTTATGAGGTTCTTTATATGACCCTAGTTTTACATAAGAAAAGTTATTATCGGGAAGAATGTTTTTGACTGAAATTAAAGTTCTAGATATCAAGTAGAGTTTGTAACACTGCATACAAATGGAGGTTAACGCTTCGCACAACAGTGAAAATGCTTGCTGTATATGTCCCCTATTCACATGATGGAAATGGCTATACATTCGGATAGTAGGGCTGGAGCGAGGTTAGCGCGAAAATCGTTGTACTGACTGATATAAACAGAAAGGTTAAAAGTTAAACTAAAATATATACTAAAAGATTTGAGTACCTTTAATTAAATGTATAATTAAAACATCCCACTATCTCGATATCAACACACTTTCGCTCACAACTGCCTAGCTTTGACCCCTACAAATAAAAATATTTACGCGAACGACAGAAGTTGATTTCTTCTTAAAAATCGGTATTTAACGTTATTAAACTTTATAAGAATAATGCATATGAAGCATGTCCGACTACGGATGATTGGAATTCAATGCAGAGTTCACTCGATGCGAGAACGCGAGATTTGCGATGCGAGAACGCGAGATGCGAGATTTGCGAGAACAAAAGTTTCACGGTGATATATTCATTTGATCATCTGTCGGACCAAGGTGGTTTGGTCTTCTAACTCAGAATTCTGATGAATTTGGGTGGCTTCATAAGTTATTGTAGGCTCTTTCCAGACAAAAGACAGTGTTGAGTGAACGAGCTCCTTCTATACCAAACGCAGGCAATCGAGCCTAGATACGGATTTTAGAAATCGACCGCCCAGTAGACCCTCTTCAAAAGTGGATGTCACATAGTCACCACTGACCAACAATTAGTGGCAGTGCATATTTCGCTTCGTTAGAACGAACAAGCTATTGCCATTTTCACGATCGGATTCCGCTAAAGGTATCGATCCGGGAGAGCGCCATTACACAATATTTCTCCTGCTAACAGACAAAAACAAGCACAGAGGAATGTATATAACGCAAAGCCACTGGTCTAGGAACGCTATGTGGTCCCTCTCGTTGCTTGGAAGTAGGTATTTATCTCATCGATTCAAAACATTATTGCATTTCTATGATGTTAAATAACTTTGAACTTCGGTAAGAAAGCCAAAAACGCCTGAAGTGGAAGGAATGGAAAGAAGGAGGACAGTCCACGTTTCTGTGTTTCATTCTTGATGTAGCTGCCTGGCGGAGCTGCCCTTAGATCCATAATCTGGCCTACAGTATCCATAACATGACGAATTTCTTTGGGTACTTTGTCTAAGACACATGGCATACATAATTTAAATGCTGCTTGACGTGTGCACTGTGCTGCCCGGTGTAGTGTGATTAAGGTGCTCGAACTCCAGTCTTCTGCTAAAAAAAAGCAAGCAACACAAATTTTGTACATAAATCGATTATTCAAAATAACCGAAAACGTGCAACTCTTCTTAATAAACTTTACAATGACTCTTCATATTGTATAACAGATGGCTTAAGGAGGCGAAGACGCAACAATGGCCTACACCTCCTCGATAACGAGCCAGCAGTGCTAGATATTCTACGGCACCTATCGCGGGCCAGCGCAGGACACCTGATGATTGCGAGTGTTGCTTCAGCGTTCGGCTGTGAGTTGTGTCCCTGATGGTGAAACGAAGCATAATAGAGCGAAGCATGGGAAATGTTGCTACGACCTACCCAACTAAAAAAAAAAAAAAAAAAAATGCACTCATACGACCCATATCCCGTAATCCCGTAATACCATATGAACTTATGAATAAGTGAACGCACCGCTAAATTTGAATTTTGGCCGGGGTTGTCCCCCCCCCCCCCCCCCCCCCCCACCACACTTTCCCTGCGAGACTTTACACAAATGGCATTGCTTTCTTTCCCCTGTCCATAATATTTTTTTTTTTAATTTTTCATATTTTAATGTGCATGCGATACACAACACCGACGATACTCTGGTTCATGCGCATGTTAAGTGTTTAAGTGAAGGTAGATTGTCTTGAATCACTTAAAATTCTGAATACCTTTGACAGTAATACCTAATTTTTAGATTTTCTTCGAATGAGTCTTTCGTATGGTAATGTATAATATAAATCCTATAGGGGCATTTTTTTGTTTTCTTTTTAGACGGGTATTCTCTTCATTCATAGCGACTTTTTTGTACGCGGTAAAGACATCACATGCACTTCTGAAAAGGGCCTACATAATCATCAATCACTGCTGAGCTCGTCGACTGCCTTGATCGGTGGCAGACGAGTGAACACCCTGCACTGTCCCGAGTCGGAGCACTCTTGCTGTCAGGCGGGCCAGTCGAGCAGCTCGGCGAACCGTCGCCTGGGAGGCTCCGTCCTTCCCGTAGACAAATGAAGAGTCTCCAAACGCAGGGGGCTCGAGCTCTGGGGCCCTTCGTCCAGGTTCAGAGACTCGAGCCTGAGGGGTTTTCTGTTGAGAGCTTCCGAGCTCAGGGAGAGGTTCGCAAACTTGCCCGTGCTCGTCGTGGGCAGGGATCGGCTGGTGCGGATGTCTGTCGGGAGGTTGACGCCGTTGGCGAGCCTGTTAGAGATCTGCTTGGCCTTCAGCAGGCTGGAGAAGGAGCTGCTCGTTGAGGCGGGCGAAAACCGATCCGGGATTTCGTCTGTGCGAGAGATAGGCGGCATTATTAAAGCGTTTACGCCCTGTGTGTACTCAACCGGGCGTTGTGCGTTTTATCAGCATTTCCTTGGACTTCGGTATGATCGTTACATTAGACGGATAGCTTTTTTATGAGTATATCCGTCTTTTAAACATCTCTGGTCTTTTGCCCCTTTCAGATAGACGGTTCTCGATTTGATGTTTCTCTGTAAGGTACTAAAGTAGTCATTGGAAGCTTTAAGTAGTTTGGACAGGAACGGTTTGACGCCGAACGATTCGCCGACGCCAATACGCATGCGTGCGCGAATCGTTCGGGACTTTGAGAAAATGGAGGCTTAGTGAATCGTTTCGAGGCTATCGATTCGTCCCCGAAGGTGCTGGGGGAAGGTTCAGCAGAATAGTTATGATTTGCGGCATTTGACTTGAGTCAACGAAGACTCAAAACCTTTCAAAATGGCGGATGGAGCACGACAAGCTAGCTTGGGTTGGGCGAGCGCTGCAAGTCGCATCTCAATGCGGTTCAAAGATTCAGCTGCGGTTTCGTTTTAAAACGATTTGCCGGCGTCCTCGGCAAGTTTACAAACTTCCTAAGGACTGAGTGTAGATGCTGTCGCGTTTGTCGCGAACGCGACAGCGGTTCAGTCACTACGCGGTTTGTTGAACATTTCTATTTGAAAATAACACCGACTTAAGTACAACATGACAGTGTACGCAAAGAACACCATCGAGCTCGCAAGTCCGTATGTTATTATACTAATCTCCAAGCATTGGCATGTGGTTGTCGGAGTAGATGTTTGACGGTGTTGGACGTTAGTTTTCAGTGCTCTTGAGGGGAAGCACCCCATTTTAATTTCAGTTTGTACGATGCCGGCCGCCAGTGGTTTCTTGTATAAATTAAAGCACCACAACAGCAAACTAGGTAATGACCTTCAAAGATATATTCAAAAGATTAGTTATCAGTAGGCACCATTTTCAAGATCAGTAGACTCTCAGGTAGATAAAGGTTTCTCAAAGATTTGCCGCTGTGCGACCCGCGTCGGCCATGTCTACGCTCGCACCGCCCTTCTTTTGTCGTCGTTCCAAGCCCGCTTGCGTGCCTAGTTTCCCTTTCTTCCGCTCTCCCGGGGTGGCGGTCCCGTCGCGCGTGTCTAGTTTCCTCCGACTCTTTGGGGCGGGTCTATGTCGTATATATATATTAGTGGTTTTTTAGCCAGCGTTGGACTGGTCCACATCAGAGCCTTTTATACTGGGATCTGGCCAGAAGGCATCCAGTATAAAAGGCTCTGGTCCACATAACCTGTACCTTCGGAGCATCATGACGTGAAAGAGAGCATAGCACATTTGGGTTGTGATTTTTGTAACCATTGGACTGGCTCTTTTTACTTTACCCACCCGAGGCGTGTCATAGATTCGAGTGCCAGATCATCCTTCGGCTTGGACGCGCGCCCATTCAGGCGGAAGGCGAGTTTGAGCACTTGCGTCCAATCTTCACACTGCTGACGGAGCATTCGCGCCTAAGTTAACGTAGAAAATCTCAACTCTACGATATTGGTATTACTATGTGATAGTTTTACATTGCGGCCCGTTTATTTCGCCTCACTGCTCAGCTATCTAAGAACAGGTAGATTTCAATTTATCGTTTTATTTTTGTTCTTAGAACAGAAGACTCATGTCACCTTCTCATCGTGTCCTGCGTATCGACATGTCAAAGTTTTTGTTTTGGGAATGTCCATAGACGTGCCTCAAAACCCGATGGTTTTCTCCAAAATTTTAGAAACCCGTAAAAAAAAAAAAATGCTACAAAAGAGTAATCTCGCAAGCCCAAGAATGACATCCTTTCGGAAGGTATGCGGAGAACAAGTCGTCTGCTTTTTGTGCAGGGGGTTGCGGTGACGTCAGAAAGACGCCGAGTTCTGATTGGCTTTGATTGGAAGGATAGTGGGTAGACCTCAGTGCTATAGATGCGTTAGGGTCTGCCCAATACTTTTTGTTCTATCGTCCAATTAGAGCTTAGCGTTCTGAAACCAGCAGCCACCGTTCCAGAAGCAGACGAACTTGCGCTCCGCCTAACCGGTAAACTTTCTTATACAATATTCTCGTGACAGCGGGGAATATACATTAATTTGTGCTTCCTTTGTACCAGAACGGAATATTTTATAAGGAAAAACTTGGAGCAATCCGAGTGTTCCACTCGAAGATAAAATAAACTTGGGCTGTTCCACTCAAATTCACATAAGTATGCCTAGACTTCAGAGTGCCTCCAAACTTCTCCACCGGGGTCACGTGGTTTGTGTGCCGCGTTTGAAATGCGAGCTGCGAGGAGGCGACGAGAGCGTCGATCGTCTGCAAGCGACTTTGCCTTTCCGGACGCTTTCCTCCTCAGCACGCTACAACGCAGCGCATGCGCGCTTATGACCAATCTGGGCAGGAGGCGTCCACCATTAAATTGCAAACGCTTTCTATTATTTCATTCGCTCCCTCTTTGAAATCTAGGCACACTAATCGACATCGCTGAAGCAGCTGCGCTGCTCGGATACAGGTACAGCAGCCGCTGTTAAGCCGCGGTCATACCGCTCAATCGTCGTATACAGAAGACAGTCTCAAGAAACTAGGGAGTTTGAGGGAACCGTTTTCGCACACGCGATACGGTACGATAGGCCCTCCGGTACGATCTGCGCATCCGCCAGCGCAGAAGACTCTCACACGCGCAGTTCGTACCGTTCGGGTGTGCAAAGACGGTTCTCTAAAACTCTCTTCTGTCAGGCGTGTTCCTTCCTTGTACGACGGTCATTGGTCTGCAGACATGTTCGAAGCTTGCACATATATGACGCAAACATCCCTCGAACATGTTCGAGGCGTGTCCGCAGGTAATTAGGGAGTTTTGGAGAACCGTTTTCGCACGTCCGATACAGTACGCCGGGCCCTCCGGTACGGTCTGCGCATGTGCTACTGCAGAAGACTCGCACACGCGCAGTTCGTACCGGACGGCCCATCGTGCTCGGATGCGCAAAAACGGTTCCCTAAAACTCCCTACTGTCTGCAGCAAACACCGTGTCTTTTGTTTGATGAAGGAGCAGTGCGCCCCTGCGGTTTTTGAGTTACTGAGCGGTGAAAAGAACCTATGCGGAGAGCAAGTCGTCTGCTTCTTGCGCAGGACTTGCGGTGACGTCAGAAAGGCGCCGAGCTCTGATTGACTCTGATTGAAAGGCTAGTGGGTAGACTTCGATGCTAGATGCCTTAAAGTCTACTCACTTTTTTTTTTATTCAGTCAATACGAGTTTGGCGTTCTGACATCATCGCAACCCCTGTGCAAGAAGCAGACCAACTTGCGCCCCGCATTGCTTTCTGTGTTTTGAGCGACACAGGCCAAGCAGCGTTATGGAGTTACCGAGTGTTCTACGGGGATTACTTCCCTATTACCGTATTTGCTCGAGTAACAGCCGCACTTCTTGGAACAAACGCCTGTGGGTCTGCTTTTCCGCAAAGCGCAATAATAGACTGAATCACCGCTATCGGCAGGAGAGAAACAAATTGAAGCGATTTACGGGACAGAGATAACGCCTTCGCGCAAAATTGCTATCTGCTGTAACCGATTTTTTACGGAGAATCGTGTTCTCGACCTTAAAATTCGCTTCGTTTTTTTTCGTGTCTTTTTTTTTGTGTGATGCAAAACGCGATGATTGGTTGTGTGTGTGCTCTGTGGGAAAGTATAGACGCAAAGGCCTCGTTTATAGGAAGTGCAGTTATTACTCGAGCAATTAAGGTAATACTCCATTTGAAAAACAGCGCGAAAGACACACGGACAAGAAGGAGAGACACAGGACGAGGCGCTGAAGTCGCTAAAGGTAATACCTTTAGCGACTTCAGAAATCTACCGAGAGCATCTGGGTCAGAGCCGTCTACTTACTGAGCAGCTCTTCTTGTCTGTTTGTTTTCTTGAATATATGGTTGACGAAGTCTTCCTTTCTACTCTTTCCTGGTCCCTGCGAGTGAAATGAAAAAAAAAAAAAAAAAAAGGAGAGAATGCCATTTTGTCATTTTTCGGTAGAATGGGGAATTGTAGTAGGCCGTTTCCGCAGCCCGCTAAGCACCCGGATAGCGCTCCGTAATCCGCCACAAGACCTTGAACTATGCAGACAAGGCTGGCGGCGCGCATGCGCAGCTGCGGCCTTTTCTTTACGGATACCGTAACGGAGGAGAAAAACGGTCTACTACAATTCCCTAATAACTATCGTTAGTTATTCCGTGTTCTTATCAGCTAGCGCTGCGATTTTATTGACTGGGGAGGGATAATAAGATACTCGGCACGGCCGTGCGAATCTTAAGTTGTCAGTGACTACAACTATAAAAGAATCCAGTGCATCCACTTTCCCGCACAGCACTCGGGAAGAGCCAATCGCTGCAATCTAGGGAGGAAGCTCGGCGAACGAATCATGACGAGGCCGATTTCTGGTTGCAATGATTAGTGGGTAGGCCTAATACTAGCTGCCTTTGTCTCCACTGCACTCGTCGAACAAGTTCGAATGCAAAACGCCGAACGCCGGCGTTCTGCCTTCTTACGCGGTCAAACAGTTGAAAACCAAGGCACCTAGCTTCGCATCTACCCTCTAATCATTCGAACCAGAACTTGGCGTCCCGACGTCAACGCGCGCTCTCGTCTCCTCCTCTCCCTCACTTTCTGCCCGCATAAAAAGAGTCTGCACTGTGACACTAGCACGACGTTTCAAGCGCACTTACGTCGTACTTTATGTCACGGCGCAGGCCGTTTGTTTATAGACCGACACGTTGTTTACAAACAAGCCCTCGTTTGCCCACTCCAGGCGTGGGCACTGCGCATGCCCCGAAACCGAAATCGCGTGAAGTGAATCGTCTGCGATTGCGCAGTGCCCTCGACAGCGCCACCGCAGCTGCGTGACGTCACGGCCGCGTGTTGGAGTTTGCGTGGCGCCCCCTTACGGCGAACCGGGGTGACGAACTGGCGAGGACAGAATTTTTCCCTGACTCGCCCCGTTCGCCCTGTGGAGGCTGTGACGACGTCAGCTGTCGGCGCGCTCGTTTCTATTTTTTTTTTTTTGTGCGGGTTTTTTGTAGGAAGTGTAAATTTTCATGTGTGGCTTTATTGAGGTATGGCCTGTAGCTGCAGGCGAAACTTCAAGCAGCATTTCAGGCATGGTTGAAAGGGCAGGCAATGCATGAATCGCAGCTGGTATAGGAAAATAAAGAAATATGACAAAAATTGCTGGGGCATTACTATAGATTTACGTCTCACACAATCAATGCTGCTGATGGTCTGAACGAATTGGCAGGTTATGTATGCTATTTTCTTTGTATCTCTGTTTTTAAGCGAAAAAGCCGATGCAGAAAAGCTGCATGCTGCTCAAGCAACATGATAAATACAATCTGGGTCATGGAGATAGAATCACAAGTGAGACAGCCTAAGTACAGGGGCGAAGTAAGGAAAGAAGGAGCATTTATTTATATATATTGCTTGCATTTGACCTTTGCTGGATTCGGATAGTATTTCAACGGACTCCACTGGTGGTATCTGTGGACTTGTTAATAATATATCTCGGGTAATGTACAAGAAACGTAAGCTAAGGTGTCTAGCCTGTTATTAGTGCCTTGGGCTCTAAAATTGCGATTTTAGCTAAATCAAATTGTCCTGAACCTAAAATACCTGAAGCTTTTCTCACGCAAGCCGTCATTCTTCACATGTAATACCTAAAGCTTTTCTCACGCAAACTGTTCCCCGTCACATGTTCCACATTTCTTGTGCTACTAGCGCAGCATCTACCATTGGACAGCCGTTCGAACCCTTGCTGTTCATCCTGTTTTCCTCTGTTTTCAGAGAGTCCAGCTGCAGGGAATTTGGAGGCCGAGGAAGCTTTTGGCGACCTGCAGCAGTGTCTCTTAATTAGAAATGAAAATTTAAACTAAACGGTGTATTTTCCCAATACACAAGGCTGGACTAAAAAAAGAATGTCAGGAAGAACTATATAAACATTCCAAATTACGGTATTATTGCTGTGCATATTTGTGGCAGTTGCAGAGTGGCGCATGCAGAGTGGCAGCGCAGAGTCGGGGTCGCGAGCTAATTTGCCGACCGCCCAAAGGCCTTTGATATAAATGCCATTTGAAATGCCTGCAAAGCGGGATGTAGTATTCCCTAGGGTGCCTCAATGTCCTGTTTAGGGTGATGCCACCCTTTGTAGTACCCGATGCCGACAGCACGCGCTCACGGGGAAAATACAAAGAAATCGACGAAAACAAAATGTCGCCGTAGCACAGTCAGCGCCACGAGCGCGTGCAGGGACACGTTCTTTCACGCGCTTCTGAACAAAAAATAAAAGTGTGAGACAAAATGGCCAGATGTCTCCACCCTAAGCAAAGCGGACATGAAGGCACCTATAGTATTCTCGAGTTAAGGCTTGAGCGAGTTAGTACAAAGTTCGGAATTAAAAACAGCACGAAAAGACGAGGACCAGACGTCTGTGTTACTTCTTTGTCTGGTCCTTGTTTTTTTGCGCTGTTTTTAATTCCGGTGTAGTATTTTCTTAAATCATGAACATGCAAGTAACAGAATTCCAGCGCCTGAAACACGCCGTCGCTTCACCGGCCCCTTACACGATTGCCTTATGCCGTTTGGACCGACAGGGAAATTTCAGCGATTTGTAACTCAATTTTAAGGAAAAAAGTGACAAGCACGCTTAGAAAAGGTACGGAAGCACGTCAACATCGACCTACACCCAGCGTCTTGTACACCGGGTAAACGAGGTCCCGCTCCTTGGAGTGCTTGCGGCACGCAACGGCCAAACCCGGGCAGGGAAGCGAGCCGGATGCGAGATCGCGAAGCGGAGTCCTTCCCCTGATGTCACGGTGCGCCCCACCCAATCAGAGCGCGGTGAACGCAGCGACGCTTGTGTTCGCTCTCGGGGCTAATACGTACGATTTTTTAAGCTCGTCAGTTACCGCGCTCTCTCCGTACGTTGCCGCGATTGGTTCTCCCAAGTGCTGTGCGGGAAAGTAGTCGACGCCTCTTTTTAGGGTGTCTATATTGACTGCAGTTCCTTCTGTTAGCCCGACACTCGCGTTTTTTTTTTAAATACCCGATATAAAACCACATCGTGATCTCAACGAGCCGCTTCTACGCTTTATGGTATCATAATTTGCAACATAAATAAAGGGCGAAACACTTTCACCGTTTTATCGTTGCCGGCACTTTTACGTCGGCATTAAAAAAAAAAAATGGCATAGAATAAATAGATCAATCATGTTTGTCTAATTGGTACAGCCGAAATCGCGCTTGATTCCCTCTTTGTCAATAAATAACGAAAAAAAAAAAAAAGATAGCAGCAAATTTTGTGGCACGAAATGGCGCCTTTGAATTAACCGTCCGGAGCTGCTCGCCACCGTTTGTTTCATAAAACATGCACCGTCACGCTGCCCGTGCCTAAACAAAAAGAGTTTGAAGGTTTTCGTACATCCGATACGGTACGATGGCCCTCCGGTACGAACTGCGCATGCGCCACCACAGAAGACCCCCATTTGCGCAGTGCGTACCGTATCGGATGGGCAAAAACGGTTCCCTCAAACTCCCTAATGTCGCTACTAAAATAAACACTGAGTGCGTTTTTTTTATATATACTCCGTTTTACTTGAAGTTTGTACGAAGTCAACGCTATATTCCAATGGAGCTGATCAAGAGGCGCCGAAATTGTTTTATCCTCATGGCACTCGTGGTCTTGGCGCGTCTGCCAGCAGCGAGGTTAAACCAACCGCGCGCAGATAAAAGCGCAGGGTTTCGACGGATTAAGTGTGCTTGATTGGTTGCAGCGGGTGACCGCAAACGCACAAAGACAACAGCGCCATGACATGCACATTTTATGTTTCTTGATTGGCTCCATTCGGATCCTAAACGGAGCGCCCGCGTTCGTCTGGTTCTTTCTCAGGGGCTGCGGTGACCTCAGAAAGACGCCGAGCTACGATTGGCTCCAACTGAAGAATAGTGGGTAGACCTCGAGGTTGCTTTCTCTGAGGTCTACCCACTATCCTTAAGTCGGAGCCAATCGGAGCTCGGCGTCTTTCTGACGTCACCGCAACCTTCGAGAAAGAAGCAGACGAACTTGTTCTCCGTATAGCGACGGCCGCGGTCGGACTTAATATTCTGAAACGAAGTATGAGGACCGTCGTGTGCGTAGCCGGTCGTACCTCTCGGCCGTTTTCATCGGAGGTCGCTTCGAAATAATTTGTCACGATGGTGGGCATTTCTCCGCCGTTCTGCAACACCCGCCCGCCGGGATGTACACCTGTGGAATGCATAAAAAAAAATTAAAAACAATTGGTAAACACTTACGCAACCCGTAAGGTGCAGCACAGCGACAGTTGACGTGTGATGTCGGAGCCGCTAAGGTGTCATTTCGGAGCAGATGGACTGAATGAACGGTAACGGTGCCAGTGTGCGCCACAAAGTCCGCATGGGCCGTGTCGTATTAAACCGAGTAACACACCGGACCAAAAGTCCACAGCGTTTTGGAACCAATGATGCTGTATTAAGTAAAGAGCATTTCGTGAACGTGCTAAACAATTTTATTGGACATAAACTATGACTGCCTCGTGGTAATTAAAGAACACTTCGAAAATCACGTGCCCAAGTTTGAAATTTAGGAAACTACGAAACTGCGTGAACATACATGAACCGTTCCCTGTCGTTGGTGTGGCTGCCTGACCGTCTTACGCAATGTTATGGGACGCAAATTAATACCGCCTTGTGGTCACTGACGAACGCTTCCAAAATCAAGCACTCAAGTTCCAAGCGTTGTAGGTCCACCTTATTTCACGCCCGTGGTTTTGCCGGCTTAACACCCACGTAATTTTTGTTCGTTTTATCGCCCTGAGAACCTCTCTAGCGTAATTAGCGAAAACGCTTTGTTTTTATTGTTTGCATTATCAGCAGTCTCGTGTCTATGTTCATATGTTCCGCCATGGTGTCAAGTGACGTCACTGTGTCATTATGTCACGGTGTCACCTGACGTCATTTAGTCGCGTGGCGTCACTGTGCGACGTGGCTTGATATCAGAATTTCATATCATGGCATCAGCTGACGCCATGTAACAGGTGAAGTGAAGAGCGGCGTGATGTCAGAGTCGTCTCCAGCGGTGTGACGTCAATGTAGAATCTTTTGGCGGAGTGCCGAAAACGGACCGCGTCGATATGAAACGCGGTCGACGTCGCGCAACCCGCGAAGTTCCTCACTAACAGCTATCGCTGTAATATCGCTGTAAAAATAAAATTAGCTAGTCGTCCATTCTAAAGTCACTTGATACTCTCTTTTACGAGCAGTATACCAACTATAAAGACGCATGACGAAGCACATTCGGCGAGAATAAAATGGCGTCTTTCGATTAATTCTTCTGCTGCGATCTGTTCCAAGCGGATGTATTTTATAAAGCACATCCGCTTTATAAAACCGCACCGTCACGCAGTCGGAGTTTCCGAAAATAACGATATTTGTTAGAAGCGCGAAACGCAGATTTTATTTACGGGTTTTTTATGGTGACATTATTCTTGCAAAGTGATTGGGACCAAACTGTTATAAGTTCTTGAAATGCTCCATGGCAATTGTCAATATGTTTGAGACGTTGATCAGCTCTCTATATAAATCCTAAAACGCTTGCATAGATGTTTTTAGTATACACGGTGTCCTCGAAAATAATTCGAAGATTTTTATCACTTCTAAGCGAAACTAAGAGTCACCGAACGCTCACTGTTTGCCCAAATGTATATGCTAGCGGTCCGAACCGGATGCCAAAGTTCGAGAGTTTGCCACAATTTGGTTAAAAAAGTATAACCGATTTTGTTTTACATGTTCAATGGGGAAATTGCGGCCGCTGAGGCCGACGAATACATGGAGCCGAATGGCATCTACAACCGGGAACGAACCCAATTTTCCCATTGAAATTTTTAGAAAATCACACAACTTTCGAACCAGATATTGGCAAGATCTGGGCTTTTGGCACCTGGTCTAAACTGTTAACTTTATATTTCTGCGGAGGCTGAGCATTCGGCGATGCATACTTAATTTTTGCAAAAAAAAAAAAAAGGAAAAAAAACATTTAGCATTTATTTTTGGGCACACTGTACATGCTACGTACACGTTAGTGCTCCGAAATCATGGCACTTCTGTTTCGTGATGTCTGGGTTTTCGAACTAAATGATCGCGTCACTTGCTAGGAACCACAAGAGTTTCCGCTGAGTCTTCCAGATAGTGGGCACACATTATTTGTTCTACGCGTCTGCCGTAACATATGTTTTCTCACAAGGTCTCCTGAATACTGAATGAGTTTCTTCCCCTAAAACGTGCATGAAAACCAAGACCCGACCTGTGGGAGGCAGCTTGGTCCTCTGGATGCTGAGCTCCGGTAGCCTCCATTTTTGGGCATCCTGGTCCCAGACGCTTTGGGCCTTGACGAGTTCCAGATTGGCGTAATTGGAGTCCCTCCTGATGCACGGCTGCACCTTCTCGAGGATCTGACCCAGCAGCCTCAGCTGCTGGTCCTGCCGCCTTATTGTTTCCAGGTAGTCGGTGCGGTCGGCCTCGAACTCCGTCTGCAAGTCCCTGACTTCTTGCTCCAGGGCCTGAATCTGTTGGGTAGATAAATATTTGTTTTGAAAAATAAAAAGATAAGCCGGAGTTTATTCTCTGTCTGGACTCTGTAGGGGAATGTAGAGGGGAGCGCAAGCGTTGAATAATGTGCACTAATATATCCGCGAGTTGAGCATGAACTGCAGCCAGATTGAAGATGGAGCATCAATTCTACGTCAAACTCTGAAAATGTGAAACAGGGACCTTGAAATCAGTCGGCAGGCTTATAGGGCGTAAAAGAAATGAGTCGTGTCAAGTGTTTTTGGGGTCGCTCAGGCTTTTCTAATGGCTGAACATCTCTGGAAGACGAAGAGAGGTCGGGGAAGGTCGTTCAACTTCTTTTCGACTTCCAATGTTATTCTGCTATTCTTGAAGCGTGGGTGAAACTGAAAATCCCTAGCACGGCTCCTTGCTTTTTTGACATAAGCCTGTCGATTCATTTCAATGTACCTCTTTAGGATTTGCCGAGTGTTACGCAGAATTAATGTTCGCTCTTCGCTCTTGTAGCAATTCACGCTGAAATCACCAATGCGTTTTTGCACGTGGTCATAGTAACAGGCGTAGCGCAGCTCCAAATTTCCACAGAATGACACCCTTTGGCATAATGACACATGGTCCCTGCCTTGAACAGCTGCGCGTGCATAACCGTGCTGCCCTCTATTTTCACGCTACAATACCAGTCTCGCAACTTTTCGGTTGCACTTTCTACATGCACCTAAAGTTGACCTTCAGGATCTTCGACCTATTTTTTTAGTTCATTAAAGATGTGCTTTAATCCTCTAATTACTGTTTCTTGGGCCGGGGCTTTTGCCGTAGTAAAAGTGGTGGGTCCAGCTGTTGAAGCGCTCTTTTCATTTGTTTTTGTTGAGTCTGATATTTAATGCATACGCATAACAAATGTTCAACATCTTCCTTGATTTATTGCAGTTTGAATTATCAGTCCCGCCAAGAAGAAAATTGTAGCTGTTCACTCTGAGTCGCAGTCTATGGTACAATGTATTTAGCTTTCTGAAAAGACTACCCGGTAGACGTGTAAACAGGTGGCCAAATAACGCGAACATTTTGCCGATCTGCAATCTTTTTAAACTACTCAAATGTACGGCTCATGTTGACACGAATAAAAAGGGTAGACTAATGTAAATCTCAAATTCAGTGCTTAATCAGGCGTTGTCGTGGCTGTAACTTAAAAGAAAGGGAATTGTTTATTCTGCATAAAGGTTTACAGTCGAAGGGGTGGAATACGTTTTTTTTTTTTTGCAATAAACTTTTATGAAATAGTAATACATGTCCCCACAACGGCACCAAGCTTCTGCAAGACTGTTTCTTGATTTCCACAACACGTGGACCAACACATGAAAAGCCTCTGAACTTTCACCCTTTTTTGTGGGTATTTATGTACATATTCAAGCTGCTCTCCCCTCATTCAGCAATGTTGAGAGAATTTATGTTTTCGGGTCTTCGGCACGGGCCTTCGCGCAACGCGCTGCTGTGCTGCCGCGCACTATCTGAAATGTTTTGCAGAATACAGCTACTGCGATTGTTTTTCATGTGATGCAGCGCTTTGTTCTGCGCTTTACCTTTTTCTTTGCCTTCTTGACCAGCGAAGACTTTATCTTGAGCTCGGCGTTGATGTCTTCGTAGTCAGGAAGCAGCGTCCGGTCCTCATCATCGACCTTGGCTAGGGCTTCTGGAACACACAGTAAAAAAGTCACTTTCTCAGCAGCTATCGACCAGTATAGGCTCGATTTTCTATTATGTCAACGATGCAGCAAATGCTATGAGTGCTAGCCTATGGGCGTCCTGCGTCTGCTAGGAGCTGCTACCGATCGCCCAGCGAACAGCGCCGCGCGCGGAAACTTTTGAGTCAGCCTAGGGAGAACGGTAGAGCTCCACCACTGCTCCCGCTGCTCCCGCTGCTCCTGCGCTTCCGCCAATGTGGTAGCCCAAGCAGGCATGTCGACCTTGCAATGCCCACCGCTGTACCACTGCAGTCGAACTGCGACTGCCGAGGTCGCTTCCCGATGGGTACGCGCGACGCGGCCGCAAGAGGCGCGCGTATCGCCCAATGAACTAAATCTGCAGGGTGCCCATAGAATTGCACGCAGCTCGCAAAACATATACGTAACACAAAAAGTCTGTCTTATCTGGTGGAAGCGCTTATCCTGGCGGCAGCCGAAAGATGAATTCATAACGCAGCGTGCGATGAAACAAAAAGACCAATGGCGCGCAAAAAAAAAACAACAACAACAAAAAACGAAGACAAATGAGCAAAAGTGTACACAGGACAAGCGCTGTGTGTGCACTTATTTTTCTTTGTCCCTGTTTTCTTTATTTTCTTTTTTTCGCGCGCTGTTTGTTTTGTTTTTGGTATGAACCAACTATGGGCACCCTGCAGTGGCCGATACACGCGCCTCTCGCGGCGGCGTCGCGAAAGAATACCCCCCCCCCCCCCCCCCCCCCCCGCGTAAGACGGTGCATAAGTGACTGCCGAAACCATCAATTAGATTGTTCATTCCCTTGAAGCGTAAAAGACCTACTGTTCGAGCCGCGCCAGGCGTCCGCGGCGAAATTCGGGGTTTGTGGCAAATTCGCGGCAACCAGCATTTGTGCCTGGGTAGACTTTGTTGCGACGCAGGTTGTGGGCGCAGTATTCTGCACTCACAGTGCTTACGTGAGTATTAGCTAGTCAGTCATGTCTCCTAAAACCTCTTTCTTTCCTTCTCCCTTTCATCTACCAATCCTCTTCCCCAACTCAGAGTATCCAGAGGCAGACCGGTTAACCTCCTTGTTTTCTCCTCCTGCTCTTTTCTTCTTCTGCGCCGCGTACTTTCGATATGTTGCGAATTTGCGACAACCGGAAATAATTACATTTTATTTTTCTAGGCTATTCTTTTTTTATGAATTTCCCATAATTCTTCAATTTGAGCATCTCTGAAAAACAATGTAACCATTTAATTTCAGCCGAACAACTGCAGAAGGTTACTGCGGACAATTTCAAACGAATTATGCGCGGCAATAGTGCAATATTAATTCACACCAATTATAACCTCAAACATGTGTACGTTTCGATGCTAGACCTGACATAGGGTGTCCCCCCAAAATATTTACAGCGCTTTTTTCTTCGCAAAAATAAACTACGCCTCGCCCAACGCTCATTCTCCGTCGAAATGCAGCGCTTGAGGCCCGAACCAGGTGCCAATATCTTGTTCAAAAGTTATAAGTGACTTTTCTGAATATTTCATTGGAAAAATGGAGGGCCGATGAAGCTCTCGAGTGCATGGGGCTCTACGGCTACAGAAACCGAAAACAAGCGAAAATGAGCCCCATATTTTCCCGTGGAATGTTTTTTTTAGAAAATCACCTACAACTTTTGAATTAGATATTGGTTCGTGCTGAAACTGACATCTGGGTAGGACCTCTAGCGCTATCTTAAGGTGGAGAACGAGCGTTCGGCCATGCGTAGTTTATTTTGGCGATAAAACAAGCCCTGTAATTTTTGATTTTTTCTTGAGGGGGGGGGGGATTTGATGCAAATTTTTTGCATCGAGTCCCTTATGCAAAATATTCGATGCTCTAAATGTTTGCCCAGTATAGTGAAGAATCGTAATACTACCGAGGATTGTAACAGTGTGTTGCATAGGGCCCGCCTCAATTCAACTTGTATTTGTTGCATAAAAGTTTTTCGTTCTCCAGAAAATGTAATCAAGTCCATGCAAATTCTTTGCGAATACACGAAAGGATAAAACATCGAGGACGGGGACGGAAGCAAAACTTCCTTCATGTATTCGTAGCTATACACCAACACGCTCGTTTTCAATTTTCAAAGTCTTTGTTGCGTTGTTATCACTCTCTCTAGGACTCGCCGTCATAGAACTTCCAGTGGCAAAGCCAGGAGGAGGGGGCAAAGGCCTCAGCCTCCCCCTTCCCCTTTCTGAAATGTAGCTTATGCATCGTGCGGTAAACATGACGCGGCACAGGCGCTTAATGACCGACGTTTTCCCCTTTCTTGAACGCCATCTCTTTCTCTCTCTTTCACCTTAAAGGCCGACCTAGAGAATCGTCTTCTGCCGGGAAGAAAACCGGTTTCCGGCTTCCTTCTCTCCATTCCTCCTCGCACTCTTGTCTCCTCTCTCCCCGCAGGAGCAGGTCTCTGATCTACTCCCCGCAGAAAGGAGGAGGGTCTCCCTCTTTCTCGAATAAAGAGAAGGCATCGAGGGAGGGTTTCCTAATTTCTGGCTGCTCGTTGGACTTTAATTCTGGACGTCGCCGACGCTAAAGAGCACCCCCCCCCCCCCCCTCCTTTTTCTTTCTCGCAAAATGTCCTGGCCAAGCCCCTGGCAGGTTCCGGTGAGTAGCCGGCACGCATACCTGCCAGTGCACGTATCCTCTTTTCAGCGAAGCTCTTGCGCTTGGCTCGCCTCTCTTTGAGCTCGGCGTCGTGCTTCTTCTCGCCGCCCAGCATCTTCTCCTGCAGCTCCTGCAGCCTGAAAACGACAGCATCGTACGATCAATCGTGCTGCCAGGTAGGTGCGTTGATCAGACGCTAATTTGATTGCTTGTCTAATATGCTAGCGGAAAAACATTCAGTTGTGAACTCCTTAGGCCCAATATGTATTGTATTAAATAACTTGATTGCGAAAAAGTGGAATTCATTTAATGATCGCTTTTGACAGTAACCGTTATTTGTATAACTGTTTTACTGAGCACTGTATAGATTGATAGCGATCGTTATGATTTTATTTGTATCGTTTAACTGATAATGTTTTTTTTTAGCCCATGTGCATATATTGGATACATCAGGCACTGATTTATTTTATATTTTGTTATGTTTCTTATATTTATGCGAAGAGGCTATATGGGAAACATTAAAAAAAATATTTTACGTGTCTCATTTTGAAACGAAGCGAGCTTTTTTAGCTGTTTTCGCTTCTGCGTCGGAGGTCGGCAATTGATGTAATAGATGAGTTTATAATTAGTACACTGTCGCCGTTAGCAGGAGTTTTCCTAAATATTTTTTGCGTAAGCGAGGCTTATATTTTATATTTACACCTATGGGCGGTAGAAACAGTGCGCTGAGGGGCAAGCCTTTTCACACCCAATTTGTACTGACGAGTAAAGTATTTCCGAAAATCCTCCGAAAGTCGTGATTAAATTTGAAATTTTACTTCCAAGAGTTTTAACCTGCTGGCATGATTACACGACGAGTGATATAATAAAATAATTAGTAATGTGAACCGCCTGTTGCATGTTAAATAAAAGTAGGATTATTTGACATATGTGCGTATCTTCCTTACATTCTTTTAAATAAATAAAGAGCGCACATACAAAGGTGAACATATATCTATCCGAACATGAATTGACTTGTATGTTTGCCAATAACAATTATGAAATATTTTTTTTTGTAAATTGAATGGTTTATTGGATAGATGTGAGTATTTTTTTCTCCAACGTACCTTTCAAGGGCTTTTGCTTGCATCTGGGCCATTGTTGTGGGGCTACTGAGAAAGAAGAAAAAAAGAAGAGCATTAAGGTCTCTGTTTCCTAATTCAGTTAAAATATGAAACCAATAAAACAATTGAAAAACACAGATAAGCACACCGATAAACACACCTGGAAAGCACTTAGCAGTTTATGTATTTCGGTACAAAAATACTTGGGACCAGTAAAATGGTATCATTATAGGAAAGGTTGCATTTTTTGTCACATAATAAAAGCTTTTTTTTTCATTCAGAAAGTTCTAGCTAGTGACATTCAAACGAGGTCAAGTAAAATTGATATAATTAAGAGAACATTTTTTTCTTCTTGTGGGACGATCGCAGAAGAAAACATAACTTTATCGATTGCTTAACCTTTCAAACACGTGCGTGTCCACTTTGATCTGCAAAATTTAGTATATCTATTCGGGCAATATATTACTCTCGATCGAAAATAATGCTTTAGGTTTGTAAGGTTTGCCTCTGTGCACTTTGCGGTGAAGGGTTATTATTATTTTTTTCCTTCCCGAGGGCTTGTTTTCTTTTATATGTACGACATGCTAAACTGCTTCACAGAGTATCGCATGTCGTCATTTTTATGTTTTGAAGGAATAATGTATCACCAGTCTGGATAAAGGCCCGTTCACACTCTTGCAATCGAGTACGACCGAGAGAGGCGAGACTTGTTGGAACCTCTTAAAATTTCTTAGGACGAGAGAACACACCGGCACGCTGGCGCCATCTTTGCAGTGACCCCGGAACTGCATTTCACAAGACTGAAGGTTTGGCGGTATTTCCGAGGTCAAATTTGCGTAATACCTATAAGAAAGGCTCGTTTATGACGTTGACAAAAGTTTTTCGAGCCAAGAAAGAAAGGATAATGCGCGAGAGAAATAGAAAATACGCCGGACCGCCAAGTTCACACTGCTACGCATTAGATGGCGCCAGTGTGTCCTCTCGTTCAAAGCCGTTTATTGAGAGAGTTTGGCCATACATTGGTTTGGATAGACGAGCATCTCGGGGCCAACCACAGGCCGAGAAACAGCCCCTAGCGGTGGTCGTGTGCTCTAAATATGTGACATGACTAATTTAAGCCGTTTTAGCGTCGCTGTGACGTGAGTTGCATGCAGTTGTGCATGTGAGTTTTTCGTCATGCCAATATTCAATTGTAGAATAAACGAACGTGCGCTTCAAACCAAGGCCAGCTTGCTAGAAACAGCGTCTCAGCTGAGACGGGGAAAGAAAGCACTGCCAAAGCCAGCGCACGAGCCGAGCGGGACTCCCCGTCTCAAGACGCTCGCGCGCCCCACCCTTTGCACTGTTTTCTTTCAGCCAGTCTCAGCTTATACCCCTGTCAGACGGGCTAGTTTAGTGTCACTACAAGCGAGTGCACTTCGCCCTTAGTGTCATTTCTGTAGTGCGCCACACGGCTCCTTCATGAGGAACACACTTCATTTGGAGTGAGTTTGACGAACTCACTTCGCTCGATCGAGTGCGTGGCATCAATGCGGAGGGCAAGTTCGTCTGCTCCTTGCGCAGGGGGTAGCGGTGACGTCAGAACGCCGAGCCCTGATTGGCTGATCGCGCCCCCCTATCTGAGCGTCGTCTGTTTCTTTGCAACGTTGTCTGCTCGCAACGTCGTCTGCGTCTGTCTTACGTTTCCTGCGACTTTCGGAAGTGCAGAGGCCAGATTCACGAAACGATCTTGCGCCAAAAATGTGCGTAAGACAAAACTTAAGAACAAATTCGTATTCACGAAACGAAATTTTCGTAAGTTTTGCGCAGGTTACGGCGAAATCCTACAACAGCTCCGAAGCTGTCTTACGGACTTCTTACGATCAACTCAGCATGGCCGACAGCGTCGCGGTCGCGACGACCCACGGACGTTTATTTTTCTACGTGAGCTTCTCACGCGTCCTGACTTCAAGCAGCAAGAAAAAAGTAAAAATTACTTGAAACAGAGCACGACGAACAAGAACGCTGGATCCACAGACACCGGTGAAAAGCTCCAACGGCCACCATTTCGCCGAACGCGACCAAACGAGCCGGGCAGTTAGGCCTAGCAGGCACTCCGCGACTCGGCGACCGTCTGCCCACGACCGGCTGACGTGCTGAATGGAATATGCCCGCGCGACCCTTGTGAACCCTTCCCGTGTTATACTTTGATCGCTGACCTCAATTTTAGATTAAGAGGTCAATTTCTTCCTCTTGTTATTTCCTTGTTTACCGAGGCAACGGTGACTCTCGCCGGTTAAAAAGCGGTGAATCTCCGACAGACGCAGGAAAGGTAAAGCAGCCATCGCCAGACGTAAAGCAGACGACGTTAACTGCGCCAACCCGCCGGCGCCGTTAAAGAGTGAGGGGTCTCGCCGCACATGAATGGAGGGAAAAAGTGTTCGGGAGGGAACTTGCGGACACTAACACGCTCACTCTCGGTTCTTAGCAAACAAACCTCGGCGCCTCGGGACACCTCGCCGCCAGTGAGTCCTTTGACTTCCCTCCTCGATGCGCGTCTGCTAGTTGTTAGACGAAAACAATGTACCGCTCGAGTTATTTCGTCTGCCCTCTCTTAAAGGCAAAGTCGAGTTCGCTCCGAAAGTCGCAGGAAAGGTAAGACAGACGCAGACGATGTTGCGAGCAGACGACGTTGCAAAGGAGCAGACGATGCTCAATAGGGGGTCGCGATCAGCCAATCAGGACTCAGCGTTCTGACGTCACCACTACTTCCTTTCTCATGCGCAGAAGACGAAAATGAGCCCACTTGCGAGGCGTATAGGAGTGTTTCAACAGCAAAACATAACAACACAGAAACCAAAAGCGTGGCGTAAGTTTTATTTTATAAAGAAAAAGAAAATCGTGAAAGCGACGACATGTAGAAGAGTGGCATTGCAAGAAAAATAGTGGGGTGGACTTGGAGTTTAGGCTGATCTGAATCAAGATTAGCGGAGCGCTGAATTGATAAAAGACGACGACAAAGTCAGTCATTCATGGCTATCTTGGTTAGCAGCGAACGATAGAGCCTACTTTTGTTTCAGCATTTAACTATTCGAGACAACACGATAATTATGATCTGATTAGGCAGTGTCAGGGCGTCCTCGTATACTTCCGTGGGACGAAGCGGAACGCCAAAGTTGGATGTGCTTCATTCTTTATCTTGGCTTGCGATGATCGATCAGAATCATCCGATTTGCATAAAAATCGTTCATTAATGTAACGTTGTTTTAGAGCACAGCTCCTAGGCACCCGTTTCTGGGTTTAGCGGTGTCGACGTAACCGCGCGCTCCATTAAGGGCTGTTTCTCAAAATGACGTCACACGTGACGGTACGTGTGTCGTCACGAGTGACGTCACGAGGGTAAAATTTTCCCGCTAAAATTTGCGGTAAAAGTTTTTGCTAAGTTTGGCGGAAAATTTTTCCGCTAAATTAAGAGGAAACATTTTACCCATGTGACGTCACACGTCAATTCAGCGGGAAAATTTCCCGACTGAATTTAGCGCGAAATTTAGCGAAATTGTTACGCTAAGTGGGACGGGAACAGGAGAGGAGGATGGGAGGGTACGGAGGGGGAGCAGCTGGCATACCCTCCCCTTCGTACCCTTCCTCCCTCCTCCTCAAGAGCTGCACTCCGATTCGGCATTACAGTGAATTGTAAACGTCAATTTTTTTAACGTGTCTTTATTAAGTAGTATCGAAGCCGAGTGGGCTAGCGCCCACCTGATCGGAGTACGTGGAGAGAAAGCTCGCGCTGGAGAAGGAGAACCCAGTGATCCTGAGCTCAATCCCCAGCCCTGCCCGAAGAACACACTTCCAATGAAGTGAGTTCGGGGAGCACACTACGCTCGCTCCGCTAGACCAAGTGTGTAACCTCGATAGCAGTGTTCAAGGAGTTAAAATAATAGAATAAATTAACGCTGCGTAAATTTAGTATTATTTTGATAGGACTAATATTAGATGCGCACTTGTTTTCTGTTGGCAGGAAAGTAGTGCATTGTAGAAAAACAAGCGGCTAATCTAGTTTCCAGCCTTGGCCCCTGCGCGACGGCCAACGACGGCCAGGAGGCACCTGCACGACTCCACCAGGAATCTGAAGGTGGCAGGAGAGTCGCGAAAGGCTTGCTTGAAGTAGAACTCGCCCAAATGGGGCAAGGTGTCTTCGAACCACCGTTCGTTCCTCTGGAAAGTCCACCGCAGTCGACTGATCACGGGCACGTTGTCGGTCATGAGAGTGGCTATGGTGAAGGCATTGGCCTGCAGCCTGCTGATCGATGTCACTTGAAATTCTTGTCTGCGCGTCGGCATCCAGGTCCAGCTGCCTCTTATCTGAAAGGCGTTGGGCTCTCACGGAGAAAAGTGCCCCAACCATGCGCTTCCACTGTCCAACATCGCGGATATTGCCCTCCAGCTCGTCCTCCACACACTCCATGATGTTTCATTGTGGCGAGTGGCGAGTGGCCGAGTGGGCTCGCGCACACCAGCTCGGAGCACGCGGAGCGAAAGCTCGCGCTGCAGAACCTAGGAATCCTGGGTTCAATCCCTACTTCTGCTCGTTTCGATCTGTACTCCGTTTCACCTTATGTTGTACCGCAGACAAGGCTAGATGCGCGAGCTCATAGCGTTGGGAAATACTCTTAACGCACGAGAACTTGTGCCGCCTTGATGTGCCCTAAAGCAAGGAGCTCGCGCTTGTAGCCTTTTCTGCGGTACATCATAAGGTGAAACAGAGTATCGTACCGGCGTGCGGACGTGTATCACTGGCTTGTAATGACTGATCGTAATGATCAAATTGGATTTAAATTTGAATTAGAACTCGTGACTTAGCGCAACAATGTGTGGTAACGTGTTTTTAATAAAACGAAGACGTTATTTAGGAAAAAATGCGTATGCACTGTAATATGTTGCGTGCCCATTACTTACCCATCGTTATTGCCATCATTTTGGAGTGCATGCGCGCGACACAAAAAGGCAACGATAAATTAAATCTGACAGGCGCATGGTTTGTTGATTTTAATAGAAACAAGTTTATTTATCGATTGCTTAGAAGCGAATGCTGTCCCCCACTAGCTCCAGCTGTCTTGGTAGATCTCGATGTACATGCAAGCCCTCGCAAATATTTCTAAGACGATTCTGCAGGTGCAGAGTAATTTTTCGCTCCCGCTTTACTGTAGGCTCACCTCTCCGGGCTTTTGTCAATGCCGTGGCAACGAGCGCCTGATTTTGCTTTAGGTATTTAATCAGCCTCAAGACGCTTGGATGGGCGTGGCCGACGAGCTTCTGGAACCCGGTACTCTATCTTTCGCAGGTGTTCATCCGGTCTTTATCTTGAAGAGTAGTGCCGTACATATTCCACGTACCGGGGAAAACTCCGGTCGCCGTCGGCGCAGAGTCAGGCGAAGGGAAGAATTCGCTCTGGATGCCGCCGCAGATGGAACAGAAGCATAAAGAAAGCGGCGGTTGACATACGTGCAATCAAAGTAGTCCAGCAGGTAGCCGATGTCACCGGTAGACTTTTCCCTGGTGGTTAGTTCTTGTGGAACAAGCTGTGGTGGAAGGAACCCGAGCCTATCTATAATCCCGCACAATTTTCTAAATTGGTCATCTGTCTTGTACTTTTCCAAAAGGCCGAAATCCTGTTCTTTCAAAGTATTAAAAAAAATCGTAACTCAATGGTGGATGAGGTTCAAGTTCTCCTAAAAATGGTCCAATGTCCATTGCGTCTGCCCTTTATTTCAGCCCGTGTTTCGCCCGGGTATGAAAAAAAAAAAAAAAAAAAAAGAAATCGAGGTGAGCTTTTGCCCGGGTCTGTCAAAAAATGGGTGAGCTTTTGTCCGGGTCTGTTAAAAAACGGGTGAGCTTTTGTCTGGTGAGCTTCTGTCCGGTGAGCTTCTGTCCGGTGAGCTTTTGTCCGGTGAGCTTTTGTCCGGTTACCTAGCAAGCCAGCCCAGAGAAAAGTGTCACCGATACTCCATCTGCACAAACATCAGCAGTGCAGACAAAGGCATGGGCACGAGCGCATGGCCTTTAGAAACTGCCTCCTTTGCACGAGTTTTCGTACAAACAAAAGCATTTCGCTGAGCTAAGCTCACGCGCCTGTGCCTTTGTCTTTACTGCAGACATTTCTGATATGGAATTGAGAGGCCGAGATCGAATGCTTCTATTTCACGCTTTAAATGTCGTTTGCAATATTGTGACGTCGCGGTCTCCTGATTGGCCGACGCTGTGTCGTACCTTTAGTTTACGCTCGAACCGCGGGGGGAGTTTTCGGCGCTGGTTGCCTTTGCTCCGCCGATTGTCCAAACTCTCCTAATATACGGCTCTGCTCTCGTTATAAGAGGTTTCAAGGAACACCGTTTTAAAAGGTCGCAAGAGTGTGAGCGGGCCTTAAGTGTTATGTTTTTGCACGAAATTGGTTGTACTGTTTCTGGTCGCTTCTTTGTATTTGCATGCTTGCTATTGATGAGCGGTCAGTGTGTGTCAAATTGAAACTCACAGGGAACTCAACAAAGGAAAACGTTATGAAAATTCATCCTGTTGCTTGCGTCACTATATGTTCAATAAAGTTTATCTAAGTATTGACTGGAACGACATACGGTTGCGTGTCGTCCGAGGGTGAGGCATTCGGTGCCCTGATGTCGGAGGGCTCGGGCGACAAGGCAGACACAACGACGAGTTCTTCCTCTTTCGACGATTTTATGTCGTTGTTGTTCATCTGTAGAAAAAGAGTAAAGCAGAAAGAAATATTACGAGGTTCAGAGATGTAGAGTCGAGGAATGCTTTCCCCCATCTATGATCTTGAAATGTTTTGCGAATAAAAACAAAACCTGTAATGTACTGAGGGTGTAGTAAGAAATGTTTATTTTTACCACAAAAGTAACCTACGCATCACCGGACGCTCGGTTTACGCCCCAATGTTACGCTAGCGATCTGGACCAGATGCCAACATTTCACAGCTTCTTATGTAATACAAAAGTTTAAAGCAATTTTTGAAAAAAGTGAACTAAAAAATGTTGGTTAGGGAACTTATCAATACATTGGCATAAATGGTGTCGGCAACGAGTAGTGGACTACATTTTCCGTATGGAAACACAAGCACAGACAAGAAGGGAAAGGGCGAGAAGAAGGTGTTGACGTCCTTCGTTCCATTGGCCTTCCACCTTCCGTGGTGCGGTCGGTGGAGTAGCGTCCATCGTTCTTGCCCCCCCCCCCCCCCCCCCCCCCCCCCCTCCCCTATCCTTGGGGGGGCTCTTTACTTGAGGGGACAATGAAGAAAATAACAAGACGAAAAGAGGAAAGATATGATAGAAACAGCTTCTTTTTATTTTCTCTTGTTTCTTTCTTTGGTCCTATCATTTTGATTGACTTTTTCATCATGTTTAACTATCCTTAACAACTGTGTCAGTATTAAGCAATTTTTTAAACAAACACGAAACGGGCAAGGCGAATCGCAGGGTTAACACCAATGAGATTGTATCATTTGTAAAAAAAAAAAAAAAAAAAAAAAAGCGCGTTCATTGGATTGGCAAAACAAAAGTTGTCTCTCTCTCTGGCATTTCTGATCAGAGGCGTTTTAAAAGTCATAGCATCTAGAATGCCTCTTCGTGACCCTCCTTTTGCGGGCACAGTAAGGGGGCCACTGAAAGGCACATTGCGAGGGTTTTCTGAATATATAAAGCCACAGTGTCACCCGACGCAGCTCAAGTAATGTGAGGCTAACACTATAAATGCCATGCGTCAAGAAAGAAAAAAAAAAAGGGTTGCGAACAACAAAACGGCGATAATCAAACCCTCGGAGTGGGGCTGTTTGTTCCAAAGCTCTCCCTACTCGTATCAAAGCTCTCCCTACTCGTATCACTTGGGATCAGTACCTCGGGTTTTTGCCAGGCGTTCTCCCGCAGCCCTCGTAGCTGCGACTCGTACTGACTCCGAAGTTGCTCCACGTGCATCTCCAGCTTGGCCTTGCTCTCTTGTTCCTGGAGGCACCTGTTCCGAAGCTCCTCCATCTGGGCCTCGTATTGCTGCAGCCGCGAGAAGGAATTTCGTGCACACATTATCCACGCGCGGACCAATCGGGGGCGTATACGAGGACACGGCTGCTGGATCAACGCCTCGTCGATACACAGCCTGGCGCGGACTCGCGACGTCGACGAAAGTTCTGCGAGAAGTAATCTCCAGAGAAACGCCGCCATGGATCATTCGGGTAATCGCCTTCTGTTCTCCGCCATCTTTGTCTTTCAAACTCCGTTTCACCCTCGACCGCAGCCAACGCTACAATCCTACAGAGCCAATCAACCAGCAGCAAAAGTGCGTCGTCACGAAGCTCGACGTCTTCGTGCGTCTTCTACAATCGGCTAAACCAACCCCGCACAGAAAGAGAAAGAGCAGCATGTGCGTGACTTAATGCGGGACGGAGTTTATTCTGTAGAATGCGTTGCGAGCAGGCGCTAACGCTCTCCTCAGCTGAATATCAGTCTCACTGCGCATGCGTCTACAACCCAGTGACTCGGCACTTTTTTGTTTTGTTTTCTTTCGCCCGAGTGATAAAAGCCGTAAGGGTGCTTGTTAACGCGTTAAGGAACTCTGGGCGTGTCGAGTTCCCGTCATCCTGTAACCTCTCGGCAGCCAATGAGAATGAGGTATCGGTACGAAGCGGTGCGTCTGCGTTCGGATAGGACTCGTATCCTCGCTGATTTATCACGAGTCCCGGCCGAACACTGACGCAGCACTCGTGCCCAACCAGCGCCACACGCCGGCATCCCAGTAGGTGTCGTAAAAAATCCATCTTTATGGCGTTGTGATTCCGGAGGTCTGTTGAACTGGGTTGAATTCGCACATGTGTTTGGCGGTGTTTATTATATCGGAGTGGGGCTGTTTGTTCCAAACGTTTTCGATTTGCCCGCACATCCTGCACCGGGGCAGACAAGTGTAGGGCGCTACTTCCAGTCCTATATCAATACACATACCGGAAGTACTACACTGCCCTACACTTCTCTGCACCGGAGGTAAATCGAACGAAGCTACTAACAAGGAATTTATGCTTGCCGGGTTTTTTTATTTGAACATGACCTATGAGAGCCCGACTGGCTATAACACAATTTGCGGCTCAAAATTCCTTTTCTTTCCGCCCGAAATCCACTGGTCGATAATTGGCCGGTTTGATATGCGCTCTCTCTTTCCGTGGTCCCGTGCCGTTCAAACTAGCGTACCAAATGTATTCAAAGGCTCGCCATAAATATTAAAAAAAACAAAAAAACAGTATGAACCTAATTTTTATCTGGCTTCCAAGAAACTGCAAATACGCTGATCGAAGAAAATAATCTGCACGGATCACAGGAAGTACACGTACTACGTCATTCTCAGCATGGCGACGTACCGTGGGTTCTACGCGATGGCGGCTCACGACAGAACAGCGTTGCGACGGACATGGGACCGCCACTTCGGAACTGCCGTTTGCTGTAGTGGCCGATCGATCTTCAAAGGCAGAAAAGCGAAACGATCGCACGACAAACGGTGCATGCAACGTCATCGTCGTCGTCTGCTTCACACGCCGCAGAGGCGAAGTAGCAGAAAACAAATTGTAGGGAGCGATAGCCACGTGACTTCCGGCCACTTTGTCTTCCTCCACATTTCCCCCTCCTTCTCAGTACGCTTAGCCGGCCATAAATCTTCAAGTTCATGTTTCGGTTTCGGAGCAGTTGAGCTTTTTTTTGCTTTATTAAAAAGATACGTGACTCTCCAGCAAAATATTGAATGTGTAATTTCCTGACACCATTAAAAACTGCAAAGCAAGAGGAAAAAAAAAAAAAAGGTGTGTCAGAGTTTTTTAAGCACTTCCGTAGCAGGTGAACCAATTGACTACTTCCATAAATCCGTCACCGCGCGCGTTGCATTCTAAAAACTTGTGGGCCAGGTGCGATGTGCGTATGTAGTTCGCTGCCCACTTATTCCCACAATGCATAACGTGGCATTACGCCGCGATGAAGCGGTTCACTTTTTAGAATAAATTTATTAGGTTACTGTACTATAACGACAAAGTACACAAGACTAGCATTTCATCTTTAAAACCAATGAAATCAAAACTATACTTACGCTTTTAATCGTGTCCATGACCTTGTTCGTGTCCTCTGTTGGTCAGAAAGGTACGACATTATTATAAGCCTTTGTATTACTACGAGCATCTGCATGTACACGCGCGCAGACGCGTGCATTGACAAGCACATCTTTCTATATTACAAGCAAGGCACCCTTGAAACTTCAGTAGAGAAGGGGGAAAGGGGGGGGGGGGGGGCGGAACTCAAGGGGTTCTTTACTAAACAATAAGCATAAGAACACAGACAAAACAAAGAAAGATTTAGACGGGACGTTTTTTGGCGTATTATCCAGAGATGAGTAAGAAACTAGCCCAATTAGCCATCTTGGTTACTTTATTTCTTCATCAAATTGCTTCAGTCTGACGGCATTCCTGGGGTATTGGGAGCAAAAAAAAAAAAAGACCTGATTAGCAATAACAAATTCAGACCGATTTGTAAAAAAAAAAAAACACATTTATTGACGCTAGTACGTTAGGATCAACATTAAGTTGGCCAAGCTTGAAACATCGAAATTTCGTAAAAAGAAATCGCTTGAGTCTACGCATACATTCTTGGATCAACGGTCAAATGTGGAATGCTAATAATTAGGTCGTCACAAGTTGAGTCACTCAGGACAGATGCTTACAAAAATTTCGTTGTAGGGTAAAAAAACAAAACAATTGGGATCTAAGACAATAACCATACGAGAACCACGTACGCGCTTTAATAACCGTTCGGTCTGTGCTGATTAAGGAAATAGTTGGGTGATCATTAAGTGTCCGAACAGCTCCCCTTCGGCCTGCTTTCCTTAGGAAAAAACGTAGGAGAGCCATTGGCTTTATAAACGGGAACCAATGAATTGTAACACAGGAGTAACTTTTTTATTCTGTAGTGCAATATTCGCTACGTTTATAAGCATCATAATTACATGCTTAAAATTCCAGTGTTGACTCGACGTTATTTCATAAAACAGTTAGGCAAAGTAAAAAATCATGTCACGTTTCGCTTAATAGCAAATAGTTGCATTCATGCAGACATGTATGTTGATTTAAAAGTATATTCGCAATCACCCAAACATTGGTAAATTAAAAGAGAGAAGAAATTGTTCTCATCTTCTTCCTCATACAGGACGCGAAACTTCATTCATGCTGAATAACCATCAAAGCTTAGCAAACGACAGGCCAAAACAATGGCCTTTAAACCTAAGACTGACATATGAACAGCCATATTTCGAGTCAATGGAAATTTAAGCCATCTAGAGCTTTCCAGCCATTTCAAGCTTTAGGGTCATTGAAACATGGCGTTCCTCATTGAAATTGTTCTCGTCCCCTCAACACTGGTTCATGATTTGCCTTAGCCACTGTCACTGGGACGTCACAGGCAGGCCATTAATAATGACAAAACTAATGCTGGCAGCGTCCTGTCTACTGTAGTTTTTACTTTTTATCGACGGATAGAAATGTCGTCGCAATAAATGTCAGTCGTGACATTACTGACATGATGTACCCTCATGCGTAGCTTTTGTTGCTGTGGCGAGCTAATGGGTTTGCTGTTCGAAGTCAAAGCCTTTTTTCGAACACCAAGTTCGGCCAAAAGCATGAAACGCTTTCAACAAACACAAATATATTCGTGCTTAAAAAGCAGCAAGCAAGGCCTCTACCTTCATCGGGCGGAGTGTGTTCCCTGGATGCTCTGAAGTTCCGCCCTGTCAGCAGCTGCTTGAGCCTCTCTAGCTCTTCTCGGTACTCCCTCAGCAGAGCGTCCTTGGGATCCTCGTTGACGCAGGGCCTGTTCTGGATGTTCTTGGCTCGGTTCGCGTAGCGGAGCGTGCTCAGCGTCTCGTCGTAGTTGGAGTCGGCCGGTGACAGGCAGGCCAACATCAGGGTGCGGGTATTGCCCCCCAGGGAGTCTTGCAGCAGCCTGGTCAGTTTCGAGTCCCGGTATGGGATGTGCTTGCTGCGGCCGTCCACCAGGGCTGAGATTACGTTGCCAAGTGCCGACAAAGACAGGTTGATCTTGGTCGCCTCTCGTAGGCGTTCGCCCGTTGCACCTGCCATCGAAGGAGGTCAGTAATGACTAGGGTTATGCGTTTTCGCTATATACCTATAAACCTCGGAAAGAAACCCTCGAACCGGTGTCATCAAAATCGGGGTAAGAAAAACAAAACAAATAAAAGCTCTTTTGAATAAAAAATAAAAAAAAAGCTTTATAGAAACATTTGTATATCCTAAGCTTTAAGTTGATCCGCAAAAAAGCACACTCTGAACTGTTCGCGAGGCTGCTTCCTTCTTCGGGGACCACGCCCGTTGTGAAACATCAGACATGCAGGTTTGCAGGAGTGCATATAAGCTGCATCTGATCGAAGCATAGACAACCCACTGCTTCGTTAGCCACATAGGTACATATTACCACCGATACAAACATTTAGCCAAACATTTTGACTATATGCTTAGTAGCAAGACTGCTATTGTATTCTTTGACAATGAGCACATCTTTATTCATTCCCTCTTTAACTCGTTTCCTTCTCTTATTTGTACCGGAAAGTTTTCCGAGTTTCCTGCCTATTCGCAAATGTTTCATGGAGGATAAGAAATCCAACGGCCGCACACTGTTTTTTCAACGTAAGCCGTCACACAGAAAATAAAGACAGAAAAGCACCAAACCCCCCCCCCCCCCCCCCCCAAAAAAAAAAGAACACTGAAAAAAAAATTTGCCGAGTTTAAAAATTAAAAAAAAGAAGAAAAAAAAACCGGAAACACGGAATCCTAATAATGATTAACTAAATCTAAATCGATAATTATATACAGGGTGTTTCTCTAGACGCGTACAGCATCGCTTCTACGTAAAGTGCGTTGCGTACAGAAATAAACGTTTTATCTCCTATTGCTGTTTGCCAAAACACCTATTTAGGAAAGATAAATAATGTTAATTATAATTAGGGTCTTAATTATGCTTGAGTAGCTAAAGTTTAATTTGTCAATCTGAAGGTAGGTGTCTAATTATAATTTTTCAGGGCGTCGTCGAAAACCACTAAATCAGCGCACTTCACAAAACCATATATGGCAAGCAGAGCATTTTACGAAGTTCTGAAAAAAGCTCTAAATTTAACGCGTAGTTGAAATTTCGGTGGCGTCACGGTCCTCTCTGATGTAACGTGATGATGTCGCTATGTGACCCGTGACATCACGTGACACCATGACATCATATGACGCCACAGTCATGTTACCTCCTGACGCCACGTGACGTAACACACACAGCTAGCACGTGCTCCCAGTTCATTTGCGATAGTCTCTGCTCCCCGGTCTTTGTCAGCATGATCGAGTTGGTGTAACTATTTTGGCAGTATTACCGTTAAACGGCTTAATCTTAACGTTTTGTGTATTAGGTAGAGGTCACCTGTTGAAATTAAAAATACAGGAAAAGTGGCGCAAGCCAGAGTAATTGAATATGCTCCGCTTGCGAACAGAATTTCGCAACGGTCTTAAATTTCTGACGCTAAGTAATGCTGGAGAATCTATCGTCACTCTTACAGGAAACGTGACGGGCATGACATGAGGTAGTGGTTCACCGCGGATACGCCGGCGACTCCGCGTGTACGCCGTCATGCCTCTTCCGGGTCCCTCAGAAGCGCACGCGCTACGTTGCTGGGCGTTGTGTCGTCTGCTTGTAGATGGCCGCTTTCAAAACAACGCTTGCGTTACAAAAAAGGACGCAATTGCACACGTCTGACTGCACACGCAATCTCTGAAGATTCACAAAGCCTCAGCTTCGTCAGGCGTCAGTGCAATATCTACATTTAGCAAATGTAGAGCTAAAAGTTTGCCCCATCCCGAACCCTGCTCTCCGCAAGCGCTGTTGTCAAATTTGGCCATGTGTTGCCTTCTCTACCAATGAGGAGTTGGCGGGGAAAGGAAAAGGAAGGCGATGTTCTGGCTCCGCCATTGAGTTACCCTAGTGCAAGCGGCAGTCCAATTGAGAAGATTCAGTCGTACATGCACCCGTAGGTCTGCTGGCACGCACCTGTCTTGGCTTGCCGTTCACTTCCCGCGAGGTCGACGAGGTTGAGCTTCCCGGAGCGGATGCACTTGCGGCCGGTGAGTTCCATCTGCTCCAGGTGTATGGTGAAAACCGAGTGACTCCGGGACGAGTCCGCGTTCATCAGGGTGGCGCCCACGGACCGGTTTTTCCAGCCGCGCTCCATGACTGCTTCGCACGACTGCACGTCTTGCACCGGGTGCAGCGAGAGCCCTGCAGCACGGACGTCGATGATGCCCTCAATAGACCTTTTGCAAAAATCCCGAAAAGCCGCAAGCGAAATCCTGTAGCCTCCACAGCATCTGCCATGTGACTATATATGGTGCCAGGAAAAGCGTCTCAGACTGGCGTGTTTACCGCGTCCTAAAAAAGTGCTCCTTTGATTTCAGCCTGACTATGTCATGCTGTCGCCGGCCGCGAGCCTGGCGGTTTCGCAGCAGCTGTGGTAAATGCGTCAGGCGATTGCTTTGCTTCAAGCCGCTTTTCAGCTTCACAGTTCACGGAAGCTTCAGGCAGCCAGGAGTTGGGACGCTGCGACGACAGCGACGCGCGTTCCCTCGTAGGTTCTGCCGGGGCTTCTATCCGCCAACTGCCGGAATCACGACATCTAACAGCATGACACGCCGGCTTCTGTGATGTCCTTTATTGCCGCTTCGGGATCGCTGTCGATGCATGGGCGTTATAACATGTTAAACACACTAAACAGAGACGCTTTCCAAGCACCGTAATATGACACTGAAGAAAACGAGAGGGCGTCCGCTCTTGCCCGCTCCCCGAGGCCTCCAAGGTCGCCTCTGTCATCTACTCCAGGCACACATTTCGGCGCCGTGTTCGGCGCTGCATGATTTGCTAAAAATTAGCAAGTCTAGTATAAATACTAAAGACACTATATACTAGAAGGCGGCGACTGCCTTGCACTAGAGCTATACTAATACGCTACGTTTAGAATATCGACAATCTATTCCCAGACAGTCTTATGAACTCCGGTTCGGTGCCAACCGTGCTGACTGGCAACCGACAGTAGCACTTCTTATAGTCTGTACAGCAGTAAAGAAGCGCAAGCATTTCAAGACTAATTCAGTGCGTTATATTTCAAGCACTCTTTTCAGATAACTTATATACGAGGTCGTTCGTGTATTTCACAAGACGTTTTAGTTGCAATTCAATTATTAACGTTTTCTGACGCACCCGGCACGTAGACTCCCTTGTCCGGATGTTCTTTTAGGTCTACTTTCTTCTTGGGATCATCGGCTAGAAGGTCCCGGATGTCTTCGTTGTAAATTTCAAGGTAGGACGCGTGCACCAGGTACTTCGAAGCGTCCGCCGCCGCGATTGCTTCGAAGATGTGCTCGAACGCTCGTGGTATGATGCCCTTCTGTTTGGACTGCTGTGGGAGCCTGCAGCCTTGCATCGAGAACGACTTGCCGCAGCCTGTCTGCCCGTAGGCGAACACGGTGCCGTTGTACCCTTCGCTGACGCTCTGCAGAAAGATTAAATCGAGGCTGTTGGGATACCTTCAAGACGACGCACAAAAACTGTGTAATACCCTATAGTTACACGGGTACCAACCGGGTGTAACTAGGGTATTGCTCGCTACTACTTTGCATCTGATAACTGCCATAGTCACTGTTAAATCTTCAGCACACGAGATTAAAGAAAAAGAAAAAACAGAAAATCAGCTTTTTTTTTTTTTATTGTGATAGTTGTAAAGTAGACGAGAGGAAGGAATTCAGAAGCACGTTTTGTCTTTCAATCTAATCAGTTGCTATTAAACTACCATCATCAAGAGTCAATCTTCTAGCTTTTTCTGACCACGGCAAAAGAGTTGAAAATTTTTTTAACAATTACAGTATACTCTGTTTCATACCTAGCGTGCAACACTGTCAAAGCTACTGGCGCGAGCGTGGGGCTTGATCTCGTTGACCATTTGCACGAGTTCTCGCGCAAACAAAAGCATAGATGAAGCTACGGACCAGTAACTTTGACAGCGTTGCACGCTAATTATGAAACATAGTATAGTAGCGAATACTGTGAGAGGCTTGCGACCGATATAGTGAGTCCAGTAGAGAAAGAAATATATTTTGTGTAAGATTGCTATGGGTTCAAGCCACTTTTGCACATTTTACAACCAAGGCGCGGAGAGAAATGAACGCGTAAAGCCTGGATTCCCGGGAGCTAATGTGCTGCGAACAACCGACGAATTTTGTTCAGCAGTGTTCGCCCTGCGATTGCCGTCAGGAGAGAGGTGGTTGCGTCACGAGCATGCAACGTCAATCCAGGCAAAATATGTCGCTTGCACATGGCATTCTTGCTTTTTGGATTCCAGCCTTCAGGATGCAAGGGGACCGTGCCCTGGCAGTTTAGTGGCTGGCGTGAAACGTCGCTTTGTTTATGTTATTCATGAACGCAAGTACCACCACAACCTAATCATGTAGAGCCATGGGTGTACCAACCGGAGGGGTAAGGGAGTGCTTGCCCCCCGCCCCCCCCCCATCCTCAGAGGGGGGGGGGGGGGGGGCAAGGCATCTGTTTTGTCCCCCCCCCCCTGAAACAGCCGCCACTGGGCAGGGCAAACAGTGGCCGGCGGTGCCTAAGGGATACGGAGGGCACCGCCCCCCGATCCTGGGGAGGGGAGGGGGGGGGGGTCTGATTCCCCCCCCCCCTCTCCCACTCAAAAACGGTACGCCACTGTGTAACCCTTTTTGGGCTAGTTTCAGTTTTCTTGGTGATATGCGGTCACGAAACAGCAGATCAAATACAACTTAATTTCAAAATATTCCAGACACCACTCGCCGATGACGAAACTCATCTTTTGAACCACGAGACTGCAGGAATCGCCTGAGCTGAGGAAAAACCTTTCCAGACACAACAATCGAAGAAAGTCTCGTGTGGCTACTTTCCGGTGGAGCAAACGTTCAGCGGTAATCATTGCCCTCATTTGTTAACACGGAAGTTCGGACGAGTTGATTGCTCATGATGTAGAGGGGGAACAGGCGCTCCCGTAAAAAAATGAACAAACCCGTAATACAAAACGAAGTGAAAAAAGTGTAATAATACAAGAGAGTTGTTAGTCAGCGCTGCGTAAGTGTCTTTTTCTTTTGTGTGTGTGGACTTAAGTGACTGTTTTACGGGTGCGCTGTTCCCCGTGTTTATCATCGCTCTCAATAAGGGAGGTTGTCTTAACTAAAGCTAAAAGTCTGCGATGTATCACTGAAGGCGCTAGGTCACATGTTTATGCCAGGATGAATGCAACCTCGCAAACGTTATGTTTGGGTTCAGCCCACTTACGAGTGGAAATTAAGGTAGAAATGCAGGCGAGTTGGTTCATGACTAAATAAATTAAAAGGAGCGCGCTGGAGAGGTTCTGGATGCGCATGCAACAGAAAAATTGGTCGATGGATGGATTTACTATGCGGCATAAGTTTCCGTAGAACTACGGCCGCTGCCGAAGAACTCTAAATTGCCTGCAGAAACCACTAGTGTTGGTTGTCTATGAATTGCGATAGCATTCGCCATGACACTCACGACGCAGGTAACTGTGAATAAAACAACGCAAATTTTGAGTAAACACTACTTTATGAATGGTTTAGGACGCAATCATTGACGTCAACGCGACTGCCGCGCGCCACTTCGAAATTGAGTGATCACTTCGTCTCTGTGTAACCGTTTAATCTTCTGTCTTTGTGTAATTGTTTAACGTGCAAGGTATTTCCCCGCCATCATTGCTGATTCGTGTGCGTGTCTTGTCCTGTCTCCGTGTAATCGTTTAATGTTCAAGCTGTTTCACCACCTTCATTGATTATGTACCAACTAGCTCAACTCAAACTGATAATTGCTTCGTAGCTTGGGCGCAAATGTGAATGTGTGCGCACTGCCGCTCCGTGTATACACGGCGTGGGTATATCTGCTTGCTAGGACGACGTCCAAGACGACGTCTAAGGCAACCTCTAGGACGAGCTCCAGGGCGATGTCAAAGGCGACCTGTAGGACGACGTCCTAGGAGACTACCTCAAGAACAACGCCTTGAACGACCTCTGGAACAACTTCTAGCACGACGTCTAGAACGACCTCTAGGACGATCTCTAGGACAACCTCTAGAAAGACCTCAAGAACGACGTCGAGGACGAGGTCCTAGAGGACGACCTCTCGGACGACCTAAAGGACGACCTCTAGTACGATGTCGAGGATGACCTCCGCATACGCACAGCACATTAGAGGCCAGATTCGGTACCGCGAAAACCGGGTGAAAGAGCTCTAAAGAAAGAAGCAGGTGTTTTTAAACAATGAGGTCAACTGGCGCCCATTCCCGGTTTGCTACATTACGAAATAAACGGAAATGGAAATCATAAGATAAAAGAAAGGCAACGAGAGAAAAATACAAAGAAAGAGAGAGCGAGCAAAAAAGAATAAATGACAAAAAAAATTTTTTTTTTGAATAAATCAAATAAAAATACGATTTAAAGTTTGTATCTGGAGCATGTTGCTTCCATTTTGAGCTCACCTAAGCAGGCTAAAGTGTTTTTTTTTTGTAATCCAGTAGTTCTTGGAAATTTCAGGGGAGGTTCCGTTGTTACATAACCATCAGCTGCAGATATCCATGGACAAAACAAAATAGGAATGGTCATCTCTTGTTGCTCTTAGTCTCAGGTGGTTCTTCATCAACTCCCTTTTGCAGTTGTATTCAGTGCATTCGCACAATACGTGTTGAATGGTATCTGCGATGGCGGACGTTGAAGGTGAAGTATCTCAAGGATTCTATCGCATTGACAACTTCAAATTTATTTTGACGTGCGTGACGCCACTTTCTTGACCAAATTTTTGTAACATTCCTTGACTATGTTTTTGTGACATTTCGTGCCCAAGTTTTCGTGACATCGACTTCTCAACTTTGCGCCCCCTTCCAAGCGCGGAGAAAGGAAAGGTGTAGTTCTACATCAAAAACAGGTGCGAGGCACTGCGTAAGCCAGCCTTGAATTTATTTACATAATAAATTGATAGATTTTATCGACGCCTTGTGAGCGACACGCCTCGTGAGCCACACGCCGTCGGTGTACGGTGTTGTTTGATTTTAGGATGGTTTCTCGTTCGAGCCGTTTTTTCAATAAATGTTCAGTTGATAGTTCAGCGCTCGACCCCTGTGCTACTCTCTCTGTCCCTGTCTTTCTGCGCGGTGATTTGGATTTATTACAGGCTCACTCTGGTACCAAAGGAGATCAAAATGTCTGGTCTTTCCAGTGCCTTGCGGCAAATTAGATGCGCAGGGAAATTTTCGAAGTTCGCAAGGAGGCGCGGAGACGTGTTTTTTTGTTCGCTTTTTGCGTTGGGAGAGTAACATTACCTACATACGTATATTTCAGGCCCTTCGTTTTTGTGCTTCACATTGCAAAAAACGAGACGTTTACAATCTCCTGTAACGCCGAATTTGAGCGCAGCTCTTGAGGAGGAGAAGAGGAAGGTACGGAGAGGAGGCTATGCCCCACCTCCTCTCCTGCTTGCCTCCCATTTAGGGGAACATTTTCCGCTAAATTTGGCGGAGAATATTTCCCGCTAAATTTAGCGGAGAAAATTTCCCGCTAAAATTGTTGGGGAAACATTTCCGCTAAATTTAGCGGGGTATTTTTCAGCTAAACTTAGCAGAGAAATTTTTCCGCTAAATTTAGCGGGGAAATTTGCCCATAATGCACCGCGCGGTTACGCCGACGGTGATGCCCACGCCGCTCAAGCCGGAAACAAACGCCCAAGAGCTGCGCTCTAAAAAAAGAAAAAGAAAGCAACAACAAATCGGGGTAAAACTGAGGCCGTATTTTCTGAGCTCGTAATAGGGGAGAAATCGAGTGTTTCTAGAAACTATTACGGAATTCGGGATTTTTTCTGGTTACATATAAAAATCAATAAACTAATTAAAAATAAAATTATTGATCAGTTTTAGGACATGGAATTTTTTATTGACACAAGAATGTAATTAATGTGCACATAACCGGATTAAAAGATCGAAGTACACCTAAGCATTCCTTACGAGTTGTGAATACGAAAGCATGCAAGCCACTCGTCCGCTCCCTTTTTCGTCTGCTGCGTACTTTTCGTCGCCGGTTGGCGCGTGTGCTCCCCTGGTTACCTTGGACGCTTCGCGCTGATGGACAAGCAGCGCCGTGGGGTGAGCGGTCGTGGAAACTGACGAGCGCAGTGGCCAATGGGAGCCCTGTGGACGCGCGCCAGGCAATGAAACCGTAGGAAACTTTCTGCCGTTTTCGCGCATCAGACTGATCACGTCAGCTCGCTCCATGAGACCCAGTTTATGCTTTCGCATTAAAACGAAGATTAGAGCTCTCTCTGTCATTTCAATTCTCATGATATTGTTGACATGCATAATCATCTGCATGCGCACCTTTCTGTTACGATAGTAGACCTGTCCAGTCTTGAGACATATTTTAACTGAGATGACGTTTTCTCGTCATAAAAGCTTACGTTTGCAACCCACAGCAACGTCAGCGAGGCATTAAGTTGTGTAACGTAACGCTCGTTTATCAAAATTGCCTTCGCGAATTTTTTTTAAGGCATTAATCGAATATCTTTTTTGTGTATTGCTCCTGTTATGCGGGCTCGCAACAAACTTGTTAATAGGCTTCACATATCTACAACGCCAAAAAAAAAAATGTGAAGATGGTAAACATCTTGTTCCGAATTAAAAAAAAATATTAATTTTACCCAATTAAAACAATAAAAAAACGTGTTCGGGGTTTTACCAGAAAACGAAGGGCCTTGCATATATTCTACAAGTCACTTGGTTCGTTACGGAGTAGAGAGGCTGATTTTTGTCCACTACTTGTGAGAAAATGCTACGACACAGTCCGGGCTCGCTGATCTTATGGCGCTTGCCCGAGTGGAGCTCCAATTGCGCACTCACGCACAGAAATTTAACTTTTACTACATAATTAGTCTCTAACGGAGTCTGAGTCAAATATCGCGTGCGTGCGTGCGTAGAGTGAGTGTCACAAGCGGAGAAAGTAGCAGATATAAAAATGTTTTTCCAGATTTGCGCCTCAAAAGAACATTTAGACACCCTACATTGGCCACTCGTCAAATATACCTGCACTGCCAATCACCTGCGCGTGTTGACGTGCGTGTCATAATGTGATCGATCACTCGTCACCCTACACAACCCTCCGTTGCCTCAGTCTGGGAATCCTCTGCGTCGATGCAAGAACGAAGAGGTAGGAGAAGACGGCGAGTCGACACGCCGACAAGACTCGACGGCGCGTGTCAGGAAGGCGGACATTGATCGTGAGCGTATAAGCTGCGCATTTTCAAAAAAGTTCAATTCCTTTCTATTGTCTAGATAATTGCGTGTGCACAGTCAGCATTAACAAAAGATTAGCATGACCGATCGATTTCCCGGTCAGTGAAAGGGCGACACCTATCGCTGCAATCCATAGATACAGCGAGAAAGCTGGAAAAGGCCTAACAGCGGAGATGTAGGCTCCACCGCGCCCCACTACTCTGGCTTTATGAGTCTTCGCGAAACCGCAGCGCCTTGTAAAGCCGCAGTCAAATCGTCCATATACCATGCAAGTGTTCGCCGTACACATGTATGTGTGATATATATGTATGATACGGTTTAAGGCTGTTTTCCGCCTCCAGATGTCGATCATTGTGCTCGCCTCTTTTAGCGCGGACGTACCCGCAAATCTGTCTTGGAATTGTGAGCTTTGTGGTTATCGGGTTGTTACAAAGGAAGCACGCCGAATGCCCTCTTTCCGATTTTGCTTTGGTCGTGATTTCCGATAATTTTTGGAGAACTATAAAGTCTCGAATGCGTCGGAGGAACTCACCTCTACGATGGGGTACACGATGTCGAAGTAGATCTGCTCCGTGGTCGAGTCGACGTCGTAAGCGCCGTCGAAGGTGAAGCATTTCGGCGGCGCTCCACGGTCTGCGGGATTCAGCAGGGAGCACTGGCCCGCAGAACCGTCGATGCTCACGATCGTCTGAGGGGAAACCACACAGAGCTCAGTTTAAATGGGACAAAAACTGCGCACACCAGCTCGGAGCACGTGGAGCGAAAGCTCGCGCTGCAGAACCCAGAAATCCTGGGTTCGAGCCCCACCCCTGCCCGTTTCGATCTGGATGAGCATCGTACCGGCGTGCGGTCGTGTACCACTACTGCGTGGTGCACGTTAAAAAGACCCCAGGCTAGCGGTTGTACTGCACTGGCTAAATTGCTCATCTACAGCTGGGAGACTCGTCACCCCTCTGAGGCAGACCAAGTTCTAGGCTGTATAAACATACACACAACCCAATTTTTTTGTGACAAAATCTCAAGTGGCGCTGCGGAATCGCGTGTTTTCTTCGCAGAAAACGATATTTCTGGAATGTAATTAACAGATCGAAAAGGATAGAGGTCAATTATGCAATATCAGTTTAAATCGACACGCAATGCTCGAGTACCCCCAAATGGTAATCGACTGCAACAGCCCATAAAAATATTTATCCACTGTCTACAGAATTTCGAAAGAGCATAGTGTATAGAGGCAAAAAATATTCTAAAGAAAATGTATCCTCTTTTCTATCTACTCTCTATTGGTTTATGGCCGTTTCTTCTGTAGACATTCTATAGAGCTTAGGGAATACATATGGGATAGAAATTGTGCAGAAAACAGATTGAGATTCTAACAAAGTTCCTATCTCATTTCGAATACCAATGGGACTGTTTTTCGCTAAAAAAAATTATGTAGATTAACTTTAAGTTTGTCTCAATATATTCATGAAAACATGCACTCTCCACTTCCCGTGTGCACATACGCCAACCATCACATATACACACGCCACGGGGCACTCATGACACTGGTAATTTGGTTGTGTTGACTGATCCATCGCTATGTACACTCCATATTTGAAAGGCAATCGTTTGAACGAGGATTACAGTATGTTAATGTTTTTGCCAATAATTTATACTAAATGCGGTTTATAAAGGTTAGTGAACTGCATTTGCAAATACAAAGCACTGCAAGAGGCGATAACTATAGATTGTCGAATAAAGCAGCCTCCGCAAGGAGGCTCAAACTGTGTCGCTTGTCTGCAATGCAGTTTATTCTTCTACCAAGTCTACTCTATAAAAATGCTATAAGCATATGGTAACAAAATTATGTAGATTAACTTTAAGTTTGTCGCAATATATTCATGAAAACATGATCTCGCCACTTGCCGTGTGCACATATGCTACCATTACAAATACACACGCCACGGAGCACTCATATATCGATACGACGTTACTAGAGAGGAAGTTCAGAGTCGTTAAAATGTGGATAGGGTTTCTATAAACTGCCTGCTATATTTTGTAGGAAAATCCTGATGACAGGTTTATTTTTTTTAATTAAAACAAATTGAAATTTTAAATTAAAATCAAAATAATGCAACATGTTTTTTTTTGTTTTTTTCAGATTTTCAATTACCGGTTGTCAGGGGTCCGTCGGATGAAATTAAAGGATAATCGAGAATTGTCATCTTTTTTTTTTATTTGCCGTACAAATATGGCACAATTTTTACTTTTTCGATTTTCGGCCAAATTATCGGCGCATTGCAAGGACCACTAAGAAGAAGAGAGAGCGCAAGAGGTTAATTAAAAGTAAACAAACGATAGAATACTCTGCACAAAAGGTTTCACCTAAAAAAACAACAACATAATTTTAATGTTTTAAAAGTTACAATAAAACTGGCTTACTATGAAAGCCTTGCTGGAAAATATATATGTATTTTTTTAATCTAAAGTAAAATAAACTTGATTTAATTATCTTCTACTGCACTAATCACGTTTGCGTGCGTCATAGTATATTTTTTTAATTTCTGTTCGCTTCAACCTCCTCTCAGACGCAACATTTTTTCACGAAAAAAAATTGCAAAATAAGGTATGTTTCTTTGTGTGGGCACGTTTGGCTACCTCATAAAATTTAATTAGAAAAATACACATGGACACCGCTATGACTGTTGAGGCCATATCTAATGAGCAATCGTTTCAGGGAGAGTGAGAATAAACTTCATTTATCAAACAGTGGGCGCTGTCTTCGTCCCCCGGTGGGCGGTCTCCTTAGGCCAGGAGACCATGGTCCTTGGCTGCCCGTCGGGCCATGTCGATCAGGACGATTTGTTCGCCAGGATCCGTGCTGGCCAGCCGACTCTCCCATTGCTCTCTGGTGGGCTCACCACGGGTTGTAAAGCCGTGCTGCTCTAGCATCCCCATACCATCTGCTAGAGGTTGTTGGGAACCTTGCAGGCCTTGCAATCGGCATCCCCATACAATTTGGTAAAGGTTGTTGGGTTCCTTGCAGGTTTTGCAGGCCTTGTAGTCATATTTATAGCAGGATGGATATCTCGGGTGATAGAGTGTAATATGTGGATAGGTTTGCGGCTGCTTCCAAGAGACTGGTTTTCCCTAGATAGCTTCGGGTGTAGTGGTAGATAGACCCTTCTGCCGAGTTGTTAGTGTTTTAGTGTATCTGCACTGCTTTGTGGACGCCTTCATCCAGGCTCAACAGGGCTCGATCGATTGACAGGGAGACCCGGAGAGCAAAATCGCGAGCCAATGCGTTGGCCGCCTTATTTCCCGCCAGGTCCTCGTGCCCCGGGGCCCGGACTATCTGGATTTCAGGAAGTTTTCTGTTTCTTGTCAGGATCTCGAGATCCGCTGCTGTCACTCTTCCCCACTGGAAATTTCTGCATGCTGCCTATTAAGCGCCGTGCACACTCTTGCGACCGAGTAAGACCGAGAGAAACCAGACCGGTTTTTAAGCCTTTTGCGACTTCTTACGACCGGATGCGCTTCAGCGGAGCTGGTCCTAAGAGATCACAAGAGGCTTAAAAACCGGTGTGGTCTCTCTCGGTCTTACTCGGTCGCAAAAGTGTGAACGGGCCTTTAGTCTGTGACCATAGTGAGGCGTTCCCTGCTCGTCGTAGCCACCAAAGCGATGGCCGTTTCTTCCGCCGGTTCTGTCTTATGGGCCCTGACTGTCGCTCCTGTCAGCTCCTTTCCGCTGCCGTCCACCGCGCAGACTGCGTACGCTCCTTTCTCTGCATACTTGGCTGCACGGGTGTATCTTGCGGACTCCACCTTCCCCTCGTATCGTTTCACGAGAGCTTCCATTCTGGCTCTCCTCCACTCTATGGGGTGTTCCGGATGCATATTTCCCGGGATGGGCGCCACCCTTGTTTCTCAGGTCCAACGGGATACTCTTTCTGTCTCTTGCCTCCCCCTCGGTCCGGTAGCCTAGCATTTCCAGCGTGGCTCTACCCGCGGCTGTGAGGCTCAGTCTTTCCAGTTGGCTTGTTTTTGCGGGCCTCCACCATCTCCCCCAGAAGCTGCGGATCCCAAGCTGGATGATCTTTTCCGTTGAGGTTGTTGGAGGTAGTCGCAATGCCAGCTTGTAATTCTTTCTAATGAGCCCGTTGATCTTCTCCTTTTCGCTTTTCCTAAGTCCCCGGTATGGAGTTCCATAGGTGATCCTGCTGACCACGAAGGCTTGCATCAGTCTCAGTATGTCCGACTCCTTGAGTCTGTGCTTACGGTTAGCCACCCTCCTCACTAGATGTGTGACTAGGGAAACCGTCTCCTGCAGCCGCTGCACTGTGATTTTTTTCGCTTCATCTCCTTAGACATTCAGCCCCAGGATCCGGATCGTATCGACCTTCGGAATGGTGACTCCGTTCAGGGTCAGCTCTAGGTCCGGCTTCTCCGGCGGTGGCCTCCCTCTTCTTCGTTTCTTCAGGATTAGCTGCGCTGACGTTTTCAGGAACATGCCAGACCCCAGGCTGTCATGAATGCTTCAGTCCTGTACACCGCCTCCTCCAGGCGTCCTACGTGGCTTCTGCTGAGCCGGTCGTCGACCACATTGTCAAATAAAATCACATTGTCAAATCATTATTCCTGCAATGCCCTTCAGCCTCTCCGGTAGGCCCCTCGTTGCCTGTTTGAAGATGAGTGGTGAGATCACCGACCCCTGAGGAGTCCCTCTCTGCGGAACCTTCAACTTCTTCGTCTTTAGACTCCCCAGTCCCAACGTCGCCGTCCGGTCTGCCAGAAAGTCTCGTACATAATTGTAGACCTTTCCGCAACCAGTCCCTTGTAGGCTTCTCAGCACCGCCGCGTGAGAAACATTGTCAAAGTTGCCCTTCACGTCCAGGGCTAGGATGGTGTTCTTGGTTCTAGAGCTCAAGTTGTTGATGACTTCCTCCTTCATCTGCAGGATGGCGTCTTGCGTCGATTGATGTGGTCTGAAGCCTTACATGGTGCATGGGAAGTGGCCTTTCTCATCCAGAAGGGGCACCAGTCTGTTATGCACCATGTGTTCAACCAACTTCCTCACGCAGGATGTTAGAGATATCTGTCTCATATTATGGATGGCTATAGTCTTGCCAGGTTTAGGAATTATCGCTACATCTGCATGTTTCCAGAAAGACGCAATCCTCCCAGTCTCCCAGCTTTCGTGGGCATGTTTTAGTAGGCAATCGACCATCTTGCCATCCAGGCTTCTGAGAGTTTTGTTGCTAATTCAATCCCGCCCTGGTGCCGTGTTTCTCGTCAGCTCTCCCAGAGCAACCTCCATCTTAACTCTGGTGAAAGGTTGTTATAGCTCTGGAATGTCTCCTGAGTAGGTGGCCGTGCCTTGTGAAGGCTGCTCTCCGAATGCCTTTGTTTTCACCGCCTCTAGTATCTCATTATTCTTGCCCGGGAAGTTGTGGATGAGTTGCTGGATCTGCTGTCGTGAGGTTACCTTGGACTCCGCTCTGTTCAGCATGCCTCGAGGATTTCCCAGGTTTTCTAGTTGCTCAAAGTTCCCGGCAGCTGATAGTACACTTGGTTCCAGTTTTGACTCCCCAGTTGTTTGGCGTACTCTTCTTCCTGCCTTGTGATCCGGGCGGTCTTGCCCTTGAGTTCTGATTTCTTTTCTGCCGCTTCCATCTTTTCAGCAGCTCTTGCCTCACCTCCCAGAGGTGAAACAAATGAGGATCCACCTCTGGGTTGTCTGTCGTGAGCTGGATTGTCTTTGTGTGCTTTGGCCACGGCTCCAGTCACTTGCTGGGTCCACTCCTCAATGTGTGCAACCTCCCCGGCGACCTCCTCCTTCCCGAAAGCCGCCCAATCCATGATATTTGCCTGCCCCAGCCTTGTCGGTGCCCTGTGATGTCGGACGTGCATCTGGGCAATATACTGGTCGCTGCCCAGTGTCTCTTCCATCCTCGACCACTCGACTTGTGGGATGCCGGCCGAGAAGGTCACGTCCGGGCTGGTGTCCCTCGAGACGCTGTTCCCAATGCTTTTAGCGACCTGAGGATCATTCAGCAGCGTCAACTGGTATTTCTGAGCGGCATTGTGGATATCGGTTCCTTTCGTGCTGTTTGTAGGGTAACCCCACACCACATGTGGGCATTGAAGTTCCCCAGCACCAAGAGTTTTTGTCCTTTCGTTACCTTTCCAACCTTCATTAGCGGCCTGTCCAGGTCCCCCAGAGTCTCTCCTGGCGGGCTATATATATTCGGAATGAATAAACTACCCTGCGGTTTCTTTTGCGGCACAATTTCTACCAGCCCATGTTCTACCCTGTGACTAATTTGGTGCTGCTGTCATGTGAATTGTTTCTTGACCAGTATCGGAGTTCTGGTCATGCCCTTTGCTATATGTATTTCGTATCCCTTTACTCTCAGCTCATCCGTCTCTGTTCCTTGAAGTGCTATCACATCCGGCTGTTGGACAAGGGTAAGCTGTATTAGTCCCTGCTTCTTCCTATAGATTGACCTACAATTTCACTGCCAAATCTTGATTGTCTCGAGCGCTTATTTCCGCTCTCGGTGCCTAGTTTTCATTCCGGCTACTAGCTCTCTCACCTCTAGCGTTTGTCATATTAGCCCGCTTTCTGATCTGTTACTTCTATTTCACCACCGCCCTAACGCGTTGGTTTAGCGCAATGCTAATCTTTTCCATCTGAATCTGGAGAATATTTGCCATCTCCTCCTCTATTCTGGCCTCAAACGCGTCCTTCAACGATCTACTGATCCTGTTTACGTTCCTTAATATGCCGCTCATGATTGCTCCTACCTTTCCCTCCACCATTTTCATCACGTTTTGCGTGTTCTTTGGCGTCCTCGAACCTTTTCAATCAAAAGTCTGCGCCAACGCCTGGCCTTGATTCATTGCTCACATACTGTGAGTATGTATTGGACACGAGGCCTGCGTCATCGTTCGGCGTGAACTCGGCTCAGCTCGTATTGAAAACGAGTGTGACGTCAGCGTTCGGCGAGGACTCAAATCCAATCAGGCGCTTCGTGTCCAACCAATGGTGACCGCCAAGGTTGCTTGATGGACTTTTTAAAAGGGGTTATCGGTAGGGGAATTGGCGTGTCACGTACGTGACGTATATTTTCCCGCTAAATTTAGCGGGGAAACTGAATGGCTGTATAGGTCTCATGATGTCAGATCACGTGACGTCAATTTCCCCCGCTAAATGTAGCGGGCAAACTGGATCGGTGTCTGCGCCACACGACGTGAATTTTCCCGCTAGATTTAGCAGGTAACTGACGTGGTCTATAGGTCACTTAACGTCGATTGAACAGATGGACGAACGAACGAACGGACGGACGGACGGACGGACGGACGGACAAAATTTAATGATTGGGGAGCAGCGTTAAAAAGCATTTTATGTATTAAAGAAACGCCTAGGCCCCTTTGTTTTTATTTGAGCTCCGAAGTCTGATTCGGTGTGAGGTTTTATCCTTCCAAGTATTGCTAAGAACTTTCTACCCATTGAAGGCTGCGCACATCCTCGGCGTTTTCTCGTACATATGTCACTTCGTCGGCTTCCCAGGCTTTCTTGTTTTCTACTGGTGCGCTAGTCAAATCCAGAGGATACCCGCGTTTTCCATTTTACTCTATCGTCACTGACAAAGTGAGAACGGCAGGGCATTTTTTTTAATGCCCGGCCTCTAGAACCACTAGAACGCACTCGTTGCCTTCCGCTGTGCTTTGGCTGCGCTTGCATGCTCGAGGCTGAACGGCCACCGAAGCGTTCCCGAAGGTGGGGATCTGGCACTGGAATTTGTGCAATTGATGGACCTCCCTGCCGTTCTAATCCTGTCAATAGATAAAATAGTATATTTCCAAACGCCTTTTTATCTAGTAGGAAAGCAATCTTGGCTCGTCGATGATTTCACAAGCGAATGTAAAGCACCGCTCAATTGTCAAAAACAGTTAGTGCGAAAGACCAGGACAAGTAGAAGACTGGACTGGACGAGCGCTTGTCTTGTTCAATGTTCTACTTGTCCTGGCTTTTTGTGCCAACTGTTTTTTGAGACGTTTAACCAACTAGGACATTAACTTATATTGTAACTGCTCACTTGGCACTTTTCCTCCTTTTCTCTGGCGTTCATGGGCCGGCAGCGAACCACCACTTTCACACTTTCCTGCGCCATCCTGGCCCTGCGAGAGAGAGAAAGGAGAAACAAACAAGATTGGTTAAGAATATTTATAATTTGATACCTGAGTTCTAAACACGCCCTATTAAATCCCTACTAATATTGTTTTGACTGTATTTTTATGGTTTTTATTTAATATTGAGGCTTAACATTATTTTTGGTTACAAATCGGGACAAATAAAGTTAGCATAGAATGAAGATAAATTTCTATAATTATCTAAGCTTCAACACTTTTGGGTTAAACATGATGAAAAACAGCCTAAGATAAACAAGGACGAAGAACGGGTGAAACAGGAAAACAGACACAGCCGTTGTCCTGTTGTATTCTTTACCCGTTCTTCGTCCCTGTTTATCTGAGGCTGTTTTTCATCATGTTTAACTATTACCAACTGGCCCTAATCACCACCCTACTTCAGGCTTTTAGGCTTCTAAGAAACCAGATTGATATTCAGTTGAAATTTAAGGCTATCTTAACCTTACGAACAAGGTTTGCAGAGCAGACACAGAACGAGCAGCGTGTTTTGAGCTGCACTAGGTGTGTGTTTACGAGCTTTTTTGAGTTCAAGAACCACCTTAAATTTCGCCAAATTTAGCGGAATTTAGCGTGACAGTTCACGAACTATGCTATGTATAGCGAGGAAACGCATTTCAACAGATTTAAGGGGACACACGTCCATTAGCATGTTGCACTTTGCGTGACACTTTTTGGACATTTTTTTTTTAAATTTTGTTTATGAGACCCTATAGCTCCAAGCACATCGTGTGTAGAATTGTTGGCCTCCATGTCCAGGTTTGATGTAAAGTGCGTTCAGAGCAGTCTTATGCCCGTTACCAAAAATAAGAATCGAAATAGTTATATTTGTTAGTTCTTCGGACATTAGAGAGTTTTAGCGCACGTTAGCGCTAAATTTAGCGCTTGCGTTAGCGGACTCTACTCAAGAGAATCTTAGAATAGCGTTTCTCCGCCGCGACGCAAAGGCCCGAGCATCTCGCGCTAGTAACGCCACCAAAATACAGTCACAATATTTATTTCACACACAAAATGCTGTAACTTGCTCTAGAGCAACAATTTAGATTTGTTTAAAAATGAGAATCTGACGCAAGCGGTCGTTTGGTCGTGTCCGCTTGCGTCGCCTCGACAAGAGGTACCTTCGCCGAGAAATGTTCCTGCGTCACAAGCATCAATTTGCCGGTGATCGTTGCCAAACCGAGTGCAATGTCGTCCCGTACTGAAAATCGCAGTCGCGAGGATGCCGCCAACGTCGCCCTCAGTACGCCGCCAAACCGGCAGCTGCCATGGTCCTGGGCACGACCAACACTCCTGGGGGCTTTAGCCAACTTTTCATCACGAATCCTCCTTGGAGAAGCGGAAAGACTCTTTGCGTACGCAGGCAATTTCCGAAAAGTAGCGTACGCTAAAATAGCGCACGCAAAGAGCAAGACGTGGTTAGCGTTGGGAGTATGCGCAGTGGCGATGACGCTATTCTTTGCGTGCGCAAAGCTTTAGCGTGCGCTATTCTAAAACTCCCGATCAACGCGTTACTGAGATTCGTTATCCTCGTGCAACTGTAACGATATACCGTTACGGTTACTTCCAAAGCTAACGAACGTTATTTTTTCGTTGACTCAAATTTCTGAATATGGCGAGGAAATGCCGCGGTTGCAAACTTCGAGTGCGATTAATGGTTTACAAAGCGATTTTATAAAGCAAGGTCCCGAAGGTGCGTTAGACCTATAAGTGCCTCGAAATTTGTCAGAAATTTTAAGTAAAAGCAAGGAATAACGAGTAGCGTAATTTTATAAAATTGTCCTAAAAATAGTAAACTCGTTGATACTTTGGAATTCTAACGCGTAAGTTTGTACGTTACAAAAAAAACAAAAAAAAAACCTACAGCCTTACCAATATGGTCAATACTTGTAACGCGTTACTTCTAGCACTCTATCAGAGTCAGAGTTGCGACAAGAGCGTCGCAGTAGAGAGGAGGTGCGAGAAAGAATCAGTGAAGCTTGGTGAAACACGTTTGGCTCACGGAAAGGGCCTGTAAACCAACAGCACGCGACACTCGAAGTTCGCACCAAGAAGCGGACTCCGTGCCACCTCGATGCAGGGCTAGTAATTATCACGAGCCCAAATCGAGTGCCCATGCAAAGCTCGGGTCCAATATATGAAACGCATTCAAATATCGTCATTGGGGTGTACTGCGATCCCCACGTTACGTCATGAAATTTTGCAAATGAGAGGTTGGATGAAAATGATCGCTTTTGTCATTGAAATTACACCGCAACAAAGTAGTTTCTTGGCCACTGGCGTTGCGTGCGAGTGACGTTGAGCCCCACTAGTGCCAGTAAGCTCGTCTAAAGTGAAAAACATTCGAATTGAATATCGTTGCACCGCCCCTACTGCTTATAGGGAGTATTCATTGGCGGCCATAGCTGTGTGCGCGAATTTTGAGCGCGTGCTGATGGCGAGCTTCCGCAGTTCTCTTGCAACGTGCATTCCGCACCATCAAGAGTGGCGGTCTTAGCAGCCTATTGATGTGAGCTCGTTCTGAGCATGCGCTCTAAACAGCACCCACAAATATGGCGTCCAGTGAATACTCCGTATTGGCGGCGAGATGTTTTGGTGGCGCCCTCCTATGGTTACCTTTCGTGACGTCATTACCTTGTGAACAACAAGTTTGAAGGTGTTTGTAAACAGCCTGGTAGAAGCTTGAAATCATAGCACGCTCAAACCAACGCTGCCAACACCGTCAAAATTGAAGTTCTGCCATTCCTCTTATTTCTGTCGATGAGAAATCCTTTGCTGACGTCATAGTCAGCATTCGGCCTATCGTGGAAGACCGATCACAGCGACGTTTTCGATCGCTCACGTCGCCAATACATCAAACAAAAGACAGTCTATCGGACATCAGTCACCGCGATATCCGCGGTTCGAATGCCGCGTGCCAAGTTCCTCCTTCAGCACGTTGCCATGCGGCATGTTGCCATGCGACATTGGAAGCTCATATCTCATGGTGACTTGCGTTCGAATCTGTTTGCAGCCTGTGTTTAGTACGATGTAGAAGCAGTGGGAGCCCCTGCTTTAGATATACAAGGTGCTTCTCGAACGCTGTTCGGTGGTAAAAAAACAATTCGTTTAAATAAGTCAGTGCTCGCAGCTGGCCAAGCCCACCTCTCCTAACTTCCCATGCGGTATCGTAAGTACGAATGCGTTCTGCGTTAATATAGTTTACCACAAGTAAGAATGTATTATGACTTGCTGCTTATAATAAACTATTCTACAAAATTCATTCATGTTAAGTTTTCACGGAGTTGATTGGTGATGTCTAGCCGCGCGAAAAGACAGCGAACACTGCCCGCAAACACACCGCATACACCCTGCTGGCAACCTGGGTGAATAGATAGATGTATATGGCTGAACTTCCTAAATCTGACCGCGGGTCGCGGCATATAGCAATGGATTTCGCATAAATATATAATACTCAATATATTTTTTATTATTTTGCATTCGTACAAATGACGGGGAAATAAAGAAAGAACACTTAAAAAAACACTGTTGCTGTAAAAAAAAAAAAGCGATATTTTAATCATATTTTTAACTTTAGAGCTACCCCGGTCAGCGGCGGCAAATGAAGGCACGACTGAACAAACGAATCTACCAAGGTTGCTCGGATACACTATTTTTGTTAGGTTGATTTACGGTCTCGGGTGTGTGTTGGCCTAGTAGAGCTAGGAACCCAACCCTGTCTTGTGTCGCTGAACCGCAAGCATTTTTTTTTTCTCCTTCGGCCTTGCGTTTGTTGTGAAAGCCACGGAATCCTCCTCACTTAGATCGATCCGCGCTCAATGCGAGTCGATACATCCCCAACTACCCTCTGACGTCATTGAACTCGCATATTCTACGTTTACAGGTTGCACCTCTCGCGACTGCTATCGTCCCTTTCGACGTGAGCGTCGTGATCGTTGCGATTGCCGCTGCAACAACAAAGGAAACAACGCTGATTCGTTCTTGACCTTCGAACAGCGTTGCCATGTCGACGCCACCGCCCTGCCGAACAAAAATAATTGAAACGAACAAAATGAAAGAAAAGAAAGAAAAATGGTAAACGACGCGGCGTGTACCGACCGGCCGTCTGCATCGATCTGTCCACGGTTCAAAACGACCCTACGTGGAAGCGCGTGCGTGAACGTTATAAGGTCGCCACAATCCGCCCTCGTCACGTGATCGAGCGTGTCGGCCGGGCAATAACTCAGCGTTGACGCGTGTTTGGACCGGATGCAGTATCTCTATATACTTCCGTTCACCGTAACTTGGCAAAGAGCGAAGACTATGGACAGCCCTTACCAGAGGAACGGGGGCGAGAGGCTATCCCAGGCAGTTGAAGAGGGCAGGAACTTCCTTTTTACACGGACCTTCTTTTTTGTTTCCCAGACGTCGCTTTTGTCCACCTGGAAGATTAGCCCCCTCAAGATTCGCACAAGAGCGGCTTTCTTCTTCTCTCCCCCATTCGTGACTTTGACAGCACTGCGCGCAACTGGTGAGAGAAAGCACTGTCACGTGTCTCTCCCGGACGCGCTGATTGGCTAGCTGGGAACGTAGCCTTCGCCGCTTGCCAAGTTGCGGTGAGACCGGTTATAGGTACATGGGAGCCCGCATGTATTCTTTTTCTTTACGTATAGCCTCCAAATTTAGCGCTTGTCATTGTGTATGATGTCTATATGATGCGGCTCCGTACGCTTTGTTTTTGATATTCTGAGTTTATTTTTCCATTGAATGCGATACTTAATTCATGATAATGGTTTATCGTTGTATCTAAGTATGGAGGCGAATATTCCCGTTGGGAGTCGGACACCCATTACTCACTGTTGTACCGAGGCACAGATATATCAGTGGACATTCATTTGAAAATGTGGAGAGTAATTATCTCGCGGATTGTACGCATACGCGCATTCAAGTCGTTTTGAAAGTTGTTTGCAAAAACGAGTCACCGATAACGTGTTCTTATTTTGGTGATATCACCGAAAATGAAATAAAAAATTGTTTGTTTGATACATATCTTGTCGAACTAACCATTTACTTTATTTCCTTACGGGGGGGAAGCTGATGAGCACTTTAGAAAAGTTAATGTTAGGAGAATTGAACAGTTACTTGAAGTTAGTCTTGACAGTCGACGATGCTAACGGAATATATTATAATATACCCAATAACAAGGCCGCTGCAGGGTTTAAAAGTCAAGAAGTTAAGGAATATAAATGGTACAATATGTAAGTTAGAAACGTCAATATTTGCTGCACCGAGGGTTTTATACGAGTGTTATTTCCGGCTCATTGAACATGTTTGTATGGTCTGATTAACAAAGAGGGTAAGAGAAACTTGCAAAAATTGCCTGGAAGGCGGACGTAAACATTTGACCTAAATTCAGGACAATTAATGCATCCACAGAGGAATTTAGAAAACAAAATTATATCTTGCTCACGCCGACTTCAACTCAAAATAGGAAACTTGTAATGTTGCAAGAGCCTGATATATTCATAATAAACAGTGCAACCGATATGTTGCATAATAAGCTTGCACCACCTCGCCTGTACTTTGACTGCTAATTTCTTTTTTTTTTCTTTCAATACGCTATGCAATTAATTAAGACTCTCCACGACTTTACGAAATGTGCAGACACTATAAAAGATAGGTCTACGTACATTTCCTGAATTTCTCAAACATGCCTGACCGCATTTCACGTGTCAAAAAGTTCCGAACTAGCTGGGATTTGAAACTCGAACCAGTCTTAATAAAATCCGGAACTTCCGACGTTTCGGAACTGTCTCGTTCCTCCAATAAGAGACGGGTGACTGTAGGTAAGTGTTGTACACCTTCCTCGAAAAGCAGGAACGAAAGCTCTTTCTCGTTCCTCCTCAATCTTGGAACGAGTTTCCAAGTTCCAGTGGTTTGAAAGGAACACGCGTTTCCGTTACCTTTATAAGATTGGAACGTGTCGTTACGTTAACGTTACTTTTGCGTGTTTTAATAAAAATATCGAGTTCGATAATCCGTAGATACAATAGAGCAAGTAAGTGAAAATATCAACATCGAACTACGTGTCCAGTTGCCACGATCGCATTTGTTCCAATTCTTTGTTTTCGACAATCTTTTGGACCCCTTCTATCCCTTGATATTGGAGGTTGAAATACTCGATTATAAAAAGCCTAACTGCGTATTAGATTCCAGCGAAATTGTAGATAAATACACACACACAAAAAAAGGAACGCCGTTCCTCTTTTTGTTCCCTCGAAAAAACAACCAGTTCCCGTTCCAGTTTCACCGTTGCAAGATGGAACGGCCGCGTTCCTCCGTTACTCCTGAAAGGAATTCTTCCAGGAACATGGTTCATTGGAACGCCGTTCCGTACAACACTGCTGTGGCTCAAACTCAGGGGGCGCTGCTTTCGTAGGCTGGTCGCGTCCGGGTTTTGACGTCACGATGCTGCTGCGGCGGCGCTGTTGTTGGAACAGCGCATGCACTGATGCGTAACTCCACGTAAATCTGGTTTCTGCATAAGTGCAGTGCCCACACCCGTTCTGTTGACAACGCTGACTTGTTTGTAAACACCGCTGTGGTGTATCCGTTTGATAGATTGCCCGCGGCGACTGGTTAGGGAGATATGCAAGTCTGTCTATCCCGCTAGCCAACCAGATCTCTGTCAAGAAGTTCGGCATACAGTAGTCCTGAAGCACTGAAACACATTATGAACGAAGGATCGATCGTAAAATAAAACGAATAAAAAATTGGGTGGGTAAACTGAATTTATGTGTATGTCATGTGACGTATATTTTCCTGCTAAATCTAGTGGGGAAACTGAATTGCACCTAGGTCACTTGACATAAAGTCATGTGACCTGAATTCCCCCGCTAAATTTAGCGGGGAAACTGAATTGGTGTTGAGGTCACGTTACGTAAAGTTTCCCGCTCAATCAAGTGGGGAAACTGAAATCATGCCACGACACAAGCCACGGCTCCACGAAACGCGGCTTCACAATATCCAGAACAGCTAACCAAAAAAAAAACAAAAAAACAACAACAACAACAACAACAACAACAACAAAAGGTTCACGTTTATATTTCGAGAAATGGCGTTCAGTTTGTTGATTGCGAAAGATACGCACCATGACCAGTTGCAGCGGTATCAGGAGTTCCCACAATGATCTGATCATGGCCACTGTCAGCTTGAAAAACGCGGGACGTTGGCGAGTCTAAAGCATTTTTATCGCCTTCCAGCCAACGAGTGTGCGGAATTAGAAAATAAAAAGGCCTGCGAACGAAGCACAAAGCAAAACACGGGAACGGTATGCGAAGAGCAAGACGTCTGCTTCTTTCGCAGGAGTTACGGTGACGCCAGAATGACGCCGAGCTCCGACTGGCACTGATTGAAGGATAGTGGATAGACCTCAAAGCAAGCTGCCTCGAGGTCTACCCACTATCCTTCGTTCAGAAACAATCACAGCTCGGCATTCTGACCATAGAGTTATTATAATGCACGCTAGAGGTTCAACTGGCGCTAGTGTCTATGCGACTTCCGGGAGGCAAATTGAAGCAGGCAGCAGGCAGTCTACTTTTGCGGTGCTCCTGTGCACTCCTATGGGAAAACGCGCGTGCATTTGGTCTCTTCGCCGGAAAATAACATGAATCACTTTTGTTATTTTAGTTGTACCGGATAGTATGTACCTTTATTAATATTGTAAAAGTGTAATCGCTTTAATTACAGCATTTTTCTTTACTATTGAACGATGTTACGCTTCGCTCTATTTCAAGCCCAAACCTCTGTTCTATGGCAGGTATGTAATAACGAGCGACGCTTCTGAGCTAAATAACGATCGAAATAAATGTAGAGTGTGCTCAAGGTTCGCTAGCATTCTGGTGGCGCTTATATATTGCTAATATGCCCGTCCTGTCACTCTATGAATATGACTCCGTCGTGCATCTTTACGATCGGTTACCATTCGAATGTCAAAAAATAAAGTACGTGGGCTACAAAAGGTGTGTCTTTTTATTATTTCATATGGCAGGCAGTTTTTATCGGGCACCTACTTCCCCCTACTTGTAAAGATTTGAAGCGAGCGGTTGATGATTTGAACCCAGAACGATGCATCTTCGCACATTATCACGAGTAGAAAGAATAGAGCGGTACTTATTTATTGCAAATCGGACTATATTACGTGGCTTTCAATATATTTTTATCGCTTGTATGCACGAGGAGTTACTTATCCAGTGTTACTGCGTAGTTTTTGCCGTCTCTGTTGGTTTTCCACATGTCCTTCGTTCGTTTGACACGTATATCCCCCATGGCGGAAAGCGCCGCCGCCTGCCGACGCCGTGTTCGCGCTAACAGTGTCCGACAGTGCACACAAATACATGTACGAAACGGTTTTAGCACCGTTTTTCATGCCACGAATTTCAAATAAAAACGCCGTAACTGACCAATTATTTCGTCTGCGTGACCGAAAAATGTTTCAATGTGCCTAGTACGTACGCAATATTCGTGATATTTGCTCTTGTAATCGAGCGCAGCGAGAAAATGCACCCGCGTTTTCCCATAGAAAAGCATTACCGGAAGCCAATTTCAGACTGGTTGCTGTCTGCTTCAATTTGCAGCAGCACACTAGCGCCAGTTGAACCTCTAGCGTACATTATAATAACTCTATGGTTCTGACGTCACCACAATCACTGCAAAAGAAGCAGACGAACTTGCGCTCCGCATAAGGCCACGTGCTGCGTTTCTTTATCTAGCAGTTACCATAGACGTCACTTATATATATACGCCACTTATATATATAGTAGAGTATAGTAGTTGGTAGAGCGCTCGACTGGAAATGGAGAGGTCCCGGGTTTTCGATACCCGCACCAGGCGTATTTTTTCGGTCGCGCACCAGTCACCTAGCTGTGTTTGAACTTTGGAGATTTGTGATTGTCCTTTGTCTCTCTTGTTCCCCTTCTCCAGGGATTATTTTCGTCATTCTTGTCCAGCTCGCTTGCACCTTCGCATTTAATTGCAATTTAATTATATATCTTCGCTTTATACATGACAACGCCGATGACAGTGCTGCAAGCATGATGCTATTCACTGACGATTGCACCATTCATCTTTATATTACGAGCCAGCGTAATCCCTTTTCACTATGCTTAATTTAGCATTTGAAATAGTTTCGGGCAGCTTAGGAGTCACAGTGCTTTGAATCCTCGCGTTTCGTATGTCGGCATCATCGTCGGCTAATCATGCAGCCTCCGCGCAGCGATAATAAGATGTCTGGGGCTCGCCCCGCCTTACGTTTCTTAAAGGGCAACTCCACTCAAAAAGTCGACCCTATCGAAATGACTGATATCGCTTTAGGAGGTCAAAATACGGTCATACCCAAAATATCACGTCAAACCGACGCCGCGTTACCGATTAAAACCAATATTAAAAATGTTCTCCCGGCTCGGTTAGCGGCCCGAAAGCGGATGAGCAACGCTGGCACCGGGTGAGCTAGTGAAGCAACACTGGGCAATGACGTAGGTCTAGTCCTATGCTCTCGTACGGAAGCCCCGAACGCTTCGTTTCCCGTGGCATTCTGCGATTCTGCTGACGGCACGAGGTGTTTACCACATTATCCTGTGTTCTTTTTTTTAATTTTTATTAGCGTCCAGGCAGTTCCTTTAACTCCAGCATTGCTTCCGCGACAGAACGGAAGAGAGCGAAGCGGTGCTGCTCGCTCACACGAGCGTCGTGGAGCCGGAGAGACTCGCCGGACTCGCGTTGGGCAATGTCGAGCACGACTTGTAGTGCTGTGGGTTGCACTAATAACCCGGTGCGCAACCCGGAGCTGCGGTTCTACCAGTTCTCAAGAGACCGGAAGAGGCACAAGGTGTGGGTCGGTGCCGTTCGCCGGATAGACTTCGGAAGACCGTTGACTCCGAGCTCCAACGCGAAGCTCTGCTCCCAGCACTTTACGTCCGACACCTACACACGGGATCTGCGGCTGCTGACTGTTGCTTGTTTTCCACGAAACATGCGTCTTTGAAGAACGATACGGTGCCGTCGCTGTTCGCGTACTGTCCGCCGGCTGCTCCAGCACGATCGGCCGGACGCAGCAGGTCGCGGCTGATCTATCTAGAGTGCCTTCATACACACGCGCGCTTTTCCTTGAGTGGTGACATCTCAGCCATTTTTCCGCCCAATTCTCTTTTTATGCATTTTGAAGTGCGCGCAATCCGGTGTCACTCAGCTCGAGCGCGTAGCTTTGGCTTATGCATGGACGCCATTTTACCACCCATGTCACGCACCGAGTGCGCGAGAGCATCACGTGCTGGCACATTCAGTACAACAATGGATGTCTTCACCCTGAGACAGACAGACATGTAGGCACCCTAGATCTATCTAGCGTGCACACAAAGGCACCTTAGCTGTAACAACTTAGACCGCTTGCGGATACATTTGTCCATCTATCTCCGGATATTTCTTTTTCTCTCGGTCCGCGAGCAAGAAACAAATACAGTCACACTGCGCCGGCACTGACCGCGTCATATTTGTAGCAGTCGGATTCGCTTTTCGGCCGGCAAATTTATAAATACACACTAAAACTTACTACATTCACTGCATATCAACAAAGTGAAACGGTTAAAAAAGAAAATGTGCATCTAACCTTCTGTTTTGAAACTCCACGTGCGACTGAGCCGACATTGTCGGCGCGTCGGCTCAGAAGCGCGGGACTAGAACTAGGTCATGCCGACGACGCGCCACTAGTATCAGTGTTGCCAAACTGCTTCAGCCGGTAGTTTCGGTTTCGCCGTGCCACCGGAACGATACTTGGATTCGCGATATCTACAAAACTATACACACTATCGAAAAACAAATTATATCTCGTGATTCAGGGTCGCCGGCTTCGACTAAACAGATCATAAACCAAAAATTGTAAAAATGGAGTGGAGTTGCCCTAAAGTAGGGAGCCTTCATGTGCGCTTTGAAGGCACCCTAGACTAAAGAAAGCCGTCTCTCGAAAAGAAACGAATTAAGTTCGCTCTTAATGAGTTATAAAATGAACAAACTCGAACTTATCTCAAAATCCGAGAGGGCCAAATGTTGTGAGCCCAATTCGGTTTCTTCTTCAGGGACGAATGTTTTTTTTTTTGTTTTTTCTTTTTGCATTCTGGAGAAGCGGGAAGTGGACAGTATGCTGGTACACCTCAATTCCACCAAGCCGGTCATCCAGCTCATTGTGAGAAGCGAAAAAGGAGACATCTTGCCGTTTTTTAATGTGCGGGTGAAAAGGCAGTAACTTAGGGCCACTGTACACAGGAAGCCGACACACATTGAGCTATACGTGCTTAAAGGCCGACGACCAGACTCGAGATTCTGCAAGGCAGAACATCTTCCTCACCGTGGGGGAAGAGGAAACAGTCAACGGTGGACGGTATAGAAGGGAGGAGTGGAGAAAGCGAGGAAAAAGTGATTAGCGCGAACTGTTCATCGGTCTTCAAAGTCAGAGGGTCCCGGGGGGTCTCGTACCTCCCCCGCCGTTAAGGGTAGTTTGAGACCCCCCGTCATTGCCCTGGCGACGCGTTGGTGAAAACACAATCTTGTAGTCATCTTTCAATCAGACATGTCAGGATTTTCCACATTCAAGTCTTTTTGAGTAACCATCTCCATCGAGACTAAAACTAATATGTTGTGAGTGGCCATGTCGATTCGATATAGTGTCGTACGAAATGGCGTATGTTTCAGAGACACTATAAATGCTTGACGAGAAAAATAATGGAAATCCACGTTGTTGGTCGGTTTTGTTTCCCGAGAAACATGTCAGGTTACGCATACATTTTAATCAAGTCGGTTTTGTGTGCATCTACTACATGGCTTGCACGTGACGTCATTTAAAGAGCGCTCTGATGACCTCCAGAAAAGAGGGGAAGAGGGAGCTTCCCTCTTGTCAGGAACCTTTTTTGTGCCTCCCAGATTTGCACAGACGTTGCTATTCTCCTCCCAGAAGATTATAGAAGATAAACCCTTCACTCAAAATTTTTACAAAAGAAGCTTCCCTCTCCTTTTCTTACATGGTGGTTGAAAGTATGCGATGTGACGTCAGTGCAATCCATGTATATGACTCACCTCCTTCCCATTACCACAGTTTGTAGAGCCCCCCCCCCCCCCCCCCCCGCAACTTACGGCAAGTTGTAAGCACTGGCGATACCTTTGATTTCACTAAAACCGCAAAACTTGTCAGAAAGTGTCAGTAGTTGAGAAAGACCTGTCCAGTGTGAGGAACATTTGCTCATCAGTGACTGACAAAAAAGAAAATAAGAGCAATAGTCATTGCCAATCTCAATTGAAAAGGCCGCAAAAACCAGGTTTATTATCGCATCGCCCGTCGTTAAGGTCACGCTCATCGACTTCCACGACCACAGGAGGGTAAATAGCTCCACCCTCTGTGCACACGCATCAGTGTACCCAAACATAAGGTACGTAAGTGCCGGCACGTGTTCTAGCAAACGAAGAAACAGAAATAGCTCAAAAACATGTTTCAACACGGTGCCATTTGTCAAGGTGAGAAGAATGACCTCCCAAACGAAAGAAAAAGCACCAGGTGTCGTTTAGAAGACAGCCAGCTTAGACTGCCCCGCAACATGCTTTGGAAAAAAAGCTTCCACGAAAGAGTATGCCAGCATAAAAGCGACGTAAACACTGGGTGCCAAAACGCAACCCTGTTGCTTAACATGATGTCAACGACCACCGTACTGACTTTGCGAACACGTACATCCTCGTTTTTAGGACTATAGCCCGCGGCAAAACTCTTCAAGTATAACCTTCGCACATTCAAACTAATCCAGGAAAAATCAATAGGCGCTTTGCCAATATACCTTTGGCATACATGACTTGCGCGTGAGGTAATCACACTGTGCTGGATGATACTTTTACTTGTTCTTTGTTGACAAAAGACTCCGCGCGGATTCCAAAGTTGAAATTTAAGGTATGAAGTCCACGTGGTGATGACAGAGCCGTATATGTAGATAGTTTGGCCTTTCGTTGGGAAGTATAGGAGACAAATGAAGAGCCGCCATTGGCCGAAAACTGGCTGGGCGTGTTTCAGGGCGTCTTTACCAATTCGAGTGTGGCCAACCAGAAGCCGGAAATAATACCCTGGCGGTGGTCTCGAAAAACAAACTTAATGAGTGCGTCGGAGTAACTCTCGGTGACTGAAAACATAGTGCACGTGATGTTTAAATCACGGTCATTCTAACGCCAAGCACCGAGGGCCGGGAATTTGCAGTCCGAGCGGTCCCACTCTGTCCGAGCAAAACAGAGTTGAGCGGCGCATTTATTTCTTATATCTTCCTTCATGATCATAGTCGAAACATCACGCGCACCCTATTTTCAACCATGAAGGGTTACTACACTTCACTCTTACGTGCTTATTAAAACCACATTCGCGGCTCCAATTCACTATAAGTGGCGCCACTCGTTTTTCAGAATGGCGGGTATAGTAAGGGTCCGAGATACGTGCCGCTGCCGACCCTGTCTAGTGTGTTGGATTCACTGGGCGACACAAATCATTTCCGGTAATACTAGGAAGTTAGGGTGTTATGAGCGCAGGTCACGCCTTTATTGTTGAACAAAAACGGGGTTTAGCGTAATATTTACGCCAAAAGGCACGTTTTAAGTCTGGAGCGAAACCGATACTAACCTCTATTTTGGATTTATTTTCTCGGTGCAGGTTTCAGTTTCCGATTCTTTCATAACTCAAGATGTGTCTCGGATCGTAATTATTTAGCAAATAAGTTGTTCGCGGAAACATTATTTTGTGACATACGTGTTTGATACACGCACTTCCAAATATGTTTTTTTTTTTTTAGATTTAAATGTCCTTTTAAAGACAGGGTCTTTGCTACACCTTAGAGGTTACAGAATATTGTATTTGTTGAAAAAAATCGGTACTTATACTTGTGCGTTCTCACTGTCTTTTCTCGCTGAGATCATTGTCCTGTGAAATAATGAACTTCTGGCATTTAATGGATTTTTTAGAATTTTTATGATTGTTTGTGTTAACATTCCCAGCAAAGGAATAACAGAATAAATCTAATTTTTACAATATATTCACAAAACGTATAAAACTAAGAAACGCTGTTCCCACTGCAACAACCTAAAGACGGAATCCCAGTCAAATAGCTGAAGGGTGTGTGTGTTTCTAAAGCAGTGTTTGGAGCATGGGACTTTACATTGCATCCAGTGTTTGACTGTTTGTCTATCTTGATAACGATGTCAGAGTTTTTCTTAATGATAAAAGAAAACAAAAAAGAGACCTTTCTGGAAAGACTATTATGGTCAAATGGCGTATTTTTGTGATCGTGGCATTAATTGAGGGCATACATTGCCGCGATGTGCATTAATAATAATAATATTAAAAATATGAGATTTTAATACGTAATATTTAAAGCACGAATATAATTTGTTGCTTATGATCTCATTTCAAATTCGCGAACAAGTGTGACATTCAAAAGTGGGCTAATCATCCTCTCTGGTTCCAATTGCTGCATTTTTAATTAGCAGTTTATAAAATAAAAATTGTCTAAAATCAATGAAAGCATTCTAGCGAATGGGACAAATCCATGTAAAACTAATTGTGGCTAAAGTATATGGTGCTACCAAAGTCGCGGCTTTTGACAATCGGCAGAACTTCTAAAATCGCCGCCAATATCTTCCTGAACCAAATGCCCCTCCCCCTAAAAAAAAAGAAACGGAGCGGTCAAGAGCTATCATCTCAGTTTCCTGCTTAAAATTTAGAACAGCGCCGAAACACGGACAAGAATGAAAAGAAAGACGAACAGTGCTGTTTTTAATTTATTGTTGTTGTCCGTGTGTTTGCCTTTTTTATCATTAAATACGAACTATAGACAAAAACGCCAACGTTACAGACAACTCCGTTTCCTGTTTAAACAATTACCATTTAATGCCGAACTGTTCCCCATTAGCTCTTTCCAAATCTTCGAGATGCCGGTGAACCGTTTTTACAAAACATTCATCATTTGGAAGTTTTTCATCACACTTTCTCAAATCCCAAACTTCTTCGGCATTTATCTACAGGAACAAAGCGTAAAGGATACAAGATCACTAAGGAACACGTGATCAACCTCATACTGCTTGAAACCTCTGACAAGGTCGAGAGAAACGTACGCTCTACCCAAGCGGGCGAGGCGTGCACCTTACCGTGTACAGTACACCTCGTCCCCTTGAAAAGCAAAGTGCAACTCCTTCGAAGTCACCTGCGTTCGACCATATGATTCAAGCAATCGATGCTAGCGTCTTTATTTCCATAGTATTTTCTCTCTCATGCCCTGTACAAACGCAGTTATATTAGCAAGAAAAAAAAAAAAAAAGAAGTCGATCAGTTTGAGATGCTTTTTAATGTGCTCAAAAGTATTAAAAGTTCCTCCGCCTTAGCTGGGGCACAAATGCACAACACCCTGCCACGCACGCGGCAGTATCGCCTATGCTAATCTAATCAGGCAACGTCAAAACACACTATCGTAGTGTACGTGATGTTTCCGTGCGTGTTTTATCGTCGGTGGACCAATCATAAAGAAAAAAAAAACAGTGACTTGCGCTTTTGATGCTCTTTAGTTGATCCTATTAGCTCGTAGCATCGGCTGTGCCTGGAATTAAGGTGTAACGAAGCATAGAAACTATGCGGCATTTATACCACGTCCGAATGTACTACATTGTTAAATTTATTAGTTTTATATTATCTGCACAGGTAGCTTATTTTAGGCTTTTCACATTGTTTCTAAAAAAATCGTTAAGGCTGCACTAATGCTGCATAGTCACGGGAGGTATACTACCAGGGGAATATTATTATATAGGTCTTATCGTCGCGATGAGTTTCATATTTAACTATGCTTTTGTCGAATCATTTTAATTAGTAAGTATAAGCAAATTGTTCAAATTAGACACTTGCTGAGCGTCATCAAAAACAACTAAATCAGTAAATTTTAAAAATATCGCAGCACGTGGGAAACGCGGTGCTGCGCTGAAGTTACCACTCGTGCAAAAGGCGCAAAGGCTCGCGGTGCGAAAAGGCGAAGGATAATTGCCTAATCTTCGTTAATCATGACATATTATCGAAAGTCAACGCACACCGGCTAGTATCGTCTCGAAGTAGGGTATGGTCGGCCGTTTTTACCCATTCGGTAATCTTTTGAAATTTGGGCACTCGCGCCTCGCCATGGAACTTTTTGAAAGGCAACCAAGTTCCCAACTAAAGGTAGAATATAAAATTTAAAACCCTTGAGCCCATCCTGGTACCATTGCAGATACTTCAGAATATATCCTTTTTGGCAAAACCGGTCTCAAATTAGGGATGGTCTGGCCGTTTTCACGCATGCGCTCATCTTTCCAAATTTGGGCACCCGCGCCTCGTCAGAAAACCTTTTGAGGGCAGCGCAGTTTTCAACTAAAGGCGGAATATAAAATGCAAAGCCCTGTTAAACTGTCATATACTTCAAAAAGAGTCATTTTAAGAAAACCGGTCCCAAAGTGGGACCGGTTTTCGCACTCATTCGTATTCTGAAATTCTGGCACCCGCGCCTCATCCAGGAACCAACTTTCTGGGGTCGACCGATCGCTTAACTGGTTACGAAATACAAATTTAAGGCCCCTCGTCTATAAGCTGCTGCTATTGAAAATCATTTAAAATGCGCCATCTCTGATTAAACTTCTCCCGAAATGGACATGGTTCTACTATTTCCAGGCATTCGTTCATCATTTCACATTCACACACCCGTGGCTCATCCAGCAACTTTTTAGACGGGCAGAGCGTTTAACTGGTGAATAAATGCAAACTTTAGGGGCTTAAATCAAAGCCGCTGCTATGGTAAATCCTCTAAAACGAGTCATCTTTGAGAAAAATCGTCCTGAAGTGGACATGGTTCGACTGTTTTCTGGCATTCTTTCATCATTTCAAATTTGGGAACCGCGCCTAGTCCATGGACGTTTTTAAGATTGACCAAGTTCTAAAGTGGCAACGAAACAAAAAAGATATTTTTTTATTCTAAACGAAGTCATACAAAAATAAAAAGACTGGCCCACGAAAGCAGCATTTTGTTTGTTTGTGGGGCCAGGCGACCAGTGAAATACATGTTAGAATTACGCAATGACTAACACCATATGGTACACGAACCAAAAACGTCGAAGTAACACTGTGCATTAACGAACACTCATAAATCAAGAAAAAAGCCAAGAAATATAAAAGAAACCTATATGAACAGTCTATCACGTAAAACAAAAACACCTCGAGGCATGAACATATGAGAAAAAAAATCAAGAAAAACTACAGCGGTCAGGCTGCAATAGTCAAATTAGGATGCTTGACACCATTCTTTTAGTTTTCTTATAACTATTGTCTTGGATGTTACATTCATAAGGGACTCTGTAAATTCGTTAAATAAGGAAGGAATGTAATGATCTCTATGTTTCTTAGCATCAAATGTGTATATCTTCGGAATAACGTACCTTTTCAGTACGCCTCAAATCTCCACTTTTAATGACGGCAGTTTTGTAGGAATTACTGAAATAATTATTCGGAATTACTACGTATCTAAAAAAGTGTCTGAAAAATAAAATGCCTAACCTTTTAGCTTTTTCTTGTTTCCAATACACGATAAGCAGTTCCGTATGACATGTTGTTTACCATGTGTATGAGAACACTATCGCTCTTGTTTTGAATTCTGAACAATGACCGTATAGTGTGATGTCGTACCGTAATGCAGCTTCCGCTAAAGCTTTAAACACAAGCAATCTTATCTTCAGGCTGTAAACACTTTTAGTTTTATAGAAATACGCATATTAGACCCGCAATTTCTTTACAACAGACTCTACTTGCTCATCTCATAGCACGTGCTCGTCAAGAAAGAGACCTAAATACTTAACGGAAGAATGGTATTCTACAGGGTTACATCTACAATTCAGACATTCTGCCGAGTGCAAGAAAACATTTGGAGACATTACAATCCTTTTGTGCGGATTTCGAAAAAACAAAACCTCTGTTTTTGCAGCATTCAAAGAAATAAAATTAGCAACAAGCCGTATTGTTATCAAGTTCGCCGACTGCAGGCCGGTGCTATTTCAAAATATTGGGCTTCCGCCTTTCTGTTGTCACGAAGTTCTATTTTTGGTGTGTGCAGGGTAATTGGTATAATTAATTTAACAAAACATTTAGTGCGTCATTAAATATTACTTTTGATATGTTAATGCTAATTTCACAAGAGCAATCATCGTATCATAAATTTTTCTCACCTTAGTGATCCCATGTCTTAGAATAAAATCACTTGTTATAATCACATCACATTATTAAATAGCAAAAATATTTTGGAAACATTTCTGTGTCAGTTCATATTATCGAAATATAAACCAGCTGTTTTATTTGCTAGTTTATCGATGTCTGTAGCAGAAAGCTGAATTTGATTGTCAACGTCTAAACGAGAACGAATCCACCATATTTGGCTAATTGGACTCAGGAACCCAAGAAAATATTTTTGAGCAAAAAAAGAAAGCCGTTTAGAACTCCCTGTAACGCCGGATTAGAGCGCAGCTCTTGAGGAGGAGGAGGGGAAGGGTACTGAGGGGAAGGCATATCCTTGCTCCCTCCACCTCGCCTCCTCATCCTGTCCGCTACGCCTCCCTCCGAGCGGCGTTGCCGTTGCCTCACGAGGGTCACGTGACCTCAAGGGGGTCACGTGACGTCACCGGGGTCATGTGACGATGACGACGCGGATGCCGATGACGTAATCAGTGACGTCGCTGATGACTTCATCAGTGACGACGACGATGCCAATGCCGATGACGTCATCAGTGACGATGACGATGCGGATGCCGATGACGTCATCAGTGATGATAACGATGCAGATGCCGATAACGTCACCAGTGACGTCACTGATGACGTCATCAATGACGATAATGATGTGAATGCCAATGACGTCATCAGTGACGTCACGCGTCCCATAATGCACCGCGCGGTTACGCCGACGGCGACGCCGACGCCGACGCCGCTCAAGCCGGAAACGGACACCTAAGAGCTGCGCTCTAGAAACAAAATGTACCCAGCACGTTATCAATTTTTTTTTTAATTTACTGCAGTCGTCTGGAAAACCTTGTATTTTGTTGTATGTTTAAATTATGCTCGCTTGAACTTTGATGCTTTCTCAAAAATTTGGGTGTGGTGCCTCTGCGATATATATATATATATATATTTACATGTGTGATACACATCTTATAGACACTACAGAATCTGCCATATTATTGTCGAGGGATTTTATATAACTTAAACAATCATAACGAGTTTTTTTATACCCAAGAATAAGCAGTACATTTTGATTAACTTGGATACTATCCGTAGTGGCAATACATCAAAACGCTTATTCCACCGAGGAACCTGCACTTTGGAAGCATGTCATCATCTTGAACGTTTGCTACAAAAATAACGGTTCTATATTATAGAATGGAGTAGTAGCATGGCAAATTTCTCATAGCGTAACGTTTCGGTGTTATGGTCAAATTTTTACATTAAATACATGGGCTTCTATGGGACCGCTACCGTAACTCTCTAAGAGATGGCGGAAGCGTACGATCGCACAAATTTTTGGGGATGAAAAAGGTTGCGATGTTCTATTGGTTTCGTCGAGAGTACTCGAAGTTTAATCAGGTCCTTAATTGCGTTTCAGCAATTCCTCTCTAATTAGTAACTTTAAAGGTATCGTTTCAGTTTGAAACTTTCTGGGCACCCTCGGAAACAACTAAATCAGTGTGCCTTACAAACATATAAGGCATGCGCAGCACCTTCAAAGTTAAAAAAAAAAACTATTTGGACGCGTTTCTGGGTTTTGGTTTTCTATCGAAGCGCACCTTTGCGCCGGCGGTATCGCTACCCGCAGCCAAAGCACGCAACTACCGCCTCGCCTCCCTTTAAAGGAGAGGCGCATAATACGCTTTGTCTCTTTGTTTCAAATTCGACATATGTGAACATGTATTATTCTTTTATGTCGCTTTCCTTTTACCTCTGGAGCACTTTAGTTGCGCGCTATGGCCACGGTGAACCAGGATCTCTGGCGCGGTGATTCGTCTTGATAGGAAACCAAAAAAACGCGTCCATATTAAGTGTGTGTGTGTGTCCTTCTTCCCAGAACACTCTAAAATATTTTGCATTCATATATTTTTATAAAGTGCTTTGATTCAGTAGTTTCTGATGACGACCAGGAAGTTTCTAATTAAAGCCGTACATTTAAGTTCAGTAATTTAAAGTTATTTACTGGAATGTAAGTAAGAACTAAAGATACCGAATTATTTTTTTTATATAAGCCATTTGACGGAAACCAATAGAACATCACGCTTTTTCTGTGCAATGTGTACTTTTTACAGCAGCGATTTAGTCCGCTCTTTGAAAAACGCCCTGCATGTAAGTTTGTCAATATGAGTGGTGGGAATTCCTAGTTCCGCTTGGAATAATTTTCAATTTTGTAAGCCTGCCGAAATAAATATATAAGTTTTTTCCATAACCAACTTGAAGGACGATACCGCCTACGAAAAAGTCATTGTTAATAAGCGATGTCACCGCATCGCTAGTCATCAAATATCGAGCACGTAAAATGTATCGGTCCCTTGTACGCGCTATTGACCAAGTGGGGAATCGATTGGCAAAAGACTCCTGCTGTGAACGATCCTTCGACCGCTCGCTCACGGTCGATGCGGATTTTGCTCGAAACTGGGGCAAGGCGAAATTCCGCGAAGCATTTCTGGGCGCCGGAGTCTGATAGCTGCACTGCATGATGCTCTAAGGAACGGCCTTATGTTTTAGCCCTTACAAAAAAACTGTGGTGCTTTTTTGTTGAAAGTCTGTTAAAAAAAATCATCGGAGGATATAAAATGTCAACAACTTTTCATCTGACGTTCTCTAGCTTTTCTGCTGCCTTTCTTTTAAATCTTGGCCCACTTTTTAATGAAAAAAGTCGCCTCCGAGATGCTTTTTTTGTAGATTTTCAATTGAAATGCTACAGCTTTTCAATTGAAAAACTACAGCCGTTTAAAAAAAAAGTTTACACTTTAGTTTTTTATGACACAAAGTTTTGGAGGCTTAATACAACTTTCCACTCTGCTCCAAATTGGCTGCCACAGAATAACATAAAAAGGAAAAAAAAAAATCCGAGGACATCTAAGCGCTTATTATGAGTTGTGAATGCGAAAGTATGAATGTCGTCCATGCCAGTACGTCTGCTGCGTACTGGCATGGACGGCCACGTTTCGCAATTGCCGGGGTAGCGGCCAACGGCCGAGCGCGCGCTCTCGTGAAGTGGCCGCGCCTCGCAGAGCTCGGCCGTGCAGCCACCCCGGAGTCTGCCCGGGCGGGATCTGCTGTCTCGGCGGCTAGCCGCTCCCTCTTACCGGCGGGCGGGCCGCTGTGCCGCCATAGAAAGGGCTTTGTTCCATGAGACAATGACGCGCGCAGCCAATGGGAGCTTATCTATAAGATTTCTACTACAGACGACAGGCTTCGCTCCGTTGGGACAGGGGACGTTGTACTTCTATTAAAAATGCCAGCACGTTGGCGGGGCGGTGTCATTTTAATACTTATCGCATCAGGTCAGGGCCTAAAGTAGTCTTATAAACAAGTAAAATCTACAGATATCACTGGCAAGGCTGTGAGTTTACAAAAAAACATGAAGCACAAAGTCGCTTCCCCCCCTCCGCCCCCCCGTTTACCCATCTTATGTTGGCCCTCGACCTCTCCGATGTGGGATATCTGACCCCCACACACAAATGAGTCTGAGAGCACTGCTCTATAGGCTCCCTACGGGAGCCAGAGTTGCGCGTTCATCCCCGTAGTGCCGTATTTCCTGCACAGCATGTTGATCCTGCTCCTCACGGGACGGAATTCGGCGAATAGCGGCGACGCGCGTTCGAGGCGCGCGGCGCGCTCAAAAGCAGGGGAACGTACGCCGGGGCGCGTGCAACGTCTACTTTTCTGCACGGCATTTGATCCGACTCCTCACATGATCGGATCTCGGCGAATTGCGGCGCGGCGGCACGTGGAAAACAGACGCGCAACTCTGGCTCCCGTAGGGAACCTATACAGCAACCCTAGAGTGAGGAAAACAGAAGCGCCCCTAGCAAGCTTGTCTTTCGAACGTTTGGCCTTCAGCACGCGCTCCATGCTGTCCGCGGTACTATAGGCCCCTATATACTGACGAAGCCTGGCAGATCGCCACGAGAAGCGGCCGCCGAAACGGAAAAGGTGGAGCGGTAGACCACGAATGAAAGGAGGGCCACGTGACTGGCGCCCCGCTGCGACGAGATGCGGAAACACACTTCTCCCGAGCGAAGAAGTGTGTTTTGAAGTCCTCGCCGCTGCAAACGTTGTGCGTTGACGCCCAGGTTCCCGAGAAATGATTCTTTGGTGCCCTGTGCTACCAGATCCTTACGCTCCAAATCTGCGACAGGACACTCTCTATGGCTCCGTCGTCGAACTGCCAGGTTTTCTGTGTACAGAGGAGGTTATGACCGTGCTTTGTCTGCGCGCGCGCGCTCGAGGTGCGTGAGCGCGAGACGTTGAAGCGTTGTCAAGGGTAGGAGGGAGACTCACGCTTGGGGCGGGGCAAATGAAGCTCCTTACTACCGTTCCCACTTTGTCAGAGACCATTGAGAAACTTAGTGACTTTTGACATCCAGTCAATATATACTATGTTGAATAAAAAGTCGACAGAAAGTCTGTAGCTTTTCTCTTGACACTGGCTACATAGAGTCAACTGTACGTTTTCAACACAGAGTAAAGAGAACGTCTGTAGTCTTTCCGATGACACTGTCAAGTTTCAACAGAAAGTAAGCACAAAAAAATCAACGTAAAGTTAATGGAAAGTCAACAGCATATTTTTTTTACTCGGGCTGAAGAAATCATCAGAAAAGTTTCAACACAAAACCAACAAACTTTCTGTTGACTATGTCAGCAGGAAGTCAAAGTCAAAAGAAAGTAATCAGAGTCAACAAGAAGTCAACAGGTTTTCAATAAAAGTCAAAAATCATTTTTATAGGGGTGATGCGCGTTTCTTCGTGGAGCTACTAAAACGGTATTCACACAATAGAAAAATCTCGCGGATTTTTTTCCGGCGTGCCAATCACTCGACGAAAACGTCAGGCTTTTACGATGCGGCGCTGCGCAACCGCTGCGACGTCAGCTCCGCGGCGGAGGGAGAGAGGGATGCTCGGGCGGTATATTGTCACGGATGACAAGTGTTGAGGCGACGAAAACTGCAGTAAACTAAACGTTTAATGGGGGCGAACTTGTGCCCAAATAATAAAAGGAAAACAGAAGAAAACAGCAGAGCGTCGCGGGCGTCGATGTCGGCGAAACCGCAGGATCGAGCGCAGGGTCGAGACTGACTCAACAAGGTCGCGGGCGGCCTCTTATCTAGAGTGAGTGACTATCTCGAAGATTCGGCGGGGAAAGTTCGAGCGTAGCGCGCTCGGGGCGAGAATGAACACGCACTTTCTAGAACAACAAAAGCAGGGATAAACGATAGAAGTTATGTTCGCAGCAAGAATAAACGAGAACCTTCTGCAAGTCTGCGCGCGCGGCATTATCCCCCGCCCCCTTAAAAGCGCATCGTCCCGATGCAGCACAAACCGAAAACAAAGCAAACAGAAATAACGGTAAACTGAAGAGTCATTTGGAACAGATAAGGTCTACAGTCCTATCGAGCGTAGTACGGCTTCATGCGCACGACGTGTACGACTTCTGGTCGTGGAGGGTGGCGTGATGAAGTCCGTGTTCCATCGGGCATCACCTCGTAGTTCAGACCCCCAGTCGACGAAGCACTTTGTAGGGTCCAAAGTAGCGCTTCAGTAGTTTCTCGCTGAGACCACGGCGGCGGATCGCTGTTTACACCCACACCCGGTCTCCGGGTTGAAAGTGGACGTCCCGGCGACGAAGGTTATACCGGCGTGCGTCGACTCGCTGTTGCTCTTGAATCTTGATTCTTGCCAGTTGACGAGCTTCCTCCGCGCGTTGAGAGATCAATTGAGCGTCGTCGTTGCCATCATCGGTTGGCACGTGAGGCAGCATGGCGTCCAGCATCGTGGTAACCGTCCGGCCGTGTACCAGTTGGAACGGCGTCATCCCTGTGGTTTCTTGTACCGCTGTGTTGTACGCAAATGTAAGGTACGGCAACACCTCGTCCCACGTCTTGTGCTCCACGTCGACGTACATGGAGACCATGTCGGCGATGGTCTTGTTCAGCCGCTCTGTTAGCCCGTTGGTCTGCGGGTGATAAGCGGTGGTTCGTCGATGGCCGGTGTGACTGAGCCGAAGTACCTCTTGAGTCAGCTGTGCCAGGAAAGATGACCCTCGATCTGTGATCAGCACTTCAGGTGCGCCGTGTCGAAGGAGAATAGACTCGACGAAGAACTTGGCGACTTCCACCGCTGTTCCCGATGGAAGGGCTTTCGTCTCGGCGTATCGTGTAAGGTAATCGGTCGCGACAATAATCCACCGGTTTCCTTCCGTCGATGTTGGAAACGGCCCAAGCAAATCCATTCCGACCTGCTGGAAGGGCACAGTCGGGGCAGATATCGGATGCAGGAGTCCTGCTGGCTTTGTCGGAGGCTTCTTAAGTCGTTGGCACTCATGGCACGACCGTGTGTAAAGATGGACGGTTTTCGGGAGTCTCGGCCAGTAGTACTTGTCACGAATCCGGGCGAGCGTCCTGCTGTAGCCAAGGTGCGTCGGGTCGTCGTGGCATGCTTGAAAGATTTCTTCTCGCAGGCTGGCCGGAACAACCAGCAGCCAGGCAGGGTTGCTCGTTCCGAAGTTCTTCTTGAAGAGTACGCCTCGACGCAGAATGAAGCATGACAAGTCTCAGGCCAAGACTCGCGGAACTGAACTTCCTTGACCTTCGAGGTGTTCGATCACGGCGCGAAGTTTCGTGTCGTCTCGTTGAAGTGCTAACATGTCGGCATATGTCACTGCGCCGAGAAAACGGGCGTCATCGTCGTCGTCAGTGCTTTCGGGAGGAGATTCGACTGGGGCCCTAGACAAACAGTCGGCGTCGTTACGCTTGCGGCCAGACTTATGCACAATGGTTACGTCGAATTCTTGCAGTCGCAGACTCCAGCGAACGAGGCGTCCTGACGGGTCCATGAGTCCTCTTTGACGTCGTGGGACGTTTTCAAAACCGATCTGAAGGCTGCATTCGTCAACCACCACCGCCGGGAAAGAGCCGAGGACCTACTGCGAACCAGGGCCCAGGGCCCCAACAAGAGCGTCACCGGCTTCTTAGAGGATGTTCTGCGCCTGAGCGCCCGCGCCGACCCTCAGGCTACTGAAGAGAAGCAGCTACGAATCCTCATCCGCGGCAGTAGGTTTGCGAGGACTCGTACCGCGGATGACGTCGCTTTGGGGGGAATAATGCCGCTCGTTGAGTGGTCTTCTCCCGGAGCCGGGAATCGGGCTTGCACTTCGGGCCCTTGGAGGGGAACGCTGCACAGGCATGCGGTACCCCGCACCTCCACCAAAATGTCACGGATGACAAGTGATGAGGCGACGAAAACTGAAGTAAACTAAACGTTTAGGGGGCGAACTTGTGCCCAAATAATAAAAGGAAACTAGAAGAAAACAGCAGAGCGTCGCGGGCGTCGATGTCGGCGAAACCGCAGGATCGAGCGCACGGGCGAGACTGACTCGACAAGGTCGCGGGCGGCCTCTTATCTAGAGTGGGTCACTATCTCGAAGATTCGGCGGAGAAGGTTCGAGCGTAGCGCGCTCGGGGCGAGAACGGACACGCACTTTCTAGAACAACAAAAGCAGGGATAAACGATAGAAGTTATGTTCGCAGCAAGAATAAACGAGACCCTTCTGCAAGTCTGCGCGCGGCAATATAAATAATCCAGGTTCGGCGGCGGATTCGTTTGTTTTAACGATACCTTGTCAATAAACGCTTCAGTGTCAACTATAGTCAACTGCCAAATGTCTACAAGGCACCGGGGGAACAACGTCAACATCACATCTACCGGTTATCTTACTTAATATTGCGCGATACTTTGTGCCAGTACGCAATTACATGTACTCGTCTTTTATTTTATTGTTCAACATTTTTTGGCTAGGTGTTCGACATGTTGTGAAACATGGTTAAAGCGTGATTTCTTAGTGTGTGTGCGTGTGTGTGGAAAAGAGAGGGGGGGGGGTGAGGCCATCGCAGTTACAAAGCGTTGGCACCAGGCGGGTATCGAACTGTGACCGTTTACCTTATTAAGCGAGGGTCTTTTTAGCATGTCACGACATATCAACCTCTGTCGAGGTGCCATTTTGCGGCAATGCCCTGCGGGGCATCCGCACTGCGTCTGGCAGATGGCAAGTTGACACCCAGTCACACGTTTTAACGTGAAACGTTTTTAGGCTTGGTGTTCAGCATTTCGTGAAGCCCAGATAAAAGCGTGACCGCGAGGCTCGGCACTCATTGGTTGACGGGTGGGAGAGGAGGAGTGAGCTGCTCGACGCTAATTGGTTAAAGGGAAGGTGAAAGGGTTCTTAAAAAAATTTAGTTAGAGCTGGCATCTCGTGTATTTTAATCCCGTGAATCTCAATATCACGTTCGTTTTCCCCAAAGATGTAACTAAACGGGAGAAAACATGGAAACCTTCCGACGAGTCGTTACTCAGATATTTCGGCCGCCAGGTGTATTCCCCCGCACTGACACCAGTTCTGGCGTCTTTTATCACGATAGCGTTAAGGAGCTTGTGTCGCAGAAAATCTGGCGTCAGCGTCGGTGTCAGCTTCGACATCGGTGGGACCGGAAAAACCTGATTGCTCGATAGGGTCATAACGTCACAACTACTTGTGACGTCACACGCGTGACGTCACACGTGACACGTGACTCTACCGACTAGGCCACGCACACACGCTTGCACGGCTTGGGAACGAGCGCGGGCTTATGAGAAGTCTTTGAGAACCGAGCCCGACAACTCTGTTGTGTTACATGGATTTACTCATCTATATAGGGAGTATTCACAGGACGCCATATTTGTGGGTGCTGTTTAGAGCGCATGCTCAGAACGAGCTCATATCAATAGGCTGCTAGGACCGGCACTCATGATGGTGCGGAATCCACGTTGCAAAAGAACTGTGGAAGCTCGCCGTCAGCACGCTTTCAGCATTTGCGCGCACAGCTATGGCCGCCAGTGAATACTCCCTATACATCTGTATACAGGTCAGAGAGAGGTGATAGAAAAAGGTCCGTCTTCATATAGCTCAAAGCCCTTCTAGCTCGAGAGCGCGCACGAGCTCAATGTCTGCTTCATCGTCTTCAGGTCAGTACTTTGGTATACACAACATCTCCCTTTGCTTTTTCTTTTTTTTCTTTTTCCTTTTTTTAGTATCTAAATCGGCTCAGTGGCTTCACCAGTCTTCCTGAGCGTGTGGTGTAGCCAGGTTGTTGCTCTGGTTGAACTATGAGAGGCTCATCAGTTTGATGTTCGCTGTGTAAGCTTTTGTGCGGTAAACCATCCCAATTAATCTCGTCATCTTCGCACATTACATTTTTGTTCGCACTTCGGTCAATAATCAGGAACTTAGCATTTCGCTTGACGATGCCATCCTTAGTGGCAACCCAATAAGAGCGCGGCGCGTCGTCCTTTTTGAGAACTGTCCCTTGTTTCTTTAAGTCCGTTATCCACACTTTTTGTGACGGATGAAGTTCTGATAGTTTGATGACACCGTGTCGTCTGTTAAAATCAAACACTTGCTTGTCTTTTGCTTTGCGCTCAGTGCTTGCTTAGGAATTGAGTTTGTGTAGCGTCAATATTACGCCATATCACAGCACTTGACGCTATGTTCTCCGTGTTGACAGTAGAACCCTTCAGCTTCTCAGACCTAATCTTGAAAATAAAGAACTTTACATAAAAAAAAAAATATTCTTGCGACTCGTAATTTGGGTCACTTGTTCAGGTGTGTCTGTTAATATGTTGAGCCAATGTTTTAAGTACATCAGGGGCTATATCGAAATTTCACCCGGGCTCCGCTTCAAGCGGGGTTGGAGTTACATCACTTCCGGGTTGGTTAATCTAGATCTCGGCAGGAGCGAACGAGCCGGAACGGACGTTTAGCGCCCTGGACGCATCGCTGAACCCAAACGCGGTACGTGGATGCCATAAGGATTCCAACGCCGGCTCTCGGAAGCGTCGCAGTCTCGGTGGTTGCATCTAGAGCCACAGGACGCGCAGAAAAGGACCGAGACTAGAGATGTTGCGAGCTTTCGTCGAGCCTACAGAGAGGTTCGACTGGTTCGGCCAACCTCTGAACTTTTAGCAAATATAGCACCAAATACGACTTACGAACAGAGTTGCCCGACTGCTACGCTTCGTTTCACGCCAAGTTCGACCGCAACCGACGCGACAATTCGATGGAGCCAATCAGGAACCAATCAGCATGATTGATTCAGTTGATGATAGAAAACGCACAGAGGTGGTTAGCGCCGTGACAATTCACTCTTGAAACTGCTTGATTGGCTCCACCAGATTTTATTACTGGCCGCCGCCTCGTTTCTGCTCGTGCGGGCAAGACCGTGTAATTGCAAGCTTGCATAAAACCAAGTTCACGCGCAAGCTGCACGTGCATGCACGCATGGGGCACCCGTCGAGGGCTCTTTTTCACAAGGGCGCAGTCATCTTGATTATCGTCACTTCTGCTATGCAATAAAACAGCGTTTTGATCTCTCCACGCCGCTGGAATGTGTGCACGAAAAATGCGTGATTGTCCTACATTCTTGTTTTGCCTCACCTATATTTGCTCAGATATTACAGGTTTAAATGTTTCATTATTTTTTTTTGTCCCGCATACCAGATACGGAACTCACGTGACTGAAAACGAGAGTAAACAGAGAATGTCTATACAGGAAGCTTAGATTTCACACTCATTGCGACAGAAGTTTGCCGAGAATCGGCTGTTTATGAAGCATTTGCGACGGAAACTTCCGGTCCTCGAGACGTCTCGAGATGCTTGCTGCAGACGAAGAACGCATGACGAATGAACAAGGAATGACTGAAGTATTCTGTCTGCAACACTTTGAATCATTTGCATAATTATACGATTTTGATTTTGAATTATTGAAAACATGGCAGATGTAAGAAAACTCATCAGGTTTATAAAAAAAAACGTTCAGCCTTTCCACTCTGGTGAAGAAGGAAGACCAGCGAAGCTGTACATGATCAGGCGACCTCAAGGACGGCTTCTTGGACGACCCCAAGGGCGAAGCCTATGGACGACGTCTAGGACGACGTCTAGGATGACCTCAAGGACGATGTCTTGGACGACCTCAAGGACGGCTTCTAAGACGACCTCGAGGACGACGCCTAAGACGACCTCAGGGACGACGTCTAAAGCGACCTCAAGGACGACTTCTAGGACAATATCGAAGACAACGTTTAGGACGACCTCAAGGACGACTTCTAGGAGGATCTCGAGGACGACGTCTAGGACGTCGTCCTCGAGGCGAACGCCGCCGGCTCCACGCTTTCCGTGACGATGTGTCAGCGTTGCTGTGCTTTTCTTTGTTTTTCCTTGAAGCGCGTCCGATTTTACCTTGAACAAACCGCCGACTTCCGTGACGAAGCATATGATATGACGCGTCGCAGTCAATTCAAGTGTGGTTTATTTAGATGCCTGTTTTTCACGGTCAAAGCCAACGCCGTCTTCGCTCCATGGGACCAGTTAATGCTCTCGCATTAAAATCTCGTATCTCCATGTGAAAACGCGCTATCGTCTTTCGAGACGTCATCAGGTCATTTCTCTGAGTGAAGTAACGACGGCTCATCTGGTCATTTCTCTGAGTGAAGCAACGACGGCTATAGGGTGTATTCACTGGCGGCCACATCTCTGTGCGCTAATGCTGAACACGTGCTGATGGCGAGCTTTTACAGTTATTTTGCAACGGTGCACCCCGCAGCATCAAGATTGCCGGTCTTTGCAGCCTATTAATGCGAGCTCGTTCTGAGGATGCGCTCTGAACAGTGACCTCAAATATGGTGGCCAGTGAATACACCCTATAAGACCGATATAAGTGTATTGTGTTAAATAGTTCGTCAGCGAGGGTAAAACAACCACTCTGTGGCGACTTTATCCAATATTTGCAGCCATTTCAGAAACAAACCGATATACCTCCGATTACCCCTAGAGCAATGCATAACAGTTAAAATAAAGTAAAAAAAAATATATAGGGTGTGATAGGGCATCATGAAAGATTGTGTTAAAAAGTACTTGTACTTTACTTCGAAAGTATATTGTATTTATAGTAATTTTACTCAAGTACATTGCACCCGGTGTACTTACTACACCTGAAGTACATAACCTCTCGTTGACTTTGTGCCTTACTTTAAATACTTTTTAAGTGTACTTCACGCAGGACTGTAAACAAGCATTCGCAGTCTGCAAAATCAAGCTCATGCGGTGCTAAACCTCAAAGTAAAAACGACACATCCCCAGTGCATCACTGATCAGCTACTAGAGCCTTTTTGTGAAAAAAAGAAACAAGCCGCTTTATATTTCGCTAGCAGAATTTCGCTGATGGATCAAAACATATATGTACCTTCTTGTTACTATAAAAATATAAATATAACTTCAATGTAATTCGCTAGTTTTTACGGTAGTTAGTAATTTACTCAATTACTTTCCATTTAAGTAATTTCTACTTTACTCAAATTACTTTTAAGGCCAATAGTCAGTAACTTAACTTATTACCTTTTTTTTAGTAACTTGTACATGTCTGGGGAATACAAACACTGAAATACATGTATTTTAAGGCCCAAAATACCGATACTGAGATACATTTGTCTTTTATGCAATGGGATATCCCCGAGATACTTTTTGCAAAAACGGCGAAAGGGTATTCGGGAATACAGCAACAGATACATGTAGAAATACATTTGTTCCCGAACGTGGGGAGGGTCTAGTTCGTGGCTAATGCAAATGGCAATTGCTAGTGTTTCTCTTTTTGTGCCATTTTACGCACTTACTCCTGCCTCAAACTCTTTATCATTAATGCCACTAAAAAAATGTCATTCTTGGTGAACCACGTAGTTACTGAACGGTAAAGACTGCTTGACAAAAGGCGTCTGCACGAAATGAACCCCGTTTTGCCACGAAGACGCATCTCAAACCGTCTTATAAGCTTCTGAGTCACCCATAGTGTGGGGAGATATACACAACAGGGCCGTACCTTTCCTTCACTCAACTCCTTTGCAACACTCACTCTAGTAAACCGGAAAAAGTTGAGGGCTTTGTGAGAGGAGTTTATTCTGTAATTCTTGCTAGTAACTTTTAAACCATTTTTTAATATTTTTGACTTTGAGGGATCATGTTATAGGGCAGCTTCATAATATAAATTCTGAAGCACCTTGCAGCAAACATGTTTTTATTTTTTAAATTTCTCTTAAAAAGGGCAACAAATGTAACGAGATACCTAAATCTTGCAAAGTATTGCGGTACAGGCGATACATTGTAAATGTATTTGACTACTTAGAAACAAATATATTTTTCAATACAGATACTCGATATATAGTATCTCTAAGATACTATCGCGATACATTTGTATCGCGATACTGCGGAGCCCTGGCTTGAAGTACGTTTAAAATATATATTTGAATTGTAGTTCTGATGTGAATTAAAATTCATTTTAGCAGTTCTATATAAATCCGTGCTATATATTTCTTAAATAATGCTAATGACGTCAAAACTGTCTTATTGAAAATCTAATTTGTATGAGAAATTTTTGGGTCCAATAAATACATATGAATCATGCAAGATATATAAGAACATATAAGACACACATAAGAACTACATAAGGTATATAAGTACATATAAGGACCATATAAGAAACTTGTGATAACTTTCTTATAAGCTTTTTGTATGGTTCTTATATGTTCTTATATATATTGTATGATCCATATGTGTTTATTGAACACAAGAAATTTCTCATACAAATGGCCTTTTCACTAGGGCGCCAGCCATCTGCAAAGCAAAGGCACCAACTAGTGCTCACTCATTGAAACTAAACCGAGGGTGCTATAGTGACACAAAATAGAACTGTAAAACGCATTGAGCAGTTCACACAGATTGCGCTTAGAATCTGGCTTATTTTGTACTACCGGTACAGTGGTAAACCCCATCCCCTCAGTCTTCTCAGGTTTGTTTGATATATACACAGCGCCTTATATTTAGACAACTTTATTTCCATATCACTAAAGAATGCACTTTTAGCGCCAAATAAAAGAGAAGCACTTGCTATCTACAACACTTACACGTGCGACGAAAGAAGAAAAATAAAAGAGAAACAACAACAAAAAAAAAATCATGAGCCATTCCACTCTGTGAAACAGGATGACCAGCGAAGCTGTTCAGCACTCGACACAGACCCGCCCCTAGGAACCTGAGGAAACTAGACACGCGCGACGGGACTGCCACCCCGGAAAAAGTGAAGGAAAGGAAAGCATGCAAGCGCTTGGATCGACGACTAAGAAAGGGCGGTGCGAGCGTAGACATGGGCGACGCGGGTCGCACAGCGGCAAATATTTGAGAAACCTTTATTATCTACCTGAAAGTCTCCTGATCTTGAAAATGGTGCCTATTGATAACTGATCTACTGAAAATGCATATGTTCAAGTAATGAAGCGCATAAGCTTTTGCTTAAAATGAAGCGATTACGCGTCAAATTCGGGTCCTGAGTTTTTGTTGACGCACAAGAAAAATCCACGGAACTCTAGCCATAAACAGCTTCGCTGCAAAAAAAAAAAAAAAAAAGAACAGAACGTGTGGCTGATGGCCTTAAAGATTGAGAGAGAGAAAACAAGTTTCCCCTTGCACAACTTCTGCGACTCGGACGCAAATGTAAAGAAGGTTCAGAAACAGGCTCGATGACTAAAAAAAACGTTTTTTGAACCGTCATTAAAAGGGGGGAGGGGGGGGGGGGAGTGCAAGGAGTGCAAGGGGGGGGGGGGGGGGAGTGCAAGGAGTGCAAGGGGGGGGGGGGAGTGCAAGGATTTTCAGACTTCGGTCAAACATTTTTGAAAGTTACATTTTGACACTTTTAAAGTAAAGAACAGGAAACCGATTTCGCCTGCGTGTCCTAGTTGTTGTGAAAAGAAAATATAAATATTGGCATTTCTGGCACCCCTCAACTCACTCTCAGTCTTCAGAGCCATATTTGGTCCCCCTCCTAGTGACGTGACTCGTGGTGCCGTGTAGGTTCCCGTGTGCTCTCTCGGAGGACGCTTCCTCTTCGTCTCCCTGCTGACATTAGCGGGCGTTATGCTGCAGCTTAGAGCCGAGCGAGGTCACGCAAGCTTTTCGCCGTAGTTCCTTCGGCTGCCACTCGCGGCTGCAGGTGGCGGAAAAAGCTCGACTTTTCCTTTGCGATTATGCAGCGGAATCGCGATATTTTTTCAATGAAGAAGATATTTTTTATATCCTTCGGGACACAATAAGCAATGTAAAAATGACGAGATGCAAATTCTTTTAATCTTAAAATCCTTGCAACCCCCCCCCCCCCTTAATGTAAACAAGATCGGCGTTAATGGTAACGTCAAGGAGCTCATGGCCTTTACGAGTGCTTCTTAAACTACCCCAAAGCTCCTGATGACCATTGAAATCTCCTAATGGAACGGATATTTTCTAACCGTTGAACATCGAACGTCACGTTGGGAGGTCCCAGGGACCCTGGGTTAAATCCCCACTTCTGCCCGTTTCCATCTCTGTGAGCATCGTACCGGCGTGCGATCATGTACCACTACTGCGCGGTGCACGTTAAAGACCCCAGGTTAGCGGTTGCACTGCACTGGCTAAATGTCTCATCTACAGCTGGGAGACCCCACCCGTTGAGGCAGACTAACTTCCGGCTGTATAAACATACACAGAACAATTTGCGTTGGGAGGTTACAAACTTATCGAGTTGGTATCAACTTTAACGGTTAAAGATACATATTCGCTGTCATGTCTCGTTCAACATAAATTAAATAATCTTTGATTGCTAATAATGTTCTGCTGTTCCCTGAATGATTTCTTGACTAAAAATTTTGATATCTTGATCTTAAGCTTAAATATCCGAACTTCGTGTTCAGATATCGTTATAACAGGACAAGGATAATTTCTGAGATAGTGACGGAGGTCAGACGCTTTTGACTGCAGGCCTCGTGCGTTCCATTGCAAAACAGAAACTGTTGTTGCTTAGAAGAAATCCAGGATTATGGGAATGAGAAATTCAGGAATTTGGATGAGGCCCTGTAATAATGACGAGGAGAACTGACTGAGAAAGTTGGTGACTGTGGTGATTACTGTTTTAAGGGTTATTTTTTAGTCAGACTGATCAGGTTCATTTGGCTTAGAAGTCTCTTTCTGTCCGTGGTTTCCATGGGTTGTTTTGTGCTGGGTAGCGGCAGACTCGTTACTCCAATGCGTGATCGTAGTGTAGACTGTCTTCAAAACGTCAGCATAATTAATTTTTTTTTATTCGGAGGAATCAATCACATCAGCTAGGTTTTTGGATTGGTGACTTAAGATTACTTCGGGATGCAATACTAAGAGCGGAAAATCTAAGCAAGACCTCCCAGATTTCTGCTTTTCGCGATATTTATCTTGTGTAGGTTTTGAACGCTTGAGCCCCTTTTTGTGGTAGCTAACTACCAAGCATTGCTCTAGAGTTTCTTGCGTTCTTTTATCGTATTGTCTGTGACCCTCTGGGGTGCCGGTTGAGCATGGCTTGTAGACGTGACTTCTACATTAGGAGAGTGTAAGCGCATTCCATGAACATCCTGAGGCTTTCGTTTCGGGCACTGAGGAACAAAGCCTCGAGTTCCCCACCGCAGTTCATGCAGTGAGCGGTACTTGCGTCACAATTAAACTTCTAACAGGTGGTCTTTTGAACATCGCGCGCAAGCCTCTGGGCGCTTGCAAGCACTGAGGACATGACCTGACTGTCCGCACTTTGTTCATTGTGCCTGCCTATGTGTAAATGAGGACATGACCTGACTGTCCGCACTTTGTTCATTGTGCCTGCCTATGTGTAAAAGAGTCGACCCCCTGCCTAGCACACCTCACAAGCACATGAGTGGGTAAAGTAGGAGAGCCAAATGTTATACGTTCAGAACGTGACGCTCCCAGTCGCCGTATTGGTGCTACTGTCGCGCTTCTCGCAAAGTCGTGGCATTGAGATGACTGAGTCAATGTCGTGAATGACCTCTACTGAGGTGTTTTTGTTGCGTGGCTCGTAGGTGTGGACAGGAATTCCAAGGATCTTGGTCAATTTCAGTAGAGCCGCCGTGTTGTACAGATACCGTGTGTCCACTGCGATGAGATTCAGCTTCTTGTTTACCTTGATTTCGGAAGCAGGAAGGTGCAATGTTTTTGAAGAAATCTCTCAAGCTGAGGCTCTTGAAATTTCCGATCTGAATGTTGGGGTCTTGTGGTCTGAAGATTGCAGTATGTCCGATGCAGGTGAGATCTGATGTGGGTGTGATGATGGTGTTGTTGCTTGAAAAATTCGTGCCTGGTCGAGGACGTTTCCGAGAGCCTACTGTATTGTATGACTCATTGTTCGAGATCACAGTACCCTCTTTGACGTATCTTTCTAGTTTCATGTCTTGTGACTCAGTGATTATTTGATTGCTTGGCATGCCTTGTTTCGTTGATATACAGGGTGATACAAGGAGACGCCAGGCTCTTTAAATCAACTGGAAAATTCGGTTTCTTAACCTATCGCGCTACGACTTTGTGCAGCGTTGCCCACAGATGGTGCATTTTTTTTTTTGTAAAATTTGCAGAGAGCGAACTTACCTGAGGAAAAAGTAAAGAAAGAATAAGGCTTAGCTCCTATGGAAACGCAGGGACGCCACCGGTCTTCAAAGAGCACGGCGCCGTTTCGCACGGGACACAAGAGATGGCGCAACAAACGCCGCCAATGAACGAGCATACGGCGCCGAGAGTAGGCCTTTTTAGCAGACGATCTTTTCGACTCAAAAGCTGCGCGCGTTCCGCAGGCGGCGACAGTCGCTGAAACAAAAAAGACAGGCGCGGTAACAGCAAGGAACTGCAGTTCCTTCTCTGCTAAATACGCCGGCTCTCGGCGTCGTCTGCTCGTTCGTTGGCGGCAGTTGGCGTCGCGACCGCTTGCGCCATCTCTTATCTCGCGTGCGAAACGGCGCCGTGTTGTTTGCAGACCGGTGGCGTCGCTGCGTTTCCATAGGAGCTAAGCCTTTTTTTTTTCTTTAGTTTTTCATCAGGTAAGTTCGCTCTTTTAAAATTTTACAAAAAAAAAAAAAAAGCACCATTTGTGGGCAACGCAGCACAAAGTTGTAGCGCGATAGGTTGAGAAACCGAATTTTCCGGTCGATTTAAAGAGCCTGGCGTCTCCTTGTATCACCCTGTATTTTTGAGAGCCTGGCTTGTGGATGGATTTCTTTGACTACATTCGAGTTTCTGGTCAGTGGCATCGTCAGAGAGTTCTTGATACGGGTTGGGTTGGATAGGAATGTCCATGTAGTATGAAGTAACCGGTCGTATACTTAGAGCATTCTGATTCCAGCACCAGCGTCTGGTGTTGGCAAGAGGTAAAGACGCGTAGCACTCAAATAGCGTCGAATGTTAATCTAAGCAGTATGCGAAGCTATTATAATAGTGCGAATTCTGAGAAAATTGCAAGGGCTTTGAAAAAACAGCATCACCCCACCTCGTCGTCGTCGTCCTTACTGTCTAAAAAGTTAGAATAGTATAACATTCCTCGAAGCACAGATCTCGCAATGACTCGCGTTCAAATCTTTATGCAGACTGTCTTTTGTATGATGTATAAGCAGTGTGACGCCGGCTTGAGTGTAATAGGCAACCTGCAATGCTGTTTGGTTTGGCGCTATCTAGCGACTGATGCAAGAAATATTGGGTACCCCTGGGAGTGGCGGCTTCATTGTTCAAATGTGAGCTATTACTGTGGTGGCGGCGCTTAGCCGTGTCTGAAGCAAGAAATACTGGGTACCTCAGGAAGCCGTGATTGCGTAACATGCCAGTACAGCGGATGCTATGGCCCTGGCGGGCCAATGGGAACGTGACTGCGTATCACCGGAGCGCGCCTCTACTCTGAAGAAGCATCAGTCTTTTCGCTGCATCATGCTCCAATATGCGTGCGTGGCGCTCGTATACATTGCGCACTTTGAAGCCGCTGGCACGCAATGTGAGACTTATTATTCCTCCTTTGCCAAGCTAGAACAAGACAGGGGGGGACCGTGGGCTCTCACTCTGCCGGCGCTGTCTGGCTGTTGACGGCTGGATATTGAAAATACAAAATACTCTTAAAATGCAATCGAAATACATTTGGAAATATTTTAAACATTATAGTTTTCTCTAAAGGTCGCGCTGCACGTGCTGGCTTCTGCCGCAGTTACGGTTTTAAAGCCAAAGCCTAAAACAAAAGGTATCTTGCACACGCGTTCTTCAGTGCCTTATTTGGGTTATTTAGTTGAAATCTTTTATACGCGGACAGCGAGCGCTTGACTGGTGGCTTTCCTTCGAACTAGTGCTGACGTCATGGGTTCGCCCATGTGAATCAGACGGGCGGAACAGGTCAAACCAAACTAACGGCCATTATCGTCTGTGTCTGGGTCACGCAGTTGTCTGAGTGAAAGAAGCAGATGATTCATAAGGTCATGAACGGTAGGTACGCATAAAGAAACGCATTAGCTTTGAACAAATAAAACATAAAACAGCATAGCGCTGCCTGCCCTAAAAAAAAGCACCTTTTTATTCTTTCTTTTTTAAATCACCCTCGCACGAGTGGTTGCCGTGCTCGCCTTTTATTTACACGACGGTAACACAGACAGAACTGATAACGCCAGTTTGTTCGTTTTGTTGAACTTTCCCTTTCCCCCTGACTGCTTCACATAGATGAGCCCGCGAAGTCAGCAGTAGTTTGAGCGGTTTGTAACCGGCGGCAACATTACACTTTGTGACGTCATCAGGTGAAAATTGAAGGACCAGTCTGTAAGACGTGGTAAATAAACAGTATACTTTTATTTCATAAAAGCATAATACAGTTTATGTATTTTTGTTTTTGGTTTTCGTTTTTTCCAATTGAGTTGCGCGTGCACGCTGTGTTGTGACTTTCCAGATCTCAATTTTCACTGCTTGTGGCCTCCATTTTCCAAAAGAGCTTTGCAGCGACGCTCCAAGTGTTCATAAAATAGGTATGTGACATAAATGCGAAGCAAAAAGAAAAGGAAAAGTAGCCGCCGGTATCAGATCCCCGCCATATTTGACCTACATGCCGGCACACGCGAGGGCTTCATCGCTCGCCACGTCAGATTCGATCGCTCTAGCGGAGATCCACTCAGCCATCTTTCGTACTTGTAGTTAGTCACGCTATCCGCTTATTAACGCAAGTGCTGATTTCGGAAGTTTCGGCAGGATAAATCAACTTTCGCATTCGTGATTCCCTCGATATATGAGCTGCAGCGGTAAAATCGCAAGATAAAGCACCTGTTTGCGAGTAAACATGTACAATCGTTGCGAGGAAACTCAGGTAGCGGGAAGCTGATTCACTTTCGCCCGAGGCCTAATGTATTCGCTGAATTTGTACAATTGAGTCCTTGAAGTGCGACCACTAACCTCGAGTTAACGCACGTGCGATAAATATCGTTGCGTTAGTCTGCGATGGTATACGACACACGTCAAACAAAACAGAGAAAACAGGAAGACGGCATTGAGTCAGGTATACGTTTGATACTAGAATATTACTGAAAACAAATGTCCGGCGGTGTTAGTTTTATTTATTTATTTATTTAAAAGTTCCCTCAGGGCCCGAAGGCATTACAGAGGGGAGCGGGTTACATCAATAGAATTCAACAACATACAATAAATAACAACCTATGAATGCAAAACAATATGTACATATTAGTGAAACGCTGAAATGTGAACATTGTTAAGGCAATTTTTGAAAGCAATTAACACTGTCAGATATTGATACCACAGACGCTGGAAGGTGGTTCCACAACACTGTAGTTCGGGGTATGAATGTTCAAAATGGACAGTGCACATTTCGTTGCTAAACTAGTTTCGTTGTTTACGGTGTAAGAGGTCACGAACAGCACGTCATTTGTAACTTTGCGCAGTAGGTTGGTTACAAATTAGCCCGCAGAAGAGGCCGCGCTCACACGGCTATAGTTCTTCGATTGCTTTCCAGCGTTGAGTTTTTGCTTTCCACTCGCCGGCGGAAATAAAAATCTACCCTTTTCAAAATTCCGCTAAAGTCAGGAGGACTGAATGTCACTATATTTGATCACAGGACGCTGTGCGTCGCGAGTTGCAATTTTATTTTGTGGTTCTTCCCTGTTGCAAGTGAAGGTATTGAATGTCTTAATAATATTTTACTTAGCTGTTGAGTATATTATTTCCCAATTCTACAGCCCCAGTTTCAATTCTAGCCGGAGTGAACAGCACAGAAACCCACTATAGCGCCGAGACAATAGCATAAACAAGCAGTGTAACAAAAACGTCATCATACCGGGGTACTTTAAAATTTTGAAGGGTTGATAAAAATAATCTTTATATTTATTTATTGATACTACTGTCTCCTATTTCAGGGGGCGTGGCAGGAGTGGTTTACAACATATGGTACACAAAAACAGTAATAAAAAAAACAGCAGGTAACAAGCACAAGGATATTCGTTCCAGCTGATCCAAAAACACACAAAAAAGTTAAACATGTAAAAAAAAAAAAAAAACAGCGTTACACAAAGACTATCTTTATCGCAAAAACTTAAGAAAGGAGCATCAGATACAAGAATCACAAAAATCGCGGAGTTTATTAAAGAAGGACGACTCTGGTGATGCTGTTATTATATCGCTTTGCATGGAGTTCCAGCCGTGAACAGTCCTTGGAAAAAAGAATTCTTAAATGCATTAATCCGACAGTTGAATTCTTTAAGTGTTCTGCAATGATAACTTCGCATGGGATAATTTTGAAGTGCGGGTGAAATATATTTAGAGATGTCGATTTTGATCCGGTTGTATAATAAATTATATATGAACTTTATTCTCGTAAACATGCGTCTATGCTTTAGTAAGTTCACCCCAAGAAGGGCGTACAGTTCAGAGACGGGATATTTTCGCTGAAATTTATTATGGATGAAGCGTAAACTTTTTCCTTTAACATTTTCAAGGACGTTTATATTGGTACATGTAAATGAATCCCAAACCACCGAAGCGTATTCGAGGATGGGTAATATAAAAGTTTTATAGGCTGTCAATTTAACGACGGAAAAGGCATGTTTTAAATTTCGTCTTAAGTACCATAACTTGGATAGTGCTTTTGCGTGCAGTGGACATGATAGGAGTGTTCCAGCGTAGGTCATTCGATATAATGACACCCAAGTATTTATAAGAAGTAACTTCGGCTAGTGAAGTACTATTAATGGAATAATCGAAAGAAAGATGGCTTAATTTACGAGTTATATGCATTCGAACACACTTCTTGATATTCAATGACATCTGCCACGAGTCGCACCAATGCGACATCTTGGACAAGCAGGTGTTTAGTAGAGTTTGGTCACTTATTTCATTGACTTCTGTAAATGAAACCACATCGTCTGCAAACAGTCGAACACGTACTGGAATATTAGCGGTTACATCGTTTATACAAATTTATAACAGTAATTGTTCCAGGACCGACCCTTGCGGAACACCCGATAAAACAGGGACTAATGATGATTCACTCGAGTTGATCTGTACATACTGTTTTCCGTCCTGTAAGTATTTCTCGAGCCAGCGAAATATACATTCGTTTTGAAACAATTGATTTAAGTTTAAGGAGAAAGCTTTAGAAAGATCTAGGAATATGACATCAATTTGTTTGGATCGATTCAGGATATTTGCGAAATCATGGACTGTTTCAGGTAACTGTGTCGTAGTAGAAAGGCCATGACGGAAACCATGTTGATTTGAAAAGAAAACAGCATTGTTTTCTAAGTAATTCGCGAGGTGTTTAAAAACAATATGCTCTTGCAGCTTCGAACAGTAAGGAAGTAATGAAATAGGCCTATAGTTTACCGGAAGTAGCAGGGAGCCAGTTTTGTGAACGGGAATTACTTTTGCATATTTCCACTCAGCAGGAATGACAGATTCGTTTTAAGACCTTTGAAAAATAAGGTAAAGACATTTGGAGCACCACTCAGCGTAGCGAATAAGAAATGAAAGTGCTAAGGCTGTCAACGGTGCTCTTTCAGCAAAACAACAACAACAAAAACAACAAAAATAATTAAAGGTATTGTTATGAGCAAAATTGCTTTTCTTGTAGCGTTGTTGTGAGACACTATGGTTACTCAAAAATCTTATTTAATGTTAAGAGGTTGACCGAAATAGTCAGGCTGACTAAACATGTGACCGTTGAACGGTCAAAAGTTTCATGAAAGGTGTAATATAGTACTCGACCAACAATACGAAACCTCTAAGAAATACCGGGGAATAAACTCTTTTCAAAAGCGCAAGCCTCCTTATCTGCTACATGAATTACCCTAAGCCCTTGTATTTTAGGCACGCACTTTAAGTATGCAATGGCCACGAGTGCTGCGCCAGCGCTCCGCGTGAACTTATAGATCCAATGACACGCTTGATGCAGGAAGCAATGCCGAAAATTGGTGGCCTGCAGTGTTGTTTAACGAATATTTGAAAACGCTGAATATAAGACTCAAAATAATAATCTATTGTCGATGTGCTTTCGGTAGATAGAGAAATGAGACAGTGACGATGGTGGCACAGGTCAAAATCAGTCTGTCCTGACTCCAGAGAACTTGGTGGCCCTACTCGGAGCTAGAGCCACCAAATGAGCTCGCTTGGAGTATCGGTACACCTTTCTCCGATCCACGAGTGGGCGCCGCCGTCTCGGTGCTTAGTGCGGAGTAGATGGAACTGTTCATCGTCACAATTCAAAAATGCGACTTCCTCCTCTTTAATGCGGTGTTAGGAAGCTCAGGGGATATTGTCTTACTGAGTCGCGAACTGTTTTAACATTTCTTGAGGACGGAAAAGCGTTTCCTGCAATTTCAAATAAAGCTTCAGAAAACCGGCAACAATAGGTTTAAACACCAAGTTGGCTGAAGTGTCGTTACTCTGAAGCGTAGCTGAGTTACTGGTTCTACTCAAAGCCAAAGCTACCTTACTTAGAGAGACCCCTCGTTCCGCCGGCGCGAGCCTGCGCCCGCCACAGCTCGAACACGGCTCTCATCTGGACACTCGGCGAAAAAGTCGGCGAGGAAATAGACCACCTCGATTGGACGGTGCTAAGGTCAAGCGCGGCGCCGGCCAATCGCGGCCGCCTGATTCGTCGCCGACTTTTTCGCCAAGTGTCCGGACTAGAGCCCCAGTTCAGCGTCAGGGCGGGCTCCGAAGGGTCAGCCACATCGCTTTCCACCCTATGAATGGTTCTTCTGGGAATATATGAGTATATTCCTTTGTTTAGTTAAGAATGTACGAAGTGTTTTTTAAGCTTTACCGATTTCTTAAAAGAAAGTCGCACCTGCGCGGTTTGTATACGCGAGTACAGTGTTCTAACGCGAGTTATATGTCGAGAGGGGACATATTAGAGGGAGTATTCGCTGGCGGCCATGCCTGTGTGCGCGACTGCTGAGCGCGTGCTGAGGGCGAGCTTCCACAGTTCCTTTGCAACGTGCATTCCGCACCATCAAGATTGCCGGACTTAGCAGCCTATTCATGCGAGCTCGATCTGAGCATGCGCTCTACACAGCGCCCTCAAATATGGCTAAAGCCCCTTCATGTTTCAAAAGTAGTGCAAGATGCGTCGATGCACGAGGCACGTACGACGTGCAGCCTTTGGGGAGATCATGGTGGCACAGCACAGCACCGAGCTAGATTTCAGACGCCATGTTCTTCGCAGAAGTGGCGCCCGGCACGTGTCTCTGTGGCATTTCCACAACAATGAATGGCGCCAAGTTTCCCAGGTTAGAGGGGCTTTAATTATGGTTAAAGTTCCTGTATAGGCTCCCTATGAGAGCCAGAGTTGCGCGCCTATTTTCCACGTGCCGCCGCGCCGCTATTCGCCGTGATCCGATCACGTGATGAGCCGGATCAAGTGCCGTGTAGGAAAGTAGACGTTGCACGCGCACCGCCGAACGTTCCTCTGCTTTTGAGCGCGCCGCGCGCCTCGAACGCGCAGCGCTGCTATTCGCAGAATTCAGTCACGTGAGGAGCTGGATCAACGTGCCATGCAGGAGAGACGGCGCTACGGGGATGAACGCGCAACTCTGCTCCCGTAGGGACCCGGCTTAACCTCGAACCGCGCGCCAAGGTGAAGCGGACCTACACTTCAGCCAGGACGTTCGCTGGTTGTCGTAAAATGTTGCCAAGCGTCTCTCGCCGAAGCGCACACCACTGAGGGCAGAAAGAAATTTAAAAAATAACTATAAAACGTACACGTGTCGTCTTCGACAGCGAAATAGCAAGGACAATTAAATAAAATGCCTAAACCGGTAACAAATCGAAAAATTTCAAAAAAAGATCTGAAGTCTTAAGGCGCTCTTCAGAATCTGCCACAAGTCGCATGGCCTTTGCATCAACGATGGCTGCGCTCGAGGCAGCTCTGGCTTCCACAACATGCAGGAACAGAGGCTGCGATCGTTATAGAGCCAGCTCCAACCCTTAAAGATGTCCCGTCCTACAATATGTGATGCTACGATTCTGTGTGGATAGCTCCTCCTGCGTTCCGAGACAGTAAGTGTGCCGCTAACGTTAGCCATCGGCGATGCAGCAAACGGCACCATCTTGTCATCGCGCACCCCACTGACGTGCCCCTGGCGCACCCCAGCATGGCGGAAACGGTACGGGGCGCCAGCATCGCTCAAGATGCTGGCGCTTGAGCACGAAAAATAAATGAATGAATGAATGAATGAATGAATGAAAGATGGCAGCGCACAGGAGCCTTTCTTGCAAACGTGTATACAGGAACTCTAGTTATGGCGTCCAGTGAATGCCCCCATTGGGCAGGAGACCGAACTATAGGGGGCGCTTTATTGAGGTTGTTATGCCTACAGTCCGGTGTTTACTAACACAGCATAAAAAAGAAATTTAGTCTCCGGTCTGGCCACGAACGCTTCGCTCTGACAAGTGCTTTATTCGCACAAGGAGAAGAGGCATTCTAATCGCCATCTTCGATTTCTCGGATCAAAAACAAACAAGAAAATACGGTTTGTTGTCCACACAGCTGAAGCATACCACTAGAGGCGTGACTGTTCCATCTTCTCCCCAATAGTAGGTGAAGCGTCACGATTCGTAGAATATTTATCTGAAATTTGTTTAAATAAATTTTTTTTAATTGGGTAGTAAAAATAACAATATGGCCGTAATTAGAAACTTGCTGAGCGTCCGTGGAAACTACAAATTCGGTGTATTTTAGGAAGGTTTAGAGCTCCTAGGAAACGCGGTAGTGCGCTGAAGCATAGCCTCCTCTATACTTACAAAGCCGTGCAGTTCGACGGCGGAGCCGTAGAGTGCCCGGTCGCAGATTTGGAGCGCGAGGATCTGGTAGCACAGAGCACTAAAGAGCCATTTCTCAGGAGCCTGTACGACAGCGCACAGCTTTTACAGCGGCGAGGACCCGAAACATACTCGTTGGCTCGGGAGAAGTGTGTTTCGGCGTCTCGCTGCAGCGGGGTGCCAGTCACGTGGCTCTCCTCTCATCTGTTGTCTGCCGCTCCACCTTTTCCATTTCGGCGGCCGCTTCTCGTGGACATCTACCCGGCTTTGTCAATATATAGGAGGCTATGGGGAAAGTTACCGCTCGTCCAATTTGGCGTAAAGCTAGCGGTGTGAAAAAGCGTATAATAGCACAGGAAAAAAAAACAAAAAACAAAATAAAAAAACCGAGCGTGCGCGTTTTCGTACCGCCATTCTTGCGCCTTTTGCAGAAGGGGTAAAAATTAATGCAGCACCTCGCTTCCCATGCGTTTAAAGACGTTCTGCAATTTACTGATTTAGTGGATTTTGATGACGCTCGGCTTGTTTTCATTAGAACCATATGTTTACCTTCACTAGTTAAAAAGGTAATGAACAAATCTCAGTGAATTAACCGGCCCATTGTAACGATTTGCCCGTCATGTTACGGGCCCTAGCTCGCCGAAGAACTCACCTGCACAAACCGCATTAAGGAAGCTTTCACACCTTTCTTAGCATAATCTTTAGAGCGTAAAAAGACCCTGTATAAGACCACCTATACTAAATCAATATATTTACCATTATTTAAAAAAAAACTCTTAAAATAAATTAAATCTCTCTTTGAATATATATAAAACTTCGCATGCCTGATTTAGATTTGATGACTATAAATGGTACTCTGGAAAAGTCAGTGCTAGTATAAATGTGTTCAAGTTCACTGTGCGAACTATTCAATACAAAAATAAATCTTATACTAAAGGAAATCATCAACATTTGTATTCTGATGGCAGATCACCTGTTTTGATAAACTTCATCCATCATCGAATATGTTTTATTTATTATAAAAATCGAATATGCGGGGCATCTGCTTAAATAAAAAGGTTGTGAAAGCTACACTAATGCGGTTTGTGTAGGTGAGTTATACGGCCAGGGGACATTGTATGGTGGGCTAATCGTAACGACCAGTCGGCTATATAATATTTAATAAAAATGTGAATAACTCTTTTAATTATTGAAAATAAACACACTTTCTAAGCGTCATCGAAAACGACTAAACCAGTCAATATTAAACTGACTTGGAGCATCGGGGATGCACGGTGGAGCGCTGAAGTTACCAGCAGCAGGAGCAAGGCTACGGGTGCGATAATGCACTAGTGCACTACCCACGCGCTCTGAGTATTTCTAAAAATGACCGATTTAATAGTTTTCGATAACAGTCGTCAAGTTTCTAATTTGAATCACAGGTATATTTTGCACCAATCAAAAAGTTAATTTAAAGATTTTAGGTAATTGTTGCAATTATCGTGATGATTAGCCCCCATGTAACGCCCCCCCCCCCCCCCCGTCCTCCTCCCCCCGGCAGTATAATTCGCCAGGGCAAACCGCATGTGCAGCTTTCACCGCTTTTTCAATCAACTCTGTTTCCCTTAAAAAGAAACACCCTGTATACATATATTTAGACATTTCTGGAATTACATGGCCTCAATACTAGTTTAAAGCGCCAGTTTAGCAAGAATTGCAAAAGAAAATGTGTATGAATTAAAAACTTCAGAATCTCATGCTTGTTTAACGAGCCATTTTGCTTTGTTGCAAAGCACACCGAAGCAGTCATATTTCCCGATGTATGTAAGAAAGTATTTTTGATAATAATACTTTCTTCGTTCGCCAACGAAATCAATGTTGGTGGAGACAGGAGGAAAGAGTTGTCATAAACAACCTGACTGGCCTCAAGCTCCAAAATACAACAGTAATAGAGCACATATAAATACTGTAGTCTTATCAAATTAGAAGAATTAGCCCCGTGCGCCACCGAAAGCGTCGCTGTGGTCGGCCTACCACGATTGGCCGAACGCTGAGTATGACGTAGGAAAGGGGATTTATCATTGACGAAATAAGAGGAATGAAAGAACTTTAATTTTGACGGTGTCGGAAGTGTTCCTTTGAGAGTGCAATGATTTCAAGCTTCCACCATGCTATTTACAAACACCATCGAACTTGCTGTTTCCAAGGTAATGACGTCACAAGGGGGAACCATAGGAGGGCGCCACCAAAACATCTCGCCGCTAATTAAGAACAAACATCGCTGAACATAAATGGTAGAAAAATATACATTATACACACATGGAAAATAAATATACAAATTGGACATAACACGTCATCAAAATTAATGCATTTGGTTCTAACTGCAATATCCCGCAAGACGCTTATCGATATACTGTCAATTCCAATATTTCTAGCGCTAAAGTGGTTAAGAATGACAGGAAGATTATAGGTTATTGTAGGATGATCTTAATTTTTCTAACAAATGGTACTTCCCAAGGTTTTCGTGTGGGATATAAATTTACACTTTATTTTTGTTAAATTAGCTACATCTTCAATATGGCGCGAGTTGATAAGTTCTTTTTAGGTTTAATACCAATCACATAAACGGTGTCTAGGCAAGTCATAAATTTCATGCTTGGCACCCTCATGAAGAATAACGAACTGCAAAAATTAAGTGCGCCTAAAGACTGTCAACATTGGCCTTGGAAAAGCAAAGCGAATGAGAAACGAGTCGGGGGAGGGAAAAATGGGGCTAGAACCATGGCGAGTCTGTTTTATGAACATTATTCTTATATTGGCATGAAAAAAGTAGGCGGCACAAGGTAAGTGTGCTAGTGAAAATTGGAATGATTGCGCCACTGTTTATTGCTCACTGCTTGACATTTCACCTTCCTAGATAACTTTGATGAAGGAGCACTAGGCTGCCATATCACATTCCAACTGAACTATGTGGGTGAACTGTGAACTCTACGTTGCAAGTCAAAGAGAAGCAGAATTGAACACTTCATTACTGATTAGGCGAAGGCTCGCCTCTCGTTGAAAAGCAAGTTAGTGATAGAGGGCGGGCCGTCGGCCTGGACTTGTGTTTCAGCGCACATTGCCTTGGGGCTTTAGAACTAACACGTTTTGAATCGGGAGTTAAAATTCTGTAGACAAAGGTCACATATGTATTGCTGTTTTTATATTGTTTATTTAAAGTTTATCCAGATGTGTTGTGCATGGCACGAAAGCTCACAAAATCAGAATTTATAGCAGTATATTGTCCATAATAAAAGGGTGTGTTTTGGAATAGATTTGACTTAAAGAAAATATCTAGATGATTCGTACTTTTATAAACAAACTTATCTTACTATATTATGTTTGACAACCGCAAATCATCTGAACTCTGATGACTTCATAAAAAAAAATCAATGTATTTTTTGCTTCAATGCTTTCTCAATAAGCTCAAAGTAAAAGATAGCTATACATTAGGAGAGTAATTGATAATACAATTTTATATTAACATCCACACAAAAAAGTGTCCCACTCTTAATTATGCGTTAGTGACAGCCTACCTTAGAATATGTGCTTCTAGCTTGGGTTAAATTAGCTCTCACGGAAGAGAGATGTCCGTTACAAACGTTCAAACTGACATCCTACAACCCGAGTTTTGACGAGGGCAATGGGCGGAGGCTCAGTGTCCTCGTGAATTGGAGCTAGAGGGACCAATTGAACGGGGTGCCTTTTCATCATCTGTGCCTAGTTCTTAAGCAGCGAAAAGCAATAAAAGCAACTGGTACCGAGAAACGAAAGGACAGCAGGGACAAAAGAATCTCAATTGCGTTCTAGTTTGAAAAAACAGTCGATTTTACAAAGCAATTCTTTTTTCTTCATGTTGCGGGGATCTCATCAGACGCGAACATTATCAATACCATTTAAAAGACAACAAGCAATAACGTCGTTTGTAAAAAAAAATATCAATAAAAAATAAAGCGTCCTCTGAAGTAAGGGCGTTTTGTGTGTTAAGAAAGAAATCCCAAGGTTCCGAACTAGTAAGGGAAATATAAAAGCAGATTTCTGGGCCGGCGCTCGTGTTACACCAGAAACACTCTACAACGGCAGCCGACTCAACGCATTGCGATAACACCTACGTAAATCCGTATGAACGATTATTGTATCAGGCCACTACTCAATGTAGCGTCTGTGGCGGAATCCTAGCCAACCCATTCCGACACTAGCAACATCACCTCTACATGAGACGTGGGTTGGCTTCGCTCGAAACCACCACTACATCTGGACTGACAGCCAGCCCTGGCCGTCGACTCCAAGCTCACCTTTCGTCTCCCTTATCAGAGTTGCTCTCCTGTCACGGCAGCGTCGTTCACGTGTTCACGCACTAGCGATCCTTCGTCCCGTATCGTCGCGAGGACCGCATCCACCTCCATGAGCACGGTGTGTAGGCGCGGCCAAATTACCGAGAAGCGACTGGGCCCGGCGTCAGAGCCAGCGGAGGCCACCAGCACGCGACGGTACCTTAGCGACGGATCAACAAGCCGCGTCGCTAGTCGATGGACGGCGCCACCTGGCATGAACCTCGAATAGAGAGCCTAGATTTGAAAGAGGGAGCAACTGAAACTACGGAGATCTTTTGATTCTTGAAGGCGGACACCTCCCTTTGATGCTGTCGGAGGCGCTTGCAGATGATTGACGCTTTCGCCTCCACATCGCACCTTGTGTTGCAAGTGCGGCCTTTTGGTCAGGTGACCCCAAACGAGCAGTTGCAAGCACTCTCAAGTCGAGGAACACTAGCCTCGTCAGCTGGTCCTTTCACGGGAAAACAGATACCTCTTTCACTCCCTGGAATGCTTCATTTGGGTTTTTTGGAGGACGTCACCCAGGCATAGGGGAATAAGGTAAACATCGAAACTCGACAGCGCGGAGTGTGTATGGTTTTTAGTGTCTGCATGTTTTCATGTGACCGCGTGGTGTATCGGCCTCGAGACCCAGACTGAATTGTGTGGAAGCGTGCTTTTGTTTATCCATGAGCCACGTGGTGATTCCATCTGCCCACAATGTGGGAGGAGACAAAGCATCCCGACTGACCGCACAGAGCACGGGCAAGGCTGTAGAGCACATGCTCTTAGCAGTTGACCCCAGTGCGCAAGCGCTGCATTGGCGCCTCCAATGGCTTCGGCCTCGCGGGCTCGCGCGCGCCTTGCTCCAAGTAAGCGTAATACAAAGCGTAGTTCTGCTTTTCACCACGTGTGCCGTGTCGATCGAATCTCGAGGTGAATACTGGAGCGCATCGATACAACCGAGAATAGAGCAACGTTGGGGGCCTGGCTGTATGCACACAATGACTCACGGACACGAGGAATTCGCTTATAAGAATTCGCAGGACAATATTAAGTTTCTCAAAATATATATATATATTATTAATATTTACCAATTGCTGACAGCCGACGGTTCCATGAAAAAGGTGCTGAGGCTTCAAAGCACACTATAGAGTCGATAGTTTAAGTATTCTAGCCCAAGGGTCTCCAAACCCCGGCCCGTGGGCAAGATCCAGCACCCAGAAAACTTCCGAACGGCCTGCGGCTGGCTGCGGTCCTTCCAATGAAGCCCAGCTTGTGGCCCGTTTCCATCAGATACGCTGCTTCCGGCGCACAATGTGAGCGCAAAGAAACGGCACAGCGACGGGTTTCAAATGGACAAACGAAGATACCAGAAAGAATGAGAATAAGCTTCGTCGCAACGCGGGTCCTCTCGCCATATTTCTCACTGAACGCTGTCATCACCAGCCCCCATTCTTCGTCACCTGCTTCATCACTTTGCAAATATGTTAAAATCCTCTTACGTTATCATGTATCCTTAGTGCAATGTGTCACAACTCTTGCATACTGTCAGCCATATATAGTTTAATTGTTTTCATTAGTCTTTTGCACTGCGCCAAATGTCATTTTCCCATACACTTTAATTTAGGCCTCGTGAGTTTTCTCGGACATAATTGTAGTGTAATGTCGTAATTAGCAAAATATTACCTTCAAAATGGAAGTGCATGTAGTCATATACCTTGGGGCTTTTAAAAGTTTCTCAAACATACAGTTTTGTGTTTATATGCTTATATAGGTTTATTTACTTGACTGCTTTCATTTTTCGTTACACTCTGTCCTTCCGGCCCTCCAGACCCCGACGAATCTCTAATCCGGCTCGAAAAATCCCGACTCTGGCCCGGACGAACAATTTGTCTTTAGTTCGAGAACGTTTTAATTGTGTAAGGTTCAATACAAATAAGAAGTTTGTTCCAAACACCTTTTTGACAGCTCAAACTGTCTATTGACAAATAATATGTGAATTGTTTTCTCGGGCAATATAATATACGTCTAACGAATTGCAATTTAGAAATTATGTTCTTCGCATTGTACATCATTCCCCGAGTTCCTTGAAATATTGTCGTCGCACCCGAATTCAAAATTAATACTGACAATATTTATCGTTGTTTTTGTCATTATTTGTTTAAACGAAGACTGACCCATTTACCCCATAATACAGTAGCATTACTTGAAGATCAGATACTTTTACATAGATAATCTATTACTTTTGCAGAAATTCGTTCAATGGCCTTGGAGCCGACAGTTTCTATGTACTGTGAGCAGTTGCTTTTGTGCAGCCCAAGGATTTTCTCCTTTTCAATTGGAAGGGTTTAGTTTTGCCATCTATTGCTGCGAACAGCCTTCGAGACAGCGGAGACAGCGGAGACAGCCGTTCCCATTGTCTTGGAAAATCCGGTATATCGGTGCGTCGGCGGCTGCCCTCTCCCAGGGGGCAGCGCGAAATAAGCGCGACAGCGTGGACAGTGCGGTCCGCATGCATTCACTTGGAAGCGAGTTATCCCCACCGCTAGGGTAGGATTTGGTGCTGCAGTCGAAGTAGGTAATTTGCGAGAGACATGTATACGGGTCAGTTTACAAGGGTGTGTACGAAAGAGCAAAAACCTGTATTGACTACGTGCTTACATCTTACAGACTCGCACGTCAATTACAGAGCATGTAGCTAGATGGGGATGGAGTCTTTGACCAGAATCGCCTGAGGTTGGACTTATTCTCCTCAACCTGAAGCGACCACACAAAGTATATATAGTGTAAGATCGTTGAACTTGTGCTACCTGTGGGCGCCATCGCAGTCGTGGCTCGGAAGTTTGAGGCTAGCTAAAGACGGAGAGCAGCGACTGACTACGAGGAGTTCATCGGGGAACTAAACCGCCTCATTAAACGGCACTTCATCCGGAGGCGGGGCCTATAAAGCTATCGCTTTAATAAAACATATTGCGGAAAAATATTTTTCCTCTTCAGGATAAAATACTGAGGTGAAAACCCAGTAAAACCCAGTAAACTAGCGTATGCGAGAAAAGAACCGTTAGAACGCTCGCGCAGCGCGAAGAGCAGGTTATGTGCCACCTGAAGCTATGCCGCAGAGATTTTTTCGCATTGATGTACAGGCCTGGAAGGCGATCACACCGCCATCTGTTGGTTCAGAATCACACTAACCAGGGGTGGGGTTGCATCTTAAGGTGAGCTATTAAACTCAAACTTAGGCTGAGACTACAAGCTCCGCCTAGAGCGCGAGCTCGCTGGCTTCCGCAGTACTTTGGTTGCGCGTGCCCGCGCCTTCACATTTGTGTTAGCGTGCAAAGGCAGAAAGATCGCGCTGAGGCGGTTCTTCTAGTCTCGGCTTGGGTGAACGTAGTATGGAACCTTTTCATAAGGGCGCCGCCATCTTGAATTGTCGCCACTTCCAGTATGGGTGAAAACATTGTTTTGCCGTCGCCACGGGAATAGGAGACATTTAGGATATAAGCGTAACCGTCAAATATTCCCGTTTTGCCTCCCTTTTTGTATTTACTATATTTACAGGTTGAAACGTTCTATTATTTTTTCGTCACCGTCATTCGATGCGCCTATTAGGTGGGTAGGGACGAGAGTACACGAAAATGTTCTACAGGAGTAGGGCGTTTTAGAGGGCAAGATAGTAGCAGTAGGTTTTCTTTCCGTAGTTTTGGGAGACACGTTCACACCTGTTAAAACCTTTAGCATTACATGAAATTTTATTTGCGTACGACTATACGCGCACTTTTGTTACCTATTACGAGACATACTTTGCACCGCGTAGCCGCCAGAGGGAGTTTATTCTTATAATTTTAATATATTTTATTCATTAGCTTAGTGCATATTAACTAATATACCCTTTTGCAAATTTTGTGATTAGAAAATTTATTTACAACACTGTGGACAGGACTATGCAAGAAACACGCAGAGATTAAGAACAATGTGTACACATATATACGCGAACCAGTCTCTGCACAGTTGACGGGTCTTTGCCGCGCTGCCACACGCACAGGCCCGAAGGCGCACTGTCGCGAGGTGTCCCGTCCGCGCGATCACTCACGCGGCCGAAGCGTCACTCCAGATGAGCACACCCCCGCACCCGCAACGGCACCGATCTGATCTCAGGGACCTAGAGGTTGTCTAGGTACCTGAAGCGAAGTTCAATCCGCGAGTCGCGAACGCTCAGGTACCGGCAGGACCAGCGCGTGAGGAACTCATGTTCTCAGGCGCTGGTCCTTTAAGCCACAACAAACGGTTGTTGTGTTTAGAAAATTTTATTTACAACAGTGGTGTCATGCCCATAACAAAACCAAAACCCGAGAACGCGCTATGTACAGTATATAGTCTTTCAAGCTAGCCAACCCCGTGCCTAAGGCGCGGGCACGCACCCACCGCTCGGCAAAGCGCCCGTCCGCGCGATCACTCGCGCAAAGAGGCCCCCCGACCGGTACCGCGCTCGCACGTCCCGCCCCTGCGACGCCTCAAAGAGAGGGCCGCATCGTCGTCCCGTTCCCCCTTTCTCCGCCTAACGCGGTCTAGATATGATTGTGGCTTAAATATCAGTCGAAATAGTTTTATGCTCATGGGGCATAAAATCTGGTACATATTCATCAACAGTATAGACGAACGAAAGTTGCGGTGCTTTTCTGTGAACAGTTATTTCCCTTTTTGCTTCAGTTTTTGATGGTGTCAAAACTTGCTAAAATTAACATTTTATTGTCATGAGCTGTCTGGCGCGTGCCGAAGCCGAGCATTCTAAGGACTTGCGTGACAGCCTCAAATGCGTAGCACATAGAAGCTTATAAGTCTCCTCGTCACCGTGACATCGAACAATAGATTTACTGCAATATTACCAAAGCATCAAGGAGGGAATGGTGTTCCACGCGCCGTACGTGTCGGCGTCTGCAGCAGTAACTGTTCTAAAGCAAAAGCCTAAAACAAATGGCATCTTGCAGGGGCATTCGTCAACGCTCTATTCGGGTTATTTATACTTGGGCCACATGGGCTACTCCAATGCCATTTACAACCAATGACATTCGTGTGATCAACGAATCGGCTCGCGATCTGTCGCGCGTGGAACGCCCCACGCTCGGAGTGTCGCGCGCTGATTGGCCGATTGTTCAAATGTCATTCATTGTAAATGGCATTCGCGTTGCCCATGTGACCCAAGTATTACTTCGACTATTGTATACGTGAAAGGCGTGCTCCTGTGGCGCGTGGAATACCAATCCTTGCTTTTTCCTTGATGCTTGGGTAATTTAGCAATAGGTCTATTAGCGATGTGCGCGACCAAAAGCGTCGCTGCGGTCAGCTTTCCATGATTGGCCAGACCATTGGCATATGAGCATTGTCAGATTGTCAACTTTGACCGTGTTAGTTCCGGTTGCAATGGTTCCTAGCTTCCACTGCGCTTTTTAAACACACCATCGAACTCGCCGTCGCACCTGGTGGTAAGTAGCCAGGGTAACAACTGGTGACGTCACGGCGAGGCAAATCCCAGTCGTGACGTCATGGAGGGAAACCATTAGAGGGGCCACCGAAATATCTCGGCGCTAATACAACGAACTAACGTCTGAATGCTCAGGCTCTATATCGATTTCTGTCTGCAAATCATTTTTTCACCAGCCATCAAAGGCCACCATTCTACTCGTTCGCTTGTGTATAGAACGTACCTTGAAACCGTAAAAATTAAACTGTTCTTACTCTTAAAAAAAAAAAAGAAAAAAAAAAAGAAAAAAAAAAACCTTTTGCAAGATTTTGTTGCATTGGGTAAACCATGAAACCCGAGAATTGGCTTTTTCCGGTTCTACAAACTCTAAAGGCATCGGTATAAAAAAAAGAATGCAGAAGAAACACACACACACACTCACTCTCTCTCTCACACACACACACACACATATGTATATTATAACGTAATCCGTCAGACACGAAGGAACAAAAGTAAAAGCGAACAAGGCAACACCAATTCTCGACCGGAGTTGCCCGTGAGATTTTGTGGCGTTTTGTCCGTTATTGTATTTCTTCGTGTCTCAGGATTTAGATTATGATGTTTCCTAATCAGCTCATCTGCATATTTTCGCTTCTTGTATCTTGTAGGTTTCATACGATAGCGGCAACCCTTCAAACCTGAAAGCCTACTAAAATGTCCTCATTTAATCTCTGATGACTTTATTCTACGTGTTATATTATCTGATGTTGCACATAGCTTCTACATACACACAAAATAAATACGTGTAAATTAAATTGAGATGTTTTGTATGAACATCAGAGAAAATGATAACCAAAAAGAAACGTTTAAAAGCGCGTACAAGATCCAGAAAACCACGAGCGTTGACAGATACAGCGACATCTTCCTGGAAATATTTTCCACATTTGTGAAATAGACAAAACGTAAATTTACTTCTACCTGAGCTTGTCGTTTTAAGGTGATTGCGCTGCGCACTGCGCTCGCCCGCTTTCAATGGCAAATAGCGTTGTTGATATTTTTAATCTAGCTATTTTGTGCACAAATTGTGCTTATTTTCTTAATGCAGGGCACGCACATTCGCTGACTACGTGGAGCAGTCGTCGAGCACCTCTCCATCAAAGACCGGTTTTTTTCCTTTTCTACACCCTCCCCAGGTGATTGAGAAAACTGCGCTGGAATATATCGTTCATCTGTTGGGGACTTTTTGACCTAAGCAGGATGTCGGTGCCTTTAGAAAAACATATTACCCTAGTTCTTGACTACAGCTCGTACATGGTGAATAGACAGGGGGCGAATTTAGGTTGCAAAAATTGTTTTTCCTTAAGTATAGTGCGCGCCTAGTGCATAAACTTTACGCGGTGCATATTACACGGCCGGTGCCAGTCCGCGGGTAAAACAATAATTCACAGAAAAAAAATTATAAACGTTAATTTGCCCGCAAAGAAGCTTTTAGCATTCCTAACCCTCACTAAAATACTCTTTCATTCTCAAAATCAGTCACGTTTCGTCCTTCATAATGAAAGACCTAGAAAGAACAAAAGTTTGCACCCGTGCATACACCGCAAAGCATAAAATTTCAACTTTTAGACTTGCATCATCCACGAGCCGTGGTCTGGAAAATACGGTAAATCGGTAGTAAAAATGTTCCAGCCCTCGCATGTATACCCCTAGATATATGCGCTTCTCGAGATATAAGTCAGTACAAAGTGCGGTAGTAAACACTTCACCCTGTACAGTGCTCACTTTCTTTCACCACAGCCAGCTCTGGTTTTGTGGCAACTACATTCAATTTAAATGCCGAAGATATTGCTTGGAGAACACCGGGATGGTTGCTCAAATAAGACAAAGGGACATAGCTAAAATTACAGGTATACGCCGGTGTCGTTCGCTTATAACGCCTATAATGTGAAAGAATTTTTGCCTTATTCGTCTAATTTTTGCCGCATATACACAAAGAGAAAATTTAAAAATCTTTAAAATTTCTTGAAGGTATCACGGGGGTGTAGCTCAGATGGTAGAGCGCTCGCTTAGCATGCGAGAGGTACTGGGATCGATACCCAGCACCTCCATCCTTTTGCCTTTAATTAAAGCTCTATTCTTTCAGTGAAATTGTGAAGGTATCTGATACAGGATTGTCGGGGGTGTAGCTCAGATGGTAGAGCGCTCGCTTAGCATGCGAGAGGTACTGGGATCGATACCCAGCACCTCCATCGTTTTGCCTCTAACTAAAGCTCTATTCTTTCAGTGAAATTGTGAAGGTATCTTATAGAGGATTGTCGGGGGTGTAGCTCAGATGGTAGAGCGCTCGCTTAGCATGCGAGAGGTACTGGGATCGATACCCAGCACCTCCATCGTTTTGCCTTTAACTAAAGCTCTATTCTTTCAGTGAAATTGTGAAGGTATCTTATAAGGATTGTTGGGGGTGTAGCTCAGATGGTAGAGCGCTCGCTTAGCATGCGAGAGGTACTGGGATCAATACCCAGCACCTCCATCCTTTTGCTTTTAATTACAGCTCTATTCTTTCAGTGAAATTGTGAAGGTATCTTATATAGGATTGTTGGGGGTGTAGCTCAGATTGGAGCCACTTCCGGCCGCCGAAGCGAAAGGACGTGCGATCATGAGCTCCGTCGGAGCGGTTTCAGCGGCCTCATTGGGCCGCGGTAACAGGACCGAGGAAGGAACGCAGGAATACTCCGTTGTTTTGCCACCACTGCCAACTGGGTCAGTTGTTTTAAATACTGTTTTTCTTCACGCCGACATCAAGGGGCGGCCTTACCGCGTCGAAGAGTTCCGCGACGCCCTGGTTCGTCTCGCCTTACTGCCCGAGGTTATCGCCCTTGGGGCGTATCAAATGAACCATGTGTGGGCGGTGACCTTCAAAAGCGAGGAGGGCAAAAAGAAGTTGCTGGCCGCGTCCGAGCTCGTCGTAAAGGGCCGTCGGTGCATCGTCATCGATCCAAGCAACCAGGACGTGCGGATCAAACTGCATTGGCTGCTCTACAACGTCGCTGACGACGACGTGCGGGCAGCTCTGGCTCCGTACGGAAAAGTCGTCGAAGTTGCCAAGGAGAAGTGGCGCGTCGATGGCTGCGGAAGCGTCGGCACAATGACGCGCACGGCGGTCCTCCGACTGTGGACGACATCCCACACCAGCTGCGGGTCGGCGGCGAGTTGGCCCTCGTCGTGGTGCCAGGTAGGGCCCCTCTCTGCCTGCGATGCCAACGGACGGGACACATCCGCAAGGAGTGTCGCGTCCCCAGGTGCAACGTCTGCCCGCGGGTAGGCCACGAGGGCGCCCAGTGCGTGCGGACGTACGCGGCGGCCACGGCCCCTGTGGGGAGCGACGAGAAATCGGAGCTTCTCATGGACGAGGCCGACGCCGAGGAGGCCGCTGCGGGCTCTGTTGGCACGTCCACGGGTGCCACGCCTGCGCCCGTGGGCGACGCGGCGACTAGCGTGGACGGCACGGTACAGGGTGCGGACGCGACGCTGAAAGCGGCGCTGCGGGACTGTTCGGCCGGCGAAGTGACCGCGCCGAGCACCAGGCATGCCAAGGCCCACGACGACGGGAACGTAGAGGCCGTCGGAGATGTGCCCATGGACGACGCCGTGGCCTCTGCAAGTGGCCTGACCACGAAGCGAACCAGGGAAGACGGCGGCATAGACCCCGCCGCGGCAAGCCAGGAGGAGCCGCCCATCAAGACGGCGCCCATCATGGAGAATGCGCATCACCCCGAAACCGAACATTCCCGTGGACGAGAGGAGGGCGGCCAAGCCACCCCCTTGAGTGTGTGAGACAGAGCCCGATTGGGACCTCGGAGTCTGCGCGACGGGCAGTCAGTCGCCACCACTGCGTCGCGACAGAGCGAAGGCTGTACGGTCCGAGGTAAGCGCCATACGGTCTGTCTTTTCTTTGAATGGCCATCAGCCTAGAGGCAGCCCTACGTTTTGCCACGATTAACGTACGCGGGCTAGCGGCGAGGCGGCGGCAATACCAACTTAGCAGGTTGTTTGCGGACAACGAGCTAGATATTATCGCCGTCCAGGAAACCAAAGTGGAAAGCCAAGAACAGACAGACCGTATGGTGCAGCCTTTTCGAGCTCTCTTTAATAGAGAGTTTTAGTAGATCGTTCCCATGACTCCGATAACGATATCCCGATACACCGCCACCGCCTCCCTTGCGCATGCATAGTATCGTTATCGGGGCTATCGGAGGTATCGGAACGATCTACTAAAACTCTCTAATGTCTGTGTCTCTCATGCTGTCGGGACGTCGGGAGGGTGCTGTTTGTTTATTCGCAGATCAGTTGGCGCTGTCGAGACGGCTGTAGGCGCGAGCGCTTTTGGCCGCTCCGTTTTTTGTGATTTTTCTTATTCAAATGTTGAATGGCGCGTGATTTGTGCATACGCCCAAAATCGCGAACGCGAACGCAAAGAATTTTTTGAAAGTCTCAGTCCGTACCTCGAATGTAATAGAGCTATTGTTTTTCTGGGTGATTTTAGTTGTGTTTGCACTCTAGAAGATCGTTCCGGACAAGTACGCCTACACGACCAAAGTGCTTTTTATTTAAACGATATCGTTGGGAAGAATGCTTTAGAAGACGTTGGATACTGCGCGTCTAACGGCAACGTACAGTTCACACATTTTCAAGGTTATAGTCACGCGCGACTGGATAGGGCGTATATTTCACTAGACCTTATTCACTTATGCAGCCAATACGCGGTTCAGCATGTTTCTTTTAGTGATCACGCGATGGTTATGTTCACCTTGGGTGACAGAGGTAAAGCAAAAAAATGGAATTGGTCACTATGTAAGTTAAACAGTAGTCTGGTGAAGGACGAAGTGTTTAGAGCTGCCGTCAAAGAGTCTTTTAGGACGTTACACGAAAGTGAACAAGCAAGATGGGGGGTAAGGTGGGAACTTTTGCAAGAAGAGGTAAAAATGAACGCGATAGAAAGAAGTACTATATTAAACCATCAAAAAACGAGGAAAGAAAACGAGCTGAGGCGCCAATTGAACGTCATTCTAATCGAAGAAAGCTTAAAACCCGGCGAGTTTCAACAGGAAATAAGGAACATAAAGAATCAATTGGAAGTGATCGATGCTGAAAGATACAGGGGGGCCGTTGTGAGGGCGCGATCCGAAAAGCTTTGGTTAAGCGAAATGCCTAATAAGCGTGCGCTGGGCGATGAAAAAAGATACGCGCAGCGAAATGAGATAAAAGAAATTTGCTGCCATAACACAGTCACACGTGATAAGAAAGCAATCGAGCGAGCATTTGTCGAGCATTATCGCAATCTTCTCGGGCAGAGCACACAACAAGGGGAGGGTTTTGATTCGGAATTTTTATCTTTGATGCCCCAACTCGACGAACACATCCGCGATAGTTTAGAGACACCGATTAGTGTTCACGAAATTCAGATAGCCATCGACGACCTCAGCACTGGAAAGACACCCGGACCAGATGGTCTTGGCGTCGAATTTTATAAGGAGTTTAAAACTGAGGCCGCGTATGTTCTCCAAAAAGTGCTAATCGAGGCGTACGAAAACAATAGATTGCCACCGTCATTTTTAAGAACACATACGGTACTTATTCCGAAATCAGACGATCCAGTTAAGCTTTTGTCTGTTGCTTCTTACAGACCGATAAGTTTAGCAAATGTAGATTATAAAATCTACATGAAAGTTTTAACCACACGATTACAGAGTGTTATCCAATGTCTTGTAGGGTCGCATCAGACTTGCGGCATAAAGGGCCGAACTATTGGCACTAACGTACATGTTGCAAGAAGCATTTTGGAATGTTGTGACGCTCTCGACGGCCGAGTTGCAATGTTGCAGCTCGACCTAGAGAAAGCTTTTGATCGTGTGTCACATCAGGTGCTTTTTAGTATTTTGGAACATGTAAACGTCGGCTCTGTAATAATTAAGGGTGTCAAAATGTCGTACCATGGTTGCTCTACATGTCTAGTAGTGAACAAAAGTGTAAGCGAAAAAATCGATGTTCGGTCCTCTGTGCAACAAGGTTGCCCTTTGTCGCCTCTACTTTTTGCCATTTACTTAGAACCTTTTTGCTTAAGACTCATCAGTAATCATAATATTCGGGGTTTTAAACTGCACTCTAGCGAGGTGAAAGTCCTTTCATACGCGGATGATATTGCCGTTTTTTGTGCTGACCAAGACAGTTTGCGCGAAGTAGTCAGCACTGCTTCTTCTTATTGTGCGAAATCAGGTAGCTTAATTAACTGGGGGAAATGCACAGGGTTCTGGCGCGGGAACTGGGACAGAACACGTAAGGTTTTTGTAAATGTTCAGTGGACAACCTTGCCTGCGAGGTATCTCGGCGTGCCGCTAGAGTATTACCGAGATACCGAACCATATTGGAACGACGAAAAAGAGAGGGTGAGAACAAAAACGGAGAATTGGAAGGGCCGGGATTTGTCCATGTTTGCGCGTGCCACTGTTTGTAACCTTTTTCTGACGGCAAAAATATGGTATGTGTTACAGTTTTTGTCCATGTCGCGCATCAACGTGCAGAAGCTGCACAGAGTGTTCGCAGTCTTCATCTGGGGTTCAACCTGGGAGCGCTCAGCTCGTACGAACTTGTTTCGATCAGTTCGATGTGGTGGGCTAGGCTTGTCTCACTTGTTTATTCGGCAAATTGTATCGAGGTTTATGTTTCTGCGCGATCAGGAAGATATTTTCTTACGCACTGTTATTCAAACGCGATTAAGAAACTTGTTGCCTGAGTTCGTAGTGTCGTCAAGTAACGTCATGTGTTTGAGTGTCCGGGGTTATTTGCGTGAAGTGGTGCTGTCATTCCAGATGTTAAAAGTGCGTTTTTCTTTAGAGTATTTGGGTTCGGTTTCACGGAAAAAACTGTATAAGGACTTAGTGGATGTTTTATTGCCAATCCCCCTGTACAGGTCTTTATACCCCAATAGCTCAGGTTTAGACGTTTTGAAAAGAGTTAAAAGAATGCCGGTAAAACCCACCGTTAAATCGTTTTTCTTTAGATTACACTGCGGCGTCCTGCCAGTTAAGACATGGCTGGAGGAAAAGGGCGTATTTGTACCGTGGTCTACCAATTGTCTCTTATGTAAAAAGCCTGAGACCATAGAACATGTATTCATTGAATGTTGGGATGCCATCTTCCACTGGGACATCCTCCAGCGCACTCTTAAGAAAGAGCTACCCATAACAGCGCAGGGAATTCGCTTCCTGCCCGTTGACAATGACGGCGGGGTTCCCTACGACATGTTTATGGCACTCAGCCTTCACAGTATATGGAAGACGAGGATGGGGGTGCGCCATGCGGACGTGAACGTTCGCACGGTCAGAGAAAACTTTGTTGAAAGTGTGTGTGGCCTACATTCGCGAGGTGTATCGGGCGCTACCTGAACCCCCTGACTGGTGGCACGTCCTGAATGATTTGGTTCTCCTGAAGAGACTTTAATGTAACCACGTCGACAAAGAAGTGATTTACATGTTTTAGCATTTTATCTGTACCAAATGCAAGAACAGGCAATAAAAAAAAAAAGGGTGTAGCTTAGATGGTAGAGCGCTCGCTTAGCATGCGAGAGGTACTGGGATCGATACCCAGCACCTCCATCGTTTTGCCTCTAACTAAAGCTCTATTCTTCCAGTGAAATTGTGAAGGTATCTGATACAGGATTGTCGGGGGTGTAGCTCAGATGGTAGAGCGCTCGCTTAGCATGCGAGAGGTACTGGGATCGATACCCAGCACCTCCATCGTTTTGCCTCTAACTAAAGCTCTATTCTTTCAGTGAAATTGTGAAGGTATCTTATACAGGATTGTCGGGGGTGTAGCTCAGATGGTAGAGCGCTCGCTTAGCATGCGAGAGGTACTGGGATCGATACCCAGCACCTCCATCCTTTTGCTTTTAATTAAAGCTCTATTCTTTCAGTGAAATTGTGAAGGTATCTTATATAGGATTGTTGGGGGTGTAGCTCAGACGGCATTTTGCTTCTGGCACTCGCCGAGAACGGTCGCAGGATGGCTGGCTCCAACGGAGCTGCGACAACGGCCCCAGTTGGCCGCGGTACTTTTGCTGCGTCATCGTCTGCCGACGACTACAAGGTGGTGTTGCCTCCCATCCCAACGGGTGCAACGATTTTAAATTCAGTACTTTTGCACTGCGATTTGAGAGGCCGACCCTATCGTATTGAAGATTTCCGGCAAGAACTGAAGCGGTGCGCCGTCCTGTCCGAGATTGTGGCGCTCGGTGCTTTCCAGATGAACCACGTCTGGTTAGCCACGCTGCGAACGCCGGAAGCCAAGAAGCGGCTCATCGACTCCAAGGAGTTGAAGGTGAAGGACCTGAGGTGTGTGGTCATCGACCCCAGCAGCACGGAAGTCCGTCTACGCCTCCATTGGGTCCCGTATCATGTGACGGACGACGCGGTGAGCAAGTGTTTGGAACCCTACGGCAAGGTTATAGAAGTTGCACGTGAGAAGTGGCGCGTCGAGGGATTCGAGGGCATCGAGTCGACTACCCGGGTGGCACGCATGACGCTGAAGAGCGGCGTCACGCCCGACGGAATGCCTCATCAGCTGCGGCTTCAGGGGGCGAACGTCCTTATCGTAATCCCAGGGAGGGCGCCGGTCTGCCTGCGCTGTAAGCGTGCCGGGCACATCAGGCGCGACTGCCGCGTGCCTAAGTGCTCGGTGTGCTCACGTTTCGGCCACGAGAAGGAGGAGTGCGTAAAGACCTACGCCCGAGTAACTGGTGGAGCGGCGGCGGAAGACCTTTCGCCCCTGACCATGGATGTCGACGAGGCTGAGCGTTCCGCTCAGGGACAACAAGACGAAGCTCTACCGTCTGGTGAGCCCTGCAGTCATCCTGTTGGAGCGGACGGCTCGACTGAAGTCTCGCCTGTAAAGGACAAGAAGGAGGTGGCTGGTGGCTTTCCTGAACCAGACAGCGCGGCACCCCCTCCCACGGCGCCGCCAATGGAGAAGACTGTAGCCCCGCGCGAGGCCTCCCCCCCGACTTTCGAGAAGGCGCCTTCCGAAGGTCACGACACTATGGACGAAACCACCGAGTCCATCAAGCGTGGTCTCGACGAGAACCCTCCATCGACGCCGGGCATGACACCCAGGCCCAACCCTTGGATGGAGAGGACAAAGAAGGGGCGTTTCCAGCCCACGCCCACCTTAACCCCAGATGACCGGAGGCGACTCAACAGCAAGTAAGACGGCTAACGCCTGGTTACAAAGACTGACGTCCGAAAGCCAAGGCAAGTGCTACAGCAAAACACATGATTTGTACGTTCCAACCAGCAATAACGGTCGCATCGCTAAATGTTCGAGGTTTGAGCACCAGGAAAAAACAATACCAATTGCAGCGTTTGCTGCTTAAAGAGAAACCCGATTTCTTAGCGGTGCAAGAGACTAAAATGGCTGACGAGGAACAGGTTGCTAGTGCGCTTAAGCCTTTTCTGCCGTCGTACGAAGTTTGTGTCACCCACGCGGTTGGTTTTTCTGCCGGTTGTTTTCTTTTTCTTAAAAAGTCCCTGCCCTTGTCGGAGTTAGCTGTAACCACCGACACGGAAGGGCGGTTCATCATGTGTGATTTTTCCTTGGCGTCCTTTCAGTGGCGAATTGTTTGTGTGTATGCGCCTAGTACGGTTAAAGACCGTGCTTCCTTTTTTATTGGCTTACGCCGTTTTCTAGATTGTGATAAAACGATTGTGTTGTTGGGCGATTTTAACTGCGTTGTAAGGGCAGCAGACAGAACGCCCCTGAGGCGGAGCAGTGACAAGAGTGCGCAAGTTTTAAGCGAACTGGTTGAAGACTTTGACTTGGTTGACGCCGGAACGGTGACGAATGAAACCAGCGAGATTCGTTTCACCCATTTCCAAGCGTCGTCTCATGCGCGCCTAGATAGAGTATACGTATCGGCCTCCGCGGCAGCAATGTTAAGAAAGTATCGCGTCACACCCGTGTTTTTTTCGGATCATTGCATGATTTCGACAACGATCGGCGAAAAAGCGCCGCCGAAGGCCAAGTTTAACTGGAAGCTGTGGAAGCTTAACACAAAACTGCTTGACGATGAAAGTTTTCTTGCAGCGGTAGATAACGTCTTCAAAACGTTTTTTTAAAACCGCAAGGGACGATATATTCGAGACATGGGAGCTCATCAAACAGGAAGTGAAGATGCTCGCTATCGAAAGGTCGTCGATTTTAGCGTACGAGGCACGTTGCGACGAACGTGGCTTAATCGAAGATTTGCAAGCTCTGTCAAGAGCTGAGTGTGAGCGACCCGGCACAGCTCTTAAAGATTTGGAAACGGTGAGGCAACGCCTGGCGCATTTTCATCAAGAGCGTTACCGCGGAGCCATTGTTCGGGCTCGATCAGAAAAGTACTTGATGGGAGAACAGCCTACTAAACGGTCTTTGGCGGATGAGAAAAGGTTCGCGCTTCGCAACGAAATTGGCGAAATCGAGTACAACGGAGTGATTAACACTAGCCCAAGTAGTATTGAGCAGGCTTTTGTCGCACACTATAGGCAAGTTTTTGAAACCCAAGTTAAAGGAAGGCAGGACCCAATGTGTGGAAAACTTCTAGAGTCCCTGCCGCAACTAACGGAAGAGGAGAAGGAAAACCTCACAGAGCCGATCACTCTTCAAGAGGTCGAGAGAGCAATAGACGATTTGCCGAGATCGAAAACGCCAGGACCGGACGGGCTATGCGCCGAATTTTATAAGAAATACAAGAGCGTAATCGCTCCGCTTTTTTTAGAAGTCATTTGTAAAGCATACGAAAGGAAAGTGCTGCCGCCGTCGTTTTCACGTACATACACTGTGTTAATTCCCAAAAGCGATGACGTTGCGAAACTACGTCAAGTCACTGGTTTCCGCCCTATAACTCTGTGTAATGTAGATTACAAGATTTTTGCTAAAATCCTAGCGAGGAGGTTCCAGAGTGTTGCCTGCCAGCTCATTGGAGGTCATCAGACGTGTGGAATACAGGGTCGATCTATTTTGACGAATGTACACGTTGCCCGAACTGTTTTGGAGGCATGTGACGATGGCATGGGCCAAGTTGCCATGCTTCAACTGGACCTAGATAAGGCTTTCGATCGAGTTAAGCACGATGTCCTTTTTGATGTTTTAAAGCACGTGAATGTGGGCGAGCGTATTTTGGACGGGGTTAAAATGGCGTACCAAGAGTGCACCACTAGGCTCATTGTGAACAGGGAGTTGACTGAACCGATACGTGTGCGAACATCCGTAAGACAAGGATGTCCCTTGTCGCCGTTATTGTTTAACCTCTATTTGGAACTTTTTTGTTTAAGTGTTCAGAACAGCAAGCAATGTCACGGATTTCGGATGGAAAATGAGGAGATAAAAATCATGAGCTATGCAGATGATGTCGCGGTTTTTTGTAGCGATAAGCCAAGTATTAGCGCGGCTGTGACGTTGGCAAGAGACTTCTGTAAGGCTACAGGGGCAGCCATAAATTTGAGCAAGTGCCGTGGGTTTTGGCACGGAGAGTGGGCCACAACCCCTTCGGTGTTTGAAGGGGTGTGTTGGGACCGTGTGCCGTGCATTTACCTCGGTGTGCCACTAAAATGTTACAGGCAAAGCAAACCCTATTGGTCGGGAGTCGCCGCCGACCTGGACAGGCGCGCTTCCCGTTGGAAGCAGCGTGAGCTGTCCATATTTGCCAGAGCGACAGTATGTAATATTTTTCTCATTGCAAAATTGTGGTACGTGATGCAGGCCATTCATTGTGCTCGCTTGAATGTGCAGAAATTTCACCGTGTTTTTGCCACGTTTATTTGGAATTCGAGGTGGGAGCCGATGAGGAGAGACAATCTTTTCCATCGGATTCGTCACGGTGGTCTCGGTCTCTCGCATTTGTTTTGCAAACAGATTGTGTCCCGATTCTTTTTTCTGCGAGACCAAGAGCATCCTTTCATACGTACGTTTATACAAACCAAATTGTCTCCTCATTTGCCATCTTTTCTTGTTTCGTCCCATGGCGGCGAACTTAAGAGATTAGTGGGATATCAAAAGGAGGTGGTAGACGCAGTGTTATTTTTGTCTGCCCGTTTTTCGTTTCAGTATTTGTCCGCTGTTAGCAAGAAAACGCTTACACGCGATTTATTGATAAGTTTGTTTCCAGACCCGTTGTATAGAACTGTAGTCTGTAGCGGGGGCCAAGATGTGCTCAAGCGAGTGAAGAATATGTGCGTTCCCCCTTCCGTTAAAACGTTCTTTTTTAAACTGCATTCCAATACACTGCCCGTTAAGGTGTGGCTTGAAGGAAAGGGTATTGATGTGCCGTGGTCGGTAGACTGTATTTTATGTAAGAAACCTGAGACCATCGAGCACGCTTTCATTTTTTGCTGGGATGCGGTTTTTTTTTGGGATGTGCTGCAGCGCACGTTAAAGAAACAACTGTGCATTAGCCCATCAGTTATACGTTTCTTGAATGTGAGTAACGATGATGGCATACCTTTTGATATGATTATGTTGTTGGGTTTGTGCAGTATTTGGAGGTCGCGCATGGCGGTCCGTCATGCCGACCCTAGTGTGAAAGAAGTGCATCATTATTTTTTCAGCCTTGTTAAGCAAGTGGAAAGTGTTTTTTCAAACCGTAAAACGAAACCCGAGTGGCTAGAAATTTGTAAACCGCTCCTCGAAATGCGAGGATTTTAATGTACCCTGCAATAAGACTTGCAGAGTATTTTTTTTTAAAGTGACATGACCGTTTTTGCATTCCTCCTGCAATAAAGAAAAAAAAAAAAAAAAAAAGGGGGTGTAGCTCAGATGGTAGAGCGCTCGCTTAGCATGCGAGAGGTACTGGGATCGATACCCAGCACCTCCTTCCTTTTGCTTTTAATTAAAGCTCTATTCTTTGAGTGAAATTGTGAAGGTATCTTATACCAAATCATATTGGTCGGGAGTCGCCGCCAACCTGGACAGGCGCGCCTCCCGTTAGAAGCAGCGTGAGCTGTCCATATTTGCCAGAGCGACAGTATGTAATATTTTCCTCATTGCAAAATTATGGTACACGTGATGCAGGCCATTCATTGGGCTCGCTTGAATGTGCAGAAATTTCACCGTGTTTTTGCCACGTTTATTTGGAATTCAAAGTGGGAGCCGATGAGGAGAGACAATCTTTTCCATCGGATTCGTCACGGTGGTCTCGGTCTCTCGCATTTGTTTTGCAAACAGATTGTGTCCCGATTCTTTTTTCTACGAGACCAAGAGCATCCTTTCATACGTACCTTTATACAAACCAAATTGTCTCCTCATTTGCCATTTTTTCCTGTTTCGTCCCATGGCAGCGAACTTAAGAGATTAGTGGGATATCAGAAGGAGGTGGTAGACGCAGTGTTATTTTTGTCTGCCCGTTTTTCTTTTGAGTATTTGTCCGCTGTTAGCAAGAAAACGCTTACACGCGATTTATTGATAAGTTTGTTTCCAGACCCGTTGTATAGAACTGTAGTCTGTAGCGAGGGCCAAGATGTGCTCAAGCGAGTGAAGAATATGTGCGTTCCCCCTTCCGTTAAAACGTTCTTTTTTCAATTGCATTCCAATACACTGCCCGTTAAGGTGTGGCTTGAAGGTAAGGTTATTGATGTTCCGTGGTCGGTAGACTGTATTTTGTGTAAGAAACCTGAGACCATCGAGTACGTTTTCATTTTTTGCTGGGATGCGGTATTTTTTGGGATGGTGCTCCAGTGCACGTTGAAGAAACAACTGTGCATTAGCCAATCAGTCATACGTTTCTTGAATGTGAGTAACCATGATGGCATACCTTTTGATATGATTATTTTGTTGGGTTTGTGCAGTATTTGTAGGTCGCGCATGGCGGTCCGTCATGCCGACCCCAGTGTGAAAGAAGTGCATCATTATTTTTCAGCCTTGTTAAGCAAGTGGAAAGTATTTTTCCAAACCGTAAAACGAAGCCCGAGTGGCTAGACATTTGTAAACCGCTCCTCGAAATGCGAGTATTTTAATGTACCCTGCAATAAGTCTTGCAGAGCATTTTTTTTTAAAATTGAATTGACCGTTTTTGCAATCCTCCTGCAATAAAGAAATAAAAAAAAGGTGTAGCTCAGATGGTAGAGCGCTCGCTTAGCATGCGAGAGGTACTGGGATCGATACCCAGCACTTCCATCCTTTTGTTTTTATTTAAAGCTTTATTCTCTTTATAAAATTAGGCGGAGTTTCGGCGTTGTCGGGCGTAATGTCCAATCATGCGACATTTGTTGCGCATCGCCTTTCGTGCCGGACACAGTTCTTTCGAATGTTGACTCTTTCCACAGCGTGAGCAGTGTTCAGTCGATGCTTGAAACTGATGGCGAATTCCATGGGCGTTTTGGAGCGCGCCGGGGTCAGTTGACCAGATCCGGACTGGAGCACACGATCCGAACGGGGTCGGGCCGCCTACGGATCCCCCGTGGAACATGACCACTGCTCCGGGATCGGCGGATGCCTTCCCGTCATTCAACTGCCCGGGAATCCCCTTTCCGCGGCCGCCGCGGTCGTTTCAAAGACGTTTTCGCAATCGCGGCGTTAACACGTGTTCGACGCACGACTGGCAGGAATGGCTCAGGCGCTTCTGGCAAAGATTGCCGGAATGCCCGTAGCGCGGCAAATACCTTCTCTTCTACTTCCCGGAAAACGAACCGGCTGTCGAGCCAATGGGGTGAGCAAGCGGCCATTACGGATTCTTCTGATGTCTAGACAATCTAGGAGCCCAGCCCGCGACGTGCTTCTTCTTCTGAGGCGAGATGGGCGAGATCAGGCGAGATGCCCCACGAAAAAGGAAGTCACGTGTGTGCACCAAGGGCTGGCCTGGCTGGCTTCCGGTTGAATCCGCCGAAATCGTGGGAGCGACGTTTTTCGGATCCAGATCGAGATCTGGAGCGGGAGCTAATCCAAAACGACCAGTGAATCACGTCGGTCTCGATCCCTATCGCCCAGGGAAATAGACTCGCTCCAAAAACGTCGATCCCGGCGCGCTCCAAAACGACCAGTGGAATTCGCCATGAGTCGAGTTGGGTACCCTCTTCTCGCCCACTCTTCCTCCACGATTGGCTTTTCTTGAAGGAGCCTTCTTTGATACGTAAAGTTCAATCCACGTTTGTGCCACTGGACGTGTGAAGTCTGGTCTGTTGGTCTTTCACAACCTCAGACTGTCGCGTCATGTTTGTTGCCTTTTCAAGTGTCAGGTCTGGATCAAGCTGCAGTCTTTTAGAAAGCTTGTGGTATTTAAGTCTCACCACTATCCTGTCTCGAATCATTTCGTCGTGGAGTGTGCGGAAGTTGTAGAACTTGGCAACCTTGTGTAGATCTGTTATGACCACTTCGACGTTCTCTCCGTCTCTTTGACATCTCCGATGGAAAAAGGATCACTCATAAACAACATTCCGTCTCACGACAAAGTGGTTCTCAAAGGCTGGGAGCACGGCGCTGTAGTCTGTCATTTGCTCTTCAGGTAAACTGAGAGACAGCAGGATATCATCCGCTTTATCCCCCATGAAGTAGATGAGAGCATTCACCTGTTCTGTTCCCGGCTTCGCAGCGAGACCACTGACGACTCGAAATCGTTCGAAGCGGCGTTTCCACGAGGTCCATTCTTCTGGGTTTGCAAAAGTGTACTACTCGGGGGGTTGACACAAGAAGCTTGACGTGGCCATTGCTTGCGTAGCTTCTCCTCCGGCGATATCGCCTTGGCGCACTTATGACACCACGTGTTGTCAGGGCCTCGGGAACTCGGGACTCAAACCAGCGTCCGTTGAGAATCAGCCATTTAATCATCTGTCTCGAGCGCCCCTCTCCCTTCTTCAACGTCCTCTTTTCCGGCTCACGCCTCGCGATGACTATAGCTCCCAGAACAGTCACGGCGCTCACCACGAGCAGTGGATGCACCGCGATCTAGCTTTTTTTTCTTTTCTTTTATGCATTATTGATTTAGAGTTAGCCGGTAATACCAAGCGCATAATAAGGACGAGCGCCGCAACGATGAAATTTTCGAGCTGCTTGATTACCTCCATCGGAACGTGGCGTTGACAACAATAAAACTTAATGCGAAAAGAAAAAAAAAAAAGTTTTGACAGCGCTTTTAGCTGGGGTGAAAGAAAAAAAAAAAGGATTTTCCATGTGACGTACATTTCGTTTTAATAACATCAAATATTTGTCATAATCGTGAGTGACCACTCATTACATTACTGTTTTTTAAAACACTCTTTTTATTCAATGTACCGAAGTCCTGATTTACGTAGGATTGACAAAAAAAAAACAAAAAAAAACATGTATAGTATGTTTGTCTGAGCGGAAGCGAAAAAAAACAAAAGACGGAGCTCTCTAACCCCTAGCTGACTGGTGTTGAAAGTACAGCTAGGTCACACAAAAGAGAAGCTGCGTATACGAGGTTTACATTCTAAAATGCTGTATCGCTTCCTGAAACAGGATATCGGTTTCAGCACTTGTCTGCACTGAAACACGATGATTTGAACAATGCCCTACTATTGCTGAAAAAAAAAATCACAACAATGCACAGAAGACGAATCTCCTAAGGGCGGAGAAGACAATACAAACAGACGACATGATATCGGCGAAAGTTTAAATAACCTCGTTGGGACATAATTTAACAGAATAAATTATGAGTCATCAAAACACAATTACAATCTTTTATAGCGCAATGTCTGTATATACAGGGTATAGAATATAATCGTTTGATTCGAAAGAAATAGCCAATGCCAACGGCGCATAGAATTACTATGACAAAATGTTTTACAAATAAAGGTAACTTTTTGTTACCATTTCGTCATACCATACTCCTTGATGCCAGTCAGAAATTAGTCCCAACACAGTTGGAAAACTATATAAAAGTTCTGATGAAATATTTTCTTTTAAGGGGATGACAGTATACTCTCACTAGCAGCCTCAAGATTCATCAAGAGTCAACTCAGCCCTTCATGCTGGAGGACGTCGATGAAACATACGTCAGGTCACTGGTGATCAGCTCATGATGGCAGTCAAACCACACGTGAGAATAGATAATGATTTGATTATATGTGAACAAGGCCTTGACCTTCTACACTGTTTAACTATTTACACGATATGGTTGCAGGTGTTTTCACCAAAAACATTCGTTACACTCATCACAAAGTATGCACCTACGGAAATAGAAGACATTTTTACGTGGCGCGATTATCCACCGGTTTACAACATTTTTTTTTACATGTACTGTACAGCACACTGACGCACATGCTAAGCAGTGCACATCGGTAACACTCTGTAGCCTCTTTAAAAATAAAATGACCTATTGCGCTATACGTCGTCAGTAAAAAAGAAATATTATTTTCTGCGTTAATTATGCCGGCCAATTCAATCGGAATGTTTATGTAGGACAGTACGACGGCCTCCACAGGTATCTGTTTCATGTTTGCGGTATAAGCCGTCCCACTTCTTAAGCCGGCTTTTTTGCAGCCCACTAAGCTAAGACGTTTGTTTGCTCTCATACCGCGTTATTCTCTTTCACTTCAAATAACTGCCCTATACAAGCTGGTATATTTTTACCATAAAAGACTTAGTAGATTTATTGGCCTTGTGATGCACCGTGTCGTGTAGATGAGCGATGCCTTTACATCGGGAAAATTCGTTTTCTTTTTTTTTACACCTGACACAACTTTATATTCCAGCTAGCCAAACAATTTCAACATTGTTTTAGCCACTGCAATAACTCTAAGCTGTTACTGTTGAAATGTTAACCGTTTTCAGCAAGTTATCAGCTAACTTATTTCACATAGGTAATTTTGTTTTGCATTTCTTTTACTGTTGTGTATTTAGCCGCTCGTGTTAACTATTTTCTTTCATGAATCTCCGATTTAAGATACTTAAATATATTTACAATTACCAGTGATCTACTTCTGTTTTTGTTTTCTTTTGTTTTTGTTCAAAGACAGTCTACCAACGTATGAACTTTCGTCGTACAGGTGTAGCGAAGTACCTGCACTCATCTTCAGCTCCAAAGTACGTAGAGAGGAGAAAACACAACCACACGAATATTTCTACAGGATTAATAATAACTTCGATTTACTCCTATAACATAAACTGTCGAACTCCTATGGGTGATTGGCCGAAAACCCTGGAGCATGACTGTATGTAAAGCAAACTTTGACAAATCAGAAACGCAAAACTGCCCACGCATCGGAAACAACAACAACACACGTCCTTTCCTTTTCTGCAAAGGCCGCCTATACACGGGATCTAGATATGTGCAAACTGCAGCACAGTCCTCTAAACATGTGGGTCATATCTATGGACAACGAAATCTTCCAAACCGCCCGCTAATTTGCTAGGCGGTCAGATGAACCGTCTGGTGCGGCCTTGGCCTGACTACGGACAGGATTTGGCAAACACGGCGATGTTTGAGTCCTTGACTCGCAAGCAACCTTGGGAGGCCGGTTTGCGACAGCGCATGTTACGTTGTGTTTGAGATGGTTTCAGCGTCTACATGGACGTCATGACCGTGTCTTTGGAGCCCTGAGCCCCCGACGCCTTGGGCTTGAGGTCTTCAAGACTCAACCTCTCCACGACGCAGGCACCGACGGCGTCTCCTAGGACGTTGATGGCAGTGCGGAATCGGTCCCTGTAACAAAGGAAAAACTGCAGCAAACTGTTTAAGGCTGTTTAAAAATACACAAAAGTGTATTTTTAAACAGCCTAATTGGGACAAGCATGTCACACAACAATTTTTCCGCCAAAACAAATTTTTTACAGCAATATTTATTGCCGCGAGACTAATTTTAGTTTGCGGCTATTTCGTCCGTTTTAAATCGCGCGCCACGAAGCTGGTATTAAACGTAACGTAATGGCTGCTATACGTCAGGGAGTGACTTATAACAGCCACTCCGCGCGCGTCGAAAGGGCGGGAGTTTTATATGTGGAGAAGTTGTGACTCCGACTAAATTACGTCCTATGGCGTATATATCGCTAGAAAAAAAATTTTCTTCGTGGAAGATTTGTTTTGTGACATGCTTATCCTAATTATGCTGTTACAAAACAAAACAAAAAAACTTTTTTCCTTTGCAGTTACCCTTTAAGGTCCGTGCAACGCGTCGTTGTCTGTCGGTCTCGAGCGCAAATGTCTAGATCAGCCGTAATGCAAAAGGTCTTTCGTTATTTTGATTTGAAACACAGGTAGACTGAGCTGTTGGGAGAGCTGCATTTTTCTCTGGGAACCCCTTTGCTCGTCTTATCAGTATCGGGACATTATATTTTTTTTAAGTAATAAAAACATTTCGTCTTGATGTTACCACGAACACCACTAAGCCTGGTGAGTGGTGCACCGTCAGTAAGATGTGTTCGAGTCAAAAAATAAATAAATATATATATATATATATATATATATATATATATATATATATATATATATATATATATATATATATATATATTACAAATCTGTCTAGCTTGTCACATTCTAGGTGCATTCTCGTAACTGGCGACGTATGGTACAAAAACCAACGTATGCAATATTCGGGTCACGCGCATGTCACCTGGTGGCAGGGGAATTCCACGACCGTGTCCCGTTCCCTTTAACATAAGCTCCGATAAAAGCAGTTTTTCTTTGTCCGACACCGAAAGTAGACACCGAAAAACAGCGACACAGTGTAAAAAAATAAACCCCCAAAACTTATTTCTGAATTTGACCAAAACTAATCTCCCCCCCCCCCCTCCCTTCTAATTCCCCACACCAGGTAACCCTACTCACAGCAAAAGAAATCGCAAGCCGCAGTCGGTATGTTCATACATCATATAAAAAAAAACACGCTGTTCACGGCCAACATGATGGAAACATTATGTTGGCATGTCTCAACCATAATCGGAGCATGTTTGTTTCATACATTTGAATGATTCCAACATGTCTGCCGTCAGGTCTTTGTATCACCAGTGTTACGACACCTTCCTACAAAGAATGTCTCAGACAGTGTGTACAGGTTGTCTTTTCTACGACGAATAAGCTGCGTGACCCCGACTTACAGATGTGTGAAGACGCTCGTTGCCACACCCTTGCGCCACATCGTCAAGAATGAACGACGAAAGAATTGGGGCACTCACAGAATCCAGTCGACGACAATGATGAGCGTGATGTCGTCCGCCGGAAGTCCGACGGCGTTGAGAACCATCACCATGGTCACCAGGCCCGCCTGGGGAATCCCGGCCGCGCCGATACTGGCAGCCGTGGCCGTCACACTGCGAAGTCCATGCAAAAAGCCGCACAGACGCCCGTTGTCAAGTTCCGGTAGGATGCAATATAATACAAATTAGCGTGTCTTTCTTTTTAGATTTTACGGCATAATTCCCACATAAGTAGGGGTTGTGTGTTGGACGCGGCAGTAGTTGTGCAAAGGAAAAGAAGGTAATCAATGAGAATACATTCTGAATGTTTAACGAAAGAAAAGAAAACAACAACATAACTTTGGCAATATATAATATTGTCGGCACTGTCTTTATTTCGCTAAGAGATACAATTTAAAAAAAGTTCCCTAGAAGTAACTTTTCTTTTAGTACGTTTTTTCTTACACTTACCGTATTTACTCGCATATTGGTCGATACGTCGTATAGGTCGACCCCCTAACTTCGGGACCCCCGAAAAAAAAAAAAAGTTGAAAAATATAATACCGGGATTCGCGTATTGGTCGACCCCCCAGTTTTGATGAGGCGATTTTTGAAAAACAGGTCGACCTATACGCGAGTAAATACGGTACTTTTTTTTTTTTTGTCTGCATAATTTTTGTGGGCATTTGGAAGGTTTCAGGACATTTTGTGTTAAGAATCGCTTCGAGTAACTCATTGAATATATCTCTGGCATCGAATATTTTCGTCGCGTCTCGTATTTTTTATTTATAAATGGTTCAAAGTGCTTTCTATTTGGTCTAATTACTATTTTCTTAGTAATTTCAGTTTTTGTTCGTTTTTTATATTATAATTATGTCATATTTAGCTTGATGTATAAACTGCAACATCCTAATTATCTGTACATGTGCTCTGGAATACCTGTTTGTTCGCTTTTTAAGCCAATATTTCTTATGATTCTTTCTTGAATAGATTTTCTTTCTCTGCAGATGTTGTGAAGTGTCAATAAACTGTACCACATATATATTGCCGCGAGCACAGCTAGCCAAGCAGGCAGAGTGCTTGACTCCCACGAAGATGGGCAGGGTTCAAACCCCGGCCATCAATCAAGGCAACAAAGTGTCGGTTAACCTATGGTGAGCTAAGGTTCCTGGGCCAGGTCGTGAGCAACGAAGGTGTTCGCCCTGACCCCGAGAAGACGCGTGCCATAGCCGCATTTACGCCGCCATCTGACAAGAAGGCCGTAAGAAGATTTCTCGGACTCTGTGCATCTCACAAAGGACGCCGTAAAGTCTGAGTGGACAGAAGAACACCACTGGGCATTTGATGACCTTAAGTGAAGACTCCAGAAGCCCCCGATTGTTCGCCTTTTCGACCAGTTCGCTGAAACGAGATCTGCACGGACGCAAGTAACACGGACTTGGCGCGGTACTGGCCCAGAGGCATGAGGGCGTAGAGCCAGTGATCGCCTACGCAAGTCGGACGCTGTTTAAGGCGGAGAGGAACTTCTCAACGACTAAAAAGGAGTGCCCTGCTGTCGTCTGGGAAATAACAAAGTTCCTCCCGTATTTGTATGAGAGTTCTTTCCGCGTGGTTACAAATCACCACTCGCTCTTCTGGCTCGCCAATCTGGAGGACCCCTCCGGACGCCTCGCCCGGTGGAGCCTACGACTGCAGCAGTTTCACATGACCGTGGTGTCCGGCCAGAAGCACAATGACGCGGATTGTCTGTAAAGGGACCCCATCGAGGCCGGTCCTGCCGAAGACGACGACGATGAGTCTTTTCTCGGCGCTCTGGATGTCAGCGACATGGCAGCACTCCAACGAGATTACCCTAAACTGCGAGCGCTCAGTGAGCACCTGGAGAGGCAAGGGAGTACGGTGCTCCGCGCTTTCTTACGAATTCTGCCTACCTTCGCCATTCGACACGGCGTGCTGTACAAGGAGAACTATACGGCGACAACAACAGAACGTGGCTGTTGGTTATCCGTTCCAGCCTTCGTGAAGAAGTCTTCCGAGGATGCCATGACGACCCGACGGCGGGGCAAATCGGGCACAGCAGGACACTTGCCAGAATTTGCGAAGAATACTACTGGCCCAAGCTTCAGAAGACCGTTTATCTCTACGCACAATCGTGCCGCGAATGCCAACGACGCAAGAAACCGTCCACGAAACCGTCAGGACTTCAGCCGATTCCGCCGCCAACTTCCCCGTTTCAACAGGTTTAAATGGACTTGCTTGAACCGTTCCCACCATCGACGCAATGGAACCGGTAGATAATAGTCACCACGGATAACCTTACACGATACCCCGAAACGAAAGCCCTTCCGTCGGAAACTGCGAATGAAGTCGCTAGGTCTTTCATCGAGTCCATCCTCTCGAGGTTTTAATTGCAGATCGCGGGTTGTCGTTTATTGCGCAGCTGACGCAAAAAACGCTGCGTCTCAGCCACACTAGCCATCGTCGCACCAAGGGGTACCACCCGCAGACGAAACGGCTGATGGCTAAACAAGACCATCGCCAACATGATCTCCATGTACGTCGTCGTGAAGCACCAGACCTAGGACGAGGTTTTACCGTACATCACGTGTGTCTAGAACACGCCGGTTTAAGAGACCACTAGAGTTACACCTTTCCAGCTGGTACATGGTCGGAAGGTAACGACCATACTTGACGTGAGGCTGCCCCACGAGCGATGTGACGATTGGAGCGATGACTCCTAAATTGTTGCTCTACGGACCGAACTCCGTCAGATCGCCCGACTCCGTATTCAAGACCAGCAACGTGTCGCCGCTGGCCGCTACAACCTTCGTCGTCGGGACGTTCGATTCCAGCCCTGAGACAGGGTGTGGTTGTGGACACCTAACTGTCGCCGCGGCGTTAGCGAAAAACTGTTGCAACGGTACTTCGGACCGCACAGGGTACTTCGTCGCTTCGAGGATCTCAACTACGAAATGGTGCGTGACGGAATGCAAACATCATCACGACACCGATCATGACCCGATGTGGTTTACGTAGTTCGACTCAAACCGTTCAACGCTCGATAGGAATGTGGCTTTTCGTGTGCCAGAGGACTTTTAATGCGAAAGCATTAATTGGTCCCATGAAGCGAGCCGACGTCATCAGCCGCGCCAAACGGCAGATAAATTCGTGAAGCCACGATCTGAGGCATCCCAACTTTCAAGCCGCGCAAAAAGCCGCGCAGAACGGCAAGTACATGAAGCCGAAGGAGGGCGCCGCGCGTCAGTTTCAATCAGCGCCTCCGCATGGCGCTGCGTGCCCGCGCGCCGAAAAAAAAGAATCAGCTGGCGCGCTCGAGCGGCGGCACAGCCGCCCGAGCGCACCAGCCAATTTCTGCAGCCGATTCCGCCGATGTCAGCGAGGCGCGCCAACTGCACGAGGACGCACTCAAGAACGACGTGCATGCTGTCGCATTCACAACTCATAAGAAATGCTTAGGTGCACCTCGAGCCTTTTTTATCTTACCGTTCATTTGTTTTGTTTTCTGTTGCATTAGGGCGATGCGCTTTTAAAGGGGGGAGTCATGCCGCGTGCAGCTAGCCAAGTACAATAAAGAAGACAAAAAGAGTGCAGCTAGCCAAGTAGGTAGCCCGCATGGCTTCCAGGCAGATGGCCGGAGTTCGAATCCCGCCACTGCTTGTCGTTTCTACTTTATGTACGTGGAAGATTCTAGAACGTTGGAGAGCCGTCTAGCTTGTTCATGCTCAGAATATATACTTCCAGAACGAACGAGGTAGAATGTTCTAGGATTCCAGGGACCCAAAACAAGCCACACTACGCTGCACGAAGTCTATCTTTCGGCAGCACTCGATTCCGCGTCCACGCCGACACTCGACGCTTGCGACAGTGTCCTTTTACCTTCTGTTCTCTTCTCTTCTCTTTTCTCAGCACAATTTCGCCGCGTCAAATGTTTAATTTCTTTTCGTCCATTCGTTTCATCACAAATTGTGATTCGTGACAATATTGAAGCGTCGATTTTCCTGATTCACATATTATTTTAAGCGCTGTGATACATACAATATTCCCAGTTTCTGACAAACTTGCTCAATATAAATATTCGATTTAAAATGTTCGTCAATCTACATTCATAAATATTTAACTTTATTTACGTATTCTAACGTTGTACATCAGCAGTTGTTGTACTGTTCTTCGTGCATTTTTACTCGTAGTTTAATAGGTATTTCTTTTCTCAGGTCTCTAAAGCATATTCTTTGCATTTCCGAAACGCTTATAATCATTTGATTGTCTTGGTACTAATGTAAAAGTTTACGAACTTTTTTCTGTATTGCCGTAGCGGCTAATTCGTAATTGTTGTGCGGATATACCATTACAGTGTCATCTCTAAATTGAAAAAAAAAGTTTACATTCTAGCTTTATTTTGGTGACTACGTAAAACATGAAGCGCACTGAATCGAGTACTGTATCATGAGGAACCCTTTTTTCACTCAATTTTATCTGCAGCTTTATTTTGTATTTACCAGGAAAACGGCCTTGTCAGCGAGGCTGTTTCTTTCGTTGGAAAAACACCCATTGTCTCATTTTCTTCTCTTATCGGTATCGGGGTGCATTCGGATCACGCCTAAGTACGTTCTGCAGATTGGGGAACACCTTGCACATGTCCTATTTATTTTTCAACCTAATTTCGGATAGACCTTTGTTTCTCGTCCCACAAAAAAAAACAAAAAAAAAAAAACGTTGACACAAAGAAACACCGAATCTGCGAGGAAAAAAACTAACCCCGCAAAAACACCCAGGATATTTATACCTAAAAAATAAATAAACACCGAAAACGCGAAACAGTATACTCTTTTTCACGCCAAAAACCGTAGTAGAAAAAAAAAAAAAAAAACAACAACAAAAAAACGGGTCTTTGCGGAGCATCACTACTTTGCCCTTCATGAAAAGAATTGAGGTATAGAGGTTTGCCACCTTGCTGTTGGTGTGGTGCCCAAACAAGGCGGTTTTCATCCACGGTGGCCAGACGAACTCTTGAGGCGCGGCTGCTTGCAAACGTCTATACATGTAGGTGCCTTTAAGATTAGATATATGTTATCTTATCAAGACGCACGTATTTCGAACGACGAAAAGCATCGCTTCTCCCTCCGACAACCACATCTTGTAAGGACAACTTCGCGCGCCCTATAAAGAATGCGCAAAACTTTTATTTAGGTGAAAACGAGTTTAGCTATAGTTACGAATGTTGCAGCGAAGACGTCACGATTCCTATAAATAGCGTGGTTAAAAAAAAAAAAACTATATTTGGAAAAAACTGCTCGCAACGGCAGAGCCATGGATTGTAAATAAATAAAAATACTAATTAGGGAAATGATGAACAAACAATATACTAGTTAAACGGGTCATGAAACGATGTAGGGCAGGAATGTTCATGACTTCGTAGATGCGTACTGGTCCTAGTCTGACTCAAGTGTACTCGCACAGACCACGAATGATTCAGAAGCTTCGCCGTGTTGAAATTGCGAAGATCAAAGGGGACTATTTGTTTCAGTCTCTCCTTCGCAAAGCTTGATGACGTAATTGGGGGATCGAAACCACCCGCCTGACGACAGTCCCGCGCGGCTCATAGATTGGACACGAGAACTGCGTGAGCACTCGACTTCGGCTAGTGACAATCAATGCCCTCGGTGGACACTCGTTTCCAACCACTGCGGTTATGAGAATAGTCGAACTATAGACGCTTTACACACGCGCCAGAATACAGCCGCCATTGCTGACCTTCTCTTGTTTTACCAAGATACCGAGCCACTGAAATTGGTGTGGACGAGCCTCCACAAAGGCCAATGCTGGGGAGAAAGGCAGAATAAAACCTAGGATGGCAATGACCTAGCCTGCTATGGTAATAATGAAGTGAAGTAAACGTAATAAGGGGAAACAAAAACTGAAGGTCAGTTATGGCGGCGCCCATGCACTGCTGCTGCAAAGCGTCTATAACAATGCCTGGAGCTCAGCACGCGCTTTCTACTTCGCCAACCCCAGCGCGTGGCTATGATTAACGCTGGTGGCATAGGATAGGCACCCGGACACGTGGCCTGGTGTCTATCCTATGCCACCAACGTTAATGGCAATTGCAGTCGCCTATTCTAGGCGACTGCCATCGCCTAGAAAGAAGAGCTAAGGAGAGTTTATGCAGTTATTAACGTTATGAAGTGATTCTACGTAGTTTTAAGCGTCATTAGAAAAATCGTGTCATGGCTCCTTAAACTTTTGAAACTTCCTTAAGCAAAAATCCTAAATCAGTCGATTAAAAAAAAAAAGACTTAAAAGGTGTGTTAAGCGCGGAAGTGCGCTGACGTTACCATTCGTGCAGCAGGCAGGAGGCTTGGGATGCGAAAACGAGGATGATGAGAATATAATCCGCGTTCTTAGCAGATCACAGTTACAAAAGAAACACAAGAAATAGATTGCCAAACATTGCCCGGTCGCACCGACTTAATGTAAGACCTTAAAAGTAAAATCACTTTTAACGAGAGCCTGAGCAAATAAGCAAAAGAAAGAAAAATCGGTATTACGCCCCACAGTAGACTTAAATCTGTCGCTTCCCGGGGCAGACGCGTAGACATAAAGGCACTCTAGTTTTATTCGTGGTAGACTTCAATAATCTTGAGATTTCAGAGCGGTTTCAGTTCGTGCAAGCACCGCAATCGTTGGATCTAGGACCACTAAAAGAAACTACAATTTGAAGTAACCACGATTCAGCTACGGATGGATGGATGGATAGTAATGGCTATACCCTTAGTAACGGGCGGCAGCTTGCGCCACCTAGCCTAACATTTCGTCATCCCTTATTTTTTTTTTTTATTTGTATCAATTTTGTTTTAACAGAACCCCCATCCCCCCTTTTTTTTAAAGTGATTCCATTGCTTATTTTTATCTGTTTTTTTTATCCCTCCCTAGATCTCTTCCACCAATTCTCCAATCTCCTCTTAGTTACCACAATTCTTTTCTTTCCTTATCCATTCGTCCATCCATGTCCGGAAAACCAAGTGCCCCCTCCAAATACGTCGTCATCGCCCCCAAAAGGGTGGGACGAAGCCCCGTGCACCTTAAAATTACATGTTCTATAGTTTCCCTTTCGCGGTTGCATACGTCGCACAGATCGAGTGTCCACTTCCTGGAATTTAGCCCTATACGTTTTTGTTCTTAGCATTCCCGTTTTAGCTTCAAACGGCAAAGAGCTCCCAACTGAATTATTATACAGCTGTTCCTTCTTTATTTCTTGTTTTTTTTGCCCTGTATATTGTTAAAGCTGATTTCCCCTGCGTTCTCTCTTCCCACAATTTCCGCTCAGTTTCCTTTACTCCCTGTTCTACTGATATGCTCTGATCGGCCCCCTCTCGTTGAATGTATTTAAATCTCAGCTTGGGGTTTGGTTTGTCCACTTAGTGTTCAGACTTTTCATATATAGATGATACCTGTACATTTTTGCTGCCCACCGTGTATCCTCAATTTCAGCTAGTCTTTGTTCAAATTTTACTTTACTGTTCGCTTCTATACTCTCGAAAGATGCCCACCCCATATCCGCCTGTACTCCCTCATTTGGTGTATTCCCATGTGCCCCCAATGCCAACCTACCCACACTCCTTTGCTGTATCTCCAAATCTGCCTGGATTTCTGACCTCATACACAATACCACATTCCCAAATGACAGTCCTGGCACCGTGACTCCCTTCCATACACCCTTAACAACTTCATATCTATTATAGTTCCATAATGCCCTGTGTTTCATGATAGCCGAATCTCGTTTCCCCTTCTTTATTACAATATCTTCATGGTCTTTTAGATACCGTCTTCCTTCACTTAACCATACTCCCAGATATTTGTACTTTTCTACGTGTTCTATCAATGTGTCCTGTATCTTGAGAGATTCCCTCTTCTCGTCATTGAAAACTATTGTACCCGACTTGTCCCTACTAAATTTTAGTCCTAAATTGTCCCCTTCCCTGCTGCAAATCCTAATCAGTTCCTGTATTGTCTCACAACTTTCTGATACGAGTACAATGTCGTCTGCCTGCATACATTAACCCTGGCAATACTTGATTTGCTTTATGTCCTTCCTCCATGCAAGTTAGGCAACATGGGTGAGTAGAATCAAGGTTGCCAGATAGCGACCGCTTTTGCCCTGATCGTGCCTGACGGAAGATGCAAAAAATAAAAAGTGAATTCTATCGTCTTCTTCGTCATGACAGTTCACAACACAGCGAAACAATACCGCGTGACCTCCTCACACTGTATCTGCAACTCAAAAGGACGCAATTCAGAACCATATAACCCTCGCAAACGGTGTTCGTGGGAATCTAAACACTAAGATGGAAGCGCCGACGACCCGCTAGAATGTAAACAAATGTCACGGGACGCAAAGGGACGAATGACTCTGTTGACGGCATTGAACAATGGGGGAAACGAGTAACAATACCTTGAGCATAGCTTCCGAGTGACGCTATATATTTGGGTTGTGACGTTCGTGCTCTTAGTGCGCTGCCCGAGAGGCGGTTCCACTAGTATATTTATCGTCTAAAAAAAGTGGTATCTTGATTTCTGCGTACACGACCTTACAGAGATGTCATAGCAGCGCTGGTGGATGTGCTGCTGCAGGTCGCTCTCTAGCTGGACAACCCACAGAAGTTTCGGCAGCCAGGAGTTTAACATTGACTTAAAACGAAAGAAACACACAAGAGCACGAAACAGACGGGACGAAATGCGGGTGTCGCTATGACAGCGACACCCACATTCGTTCGAAGTTTTTGCCACGACGCCGAAGTGATTCCATTGCTTATTTTTATCTGTTTTTTTTATCCCTCCCTAGATCTCTTCCACCAATTCTCCAATCTCCTCTTAGTTACCACAATTCTTTTCTTTCCTTATCCATTCGTCCATCCATGTCCGGAAAACCAAGTGCCCCCTCCAAATACGTCGTCATCGCCCCCAAAAGGGTGGGACGAAGCCCCGTGCACCTTAAAATTACATGTTCTATAGTTTCCCTTTCGCGGTTGCATACGTCGCACAGATCGAGTGTCCACTTCCTGGAATTTAGCCCTATACGTTTTTGTTCTTAGCATTCCCGTTTTAGCTTCAAACGGCAAAGAGCTCCCAACTGAATTATTATACAGCTGTTCCTTCTTTATTTCTTGTTTTTTTGCTCTGTATATTGTTAAAGCTGATTTCCCCTGCGTTCTTTCTTCCCACAATTTCCGCTCAGTTTCCTTTACTCCCTGTTCTACTGATATGCTCTGATCGGCCCCCTCTCGTTGAATGTATTTAAATCTCAGCTTGGGGTTTGGTTTGTCCACTTAGTGTTCAGACTTTTCATATATAGATGATACCTGTACATTTTTGCTGCCCACCGTGTATCCTCAATTTCAGCTAGTCTTTGTTCAAATTTTACTTTACTGTTCGCTTCTATACTCTCGAAAGATGCCCACCCCATATCCGCCTGTACTCCCTCATTTGGTGTATTCCCATGTGCCCCCAATGCCAACCTACCCACACTCCTTTGCTGTATCTCCAAATCTGCCTGGATTTCTGACCTCATACACAATACCACATTCCCAAATGACAGTCCTGGCACCGTGACTCCCTTCCATACACCCTTAACAACTTCATATCTATTATAGTTCCATAATGCCCTGTGTTTCATGATAGCCGAATCTCGTTTCCCCTTCTTTATTACAATATCTTCATGGTCTTTTAGATACCGTCTTCCTTCACTTAACCATACTCCCAGATATTTGTACTTTTCTACGTGTTCTATCAATGTATCCTGTATCTTGAGAGATTCCCTCTTCTCGTCATTGAAAACTATTGTACCCGACTTGTCCCTACTAAATTTTAGTCCTAAATTGTCCCCTTCCCTGCTGCAAATCCTAATCAGTTCCTGTATTGTCTCACAACTTTCTGATACGAGTACAATGTCGTCTGCCTGCATACATTAACCCTGGCAATACTTGATTTGCTTTATGTCCTTCCTCCATGCAAGTTAGGCAACATGGGTGAGTAGAATCAAGGTTGCCAGATAGCGACCGCTTTTGCCCTGATCGTGCCTGACGGAAGATGCAAAAAATAAAAAGTGCATTCTATCGTCTTCTTCGTCATGACAGTTCACAACACAGCGAAACAATACCGCGTGACCTCCTCACACTGTATCTGCAACTCAAAAGGACGCAATTCAGAACCATATAACCCTCGCAAACGGTGTTCGTGGGAATCTAAACACTAAGATGGAAGCGCCGACGACCCGCTAGAATGTAAACAAATGTCACGGGACGCAAAGGGACGAATGACTCTGTTGACGGCATTGAACAATGGGGGAAACGAGTAACAATACCTTGAGCATAGCTTCCGAGTGACGCTATATATTTGGGTTGTGACGTTCGTGCTCTTAGTGCGCTGCCCGAGAGGCGGTTCCACTAGTATATTTATCGCCTAAAAAAAGTGGTATCTTGATTTCTGCGTACACGACCTTACAGAGATGTCATAGCAGCGCTGGTGGATGTGCTGCTGCAGGTCGCTCTCTAGCTGGACAACCCACAGAAGTTTCGGCAGCCAGGAGTTTAACATTGACTTAAAACGAAAGAAACACACAAGAGCACGAAACAGACGGGACGAAATGCGGGTGTCGCTATGACAGCGACACCCACATTCGTTCGAAGTTTTTGCCACGACGCCTAGCACCAGCCGCAAGGATCACGACATCCGAAAGCTTGATACACCTGTGACGTCATTTGTTGCCACTTCAGGACCACTTATAATGTATGGGCGTAATATGATGCTAACACAGAAGTCGGAGACGCTTTTCAAGCACCGTACTCTTACGCCGCATTAGGAAGTTTTCGTTGATCGTCTCCGCTAGCCCGCAAGGCCCTCTGCAACGCGCTACGATGCCCGGAACTCTACAGCCAGGGCCATCGGCGCGCAGGTGCAGTGTCGGCTTCTTCGTTGCGAAGGGCTTAGCGGAGGGGGTACGTTGGTCTACGAAAACTCCCTATTCACACTGGCGGCGGAACCACATCCGCAAAACGGTTGCGAACGCGGTTGATTAATGTTGCAGTACAAATTCACGCGCATGAAAACGTCATAAAAACGAACGGATCCGCTTCGCGGTCGTGATTCAAATGCCAGCGTGAATGCAGCATTACTGCCCTCCAGCAAGTGACGTAGCGAAAGGCGACCTCACCTGATGGCAATGACCTTGCCGATGTCCAGCGGCACCTTGCGCACCTGGGCGATGAAGATGGCAGCCACCGCCTCGTAGAGCGCCGTGCCGTCCATGTTGATAGTGGCTCCGATGGGGATGCAGAAGCGCACCACCTTGGGGTTCACCTTCACCTTATCCTCGAGGATGGCGATGGTCACTGGTAGGGTTGCCGAACTGCACCGCCGAGCACCAGAACGGGAAAAAAGTCAGAGACCTCGTTTTCACGCCATAAATGAGCGCTTTAAAAGTGTTCTTTCAATAACCTCATGAGGTATATTGTATTTTTTTTTTTACTGTTTTACCGTGATTGTCGGGAGGACTACTTGCTATTTCAGGCCGCTGTGTAAGGGGTGGTCAATAGACCCTTTTGAAAAGTGTGCTTCATCTGCTGCGCGGATCATCCGAGTCCGCCATTGCTTGGGCACGCACTCTGGGCGTCTATTGGACACGAGGGCTGCGTCGGCGTTCGGCGTGAACTCGGCTGAGTTTGTATGGAGAGCGAGTGTGGCACCAGCATTCGGCGACGACTCGGATTCAATCATTCGCTTTGTGGATGGATGAATGAATGCTAACGGCTGTACCCTTTCTATCGGGCGACAGCTTGCGCCACCTAGACTAGCTGTACGTTCCCAAGAAATAGTCAATGTTGCTTGTATGGGTTTTGAAAATAGTCAGTTGAGCGAATGAGAAGACGTTTCTCCGTATGCACACTAGATTTTTAAGTTTATAGAGATAATCGTCAGCTGTTGATATATTTTTTACATCAAGTAAATGTACAACATTTTTGGTTTCTAGAGAATAGTTTCATACGGCAAACAGATCTTCGTTTAGAGGAACAGGAGGGAGAACACCCGAGGGCTCCTATCGTTATAAGATTGTTCATTGTTTAAGTAATACAAAGCATTTCAGAATCACATGAGCGGTCGAAAGGCAGAGATCTAGATTAGGCAATCAGCTATACATAATTTTTTGCCCCTGTTCTTTGTCAGAGAGGAAGAAAAATGGTGACGTTTGCATAGATTGCGGAAGCATCAAACTTCGAGCGAGGTACAAGGACCGTACGCGTTCGTACTACTGAGACAAAATATAAAAAAAGTTAGTTAAAATTGTTCTGCCTTTTGTTTGTTAAACAGTGCCTTCGATCAACGCGCAAAACGTTCTGCTTGCCGATTTTAAAAAGTCCAACAACCTGTGGTCTGCCGACATGACACGAACGTTTACATTCGAAAATGTACACATTAGTGTAAACAGCGAAGACTACAAAGTTTAAATAAGCCCCTACTATAACTATTTAACGGCCCTCGTTAAACTGGACCAAACAAATCTGCAGGCAATTAACAAATATAAACAAAAGACCTCTCCTGACAGGCTGGAAATATTACACGTCGAAGTGTGACAAAAAGGGATTGCCTTTGACGATTTGGGTTTCTCTACCCAAGTAGTGTTTCATTATTATTTTAAACTCTTCTTCCAGCTTGCGTGTGCAATAAACTTAACTTCCAGATTATGTTCCCTGTTTGAATAGTGAGCTCAGGAGTTTTGCTTTCTTCCCTCCAATAGAATGCAATGGGGTGTAGACCTATGCTGAGCGTAAGTTGGTCTGCTTCTTTTGCAGGTGTTGTGGTGACGTCAGAACACCGGGCTCTGATTGGCCCTGATTGAAGGATAGTGGGTAGAACTCAAGGCAAGCTGCCTTGAGGTCTACTAACTATCCTTTAATCAAAGCCAATCAGAGTTCGGCGTTCTGACGTCACCACAACACCTGCAAAAGAAGCAGACCAACTTGCGCTCCGCATAACCAACAGTTTTCTTAATTCACCTCAGGTCCAGGCATTTCGTGAAGCCTGGATAAAAGCGTGGCCGTGAGGCTCGGCACTGATTGGTTGACGGGCAAGAGAGGAGTGAGGTGCTCGATGTTGATTGGTTAACGGGAATGTTATGTGACCGGAGGAGCCAGACACAGCCGACGCTACGATCTGATGGGACCGATCAAATAGCGTCAACAGAGCACCGTCATGGTAATCGTCATGTTTCTGTCCGTGTTCTATTAACGCTGAACCATTCACAAACTAGAAAATCATGAGCCATTCCACTCTGTGAAGATGGATGACCAGAGAAGCTGTTTAGCACATTACACAGACTCGCCCCGAGGAGCCGGAGGAAGCTAGACACGCGCGTCGGGGCCGCCACCCGGCGGAAAGTAGACACGCGCGACGGGACCGTCACACCAGGGAGGGTGGAAGGAAAGGAAACTAGGCAAGCAAGCGCTTGGAACGACGACAAAGAGGGGACGGTGCGAACGTAGACATGGTCTGCGTGTCGCACAGCGGCAAATCTTTGAGAGAAACCGTTACCTTTCTGAGAGTCTACTGATCTTGAAAATGCTGCCTATTGATTACTAATCTATTGAATAGACCAATGGCTAAGCTACCAAAGCATCAAGGAAAATGCAGGGGATAGTGTTCCACGCGCCGTACGTGCCGGCGTCTGCAGCAGTAACTGTTCTAAAGCAAAAGCCTAAAACAAAAGGCACCTTGCACGCGCGTTCGTCAACGCGTTTTTTTTTTGGTCATTTACATGGAATCTTTTATACGGGGAAGGCGTGCGCGTGCGAAGCGTGCGGCGGTGCGAGTGTAGAGTTTTTGGTCACGCACAAGAAAAATCCACGGAACCCTAGCAACAAACAAATCGCTGTAAAAGACCTTGTTACTCGCACTTTTGATTGGTCCTCTTTAACCTCGTAGCGTCGGCTGCGTTTGGACTTAATCTGACCCGAATCCCGGCGTTGAGCCGGGATTCGTGTCCTTGCTGATAAAACGAGTCCCAGCCCAGCGCTGCTGACACAGCACTCGCTTCCAAGCTGTGCCTCCCGCCCTGGCCTCCGAGACATGAGACCCTCCACCCCCGTTTTATTTTTTTTGTCTGCCAGGCGATCCACTAGGGTATCAATATTTTGGTACAGCGTTAGTATATTTTTAATGAAGCAAAAAAACGCAACTGCTCGAAACCGAAATTTAAAATAAACTAGGGAGAAAGAAGAAATATAAAGAAGGAGAGAGTTACCGGAAGTCACGTAACTGTGCAACTATTTTTTCAATCAACGTACCATTTTCAGTTTTTAGAAGACGCGAAAAGTTTGTATCATTTTTTTTCTAATTTTAATATTGAGTGCGGGCCTTCAATGACCCATGACATTGATTATCCTTTGGTGGTTGTGTCTAAACCATAGAGGACGACACGTGACCGCGGAGAAGAGAGTGAGCGCTACTCAAACCGGCCAGTTCTCGACCGGCGGCTTTCGGTCGGAAAGAAAACAAGATTCGAGCCGTAAATTGTGTTCTGGGTAGTTGGGCTCTCATATGCCACGTACAAATAAAAACCTTGGCGAGCATAAATACCCTGTCAGTGTCCTTTAAATTGTCAGTTACTATTGGGAAGGAAATCAAACCACAGAGGGCGCGTTGTCCAGCTTATTTTTCACAAAGTTCGGTGTTTATGTGAAACTATGGTGCCTGGAACGCGACTCCGACTTGTGTAATTACCGCGTCCTCAAAAAAGTGGTCCTTCGATTTTCGCCCGACGTCGTCAGAATGGTGTCCCGCTACCAAAGGCTGCCATCCTTGCGGTGTCACGCTCTCCAGCTTGACGTTCCACTGATGCTTTAGCAGTCAGTCAGGAGTTGGGAGGACGCCGCAACCACCGCTATACACTCGCAATTGCTTGTGCTTTTTGCCGGAGCTTCTACGTCCAACTGCCAGGATCGCGACGTCTGACGACATGACGCTCCGGCTCCTGAGTGACGTCATTTGTCGCCACTTCGAGATTCTTTCCGGTGCATGGGAGGGATAGGGCCTCGAAGAAATTCTAGGGCCCCACGAAGCCCAGCCTCATCAGTCAAGCCCGGCAACAAAAGTTGTGTTTTTTTGTTTTTTTTTTAGATTGACAAAAACGTTTCAACTTTTGGGTGAGTTCTCTCGTGTGTGTCTCAATGAGAGTAGTCTGCTTCATACTAACCCTTAGTTATTTCGACTTATTAAATTATCATCATAATTTACCTAAACGTTCCTCTTCCCCTCATCATGAACAGAGTCCTCCACTATCTTCGACAATCCACAAGGGGTCCGCGAAACATCAGTGGTCGAGAACCACTGCTTTTTAGCATCCTCGATCGAGCGCGGGGCACAGATATAATGCACAAGAGCTGCGTCGGCGTTCAGATGAGAATCATGGTCAATGAGCACCACCTAAGAGACACCTCCAGACAACGTGATGACTGGTGGTGACGTCGGAACGCCAAGCTTTGATTGGCTGCCATTGGAAGGATAGTGGGTAGACATCAAGGCAGCTAGCATTGAAGTCTACCCACTATCCTTCCAATCAGGTCCAATGAGAGCTCGGCGTTCTGACGCAATGCTTCCGTTGCGCAAGAAGCAGACGAACTTGCACTCCGCATCGGTTCAATGGACGCTCAACTAATTGAGTGCGAGCTCCAACCAAATGCTGACGCAGCGTTCGGGTACGTCAACCGAGCGTTGCAACCAAAACAATACTTTCCCATAAAGCAGTGATGGCGCAAGTGAGCTGATGTAGATTCACCATCTTAAACCACCTTAGATGGGACGGAAAACGAGAAGATACCAAACTAGAAGAAAGATGAATAAAATACAGCATGCAACGTCTCAATCTCAGCTGCGACGTATCATAAGCTGGGATTGAGACATTTCCTTCTGCCGTACTCTTTCCTTCTCTTTCACTTTGGATTGTCCTCCCTCTGGACCCAGTCTGTGGTGGTTGAAGAAAACGGCAAATAAATCCTTCCGCTGTTTTCCCCGCACGTTTAGTTCTCAATTTAGCCGCTAGGAACTTCATTGTTGGATTTCCTATAGCCAATAGGAGACGAAGCTTCACTTGCCTGGAGGCCGTGCCGAAGGCGGTGGCAATGGCCTGCATCATGTCCATGAGGAAGAGGAAGGGCGCCTTTCGCATCACGATCGAGTAGATGAGCGGCAGCACGATGAAGCCGTGCAGGAAGAGGCCCAGGAGCACGGTGAGCGAGTACATGCCCACCTGGCCGGCCACCACCGAGAAGTCCTCCATGGCTAGCATCTTTGCCATCACCAGGAACATCACGCCCACCGGGGAGAACCTGGGGGAAGCATCCGGATATTCTCTCCACTTTCTTCTTTTATACTTCCTGCTACGATCCGATGGAGCCATTCAAGCTTCGTAAAAGTGCATCGTCATGCCGCTCTTGGCTTCGTACGTTTCTTATCACCGGCTAAACCAATGACACACTAGCCCGGATTAACGCCGAAGCTTTGTCTGACGCCAAAAATTGACACTCAAAAACACAGAATTTGTGAGGAAAAATAAATGCCGAAAAGACCCCCCCCCCCCCCCCCCCAATTCAAATTCGAATAAAAATAAAAACCGAAGAGATAGAACAGGTGTCTTACCAGACGACCAGCTTGGTGATGATCATCATGGCGTCCGAGAGGGACGTGAACATGTCCAGCAGGGGCTTGCCGCTGTCCCCCATCCTACCCACGGTGGCCCCGAGGGCAATACAGAACACGATAAGGCCCAGGATGTTGGTGCCGGGGTCGCTGACTGTCTGGAAGTCCCAGTCGTACATGGACGCTGCGGTAGAGAGTACGACGCGGCTGTCAGCTAAGGGCTTTTTCATCTCAGTAGTTACCTGACCCACGGATAGAGGGAGCTTACGCACTGGACGCCATACACCATACAGACTGGAGGAATGGGCAGATTGCGAGGGCATACTGGGCGAATTACAGAACGGGTTTCGAAAACAAAGAAGGTTGGAGGACAATTTATTTTCTCTAACACAGTGTATAGAAATAGCGCAAAAAGAAAACAGACAGCTCTGGCTGGCATTTCTGGATATCAAGGGTGCCTATGACAATGTGAACCAAAGAAACCTGTGGGACATAATGGAGAACTTAAACCTAGATGAAGGACTAACAGCACTATTAAGGAACATTTACAAAGATAACAAGGTGATTATAACATGGGAAGGAAAGGCGACAGGGAAAATAGAGATAAGACGAGGCCTTAGGCAGGGGTGCCCGTTATCGCCTTTGCTGTTTATGTTGTATCTGAGAGGATTGGAGGATAGACTAGAGAAGAGTGAGCTTGGGTTCAACCTTTCTTACAGTAAGCTAGGCCAAAAAATTCAGCAATCCTTACCGGGATTGATGTATGCGGATGAATATATTGTACTAATGGCTAACAACAGGACAGAGTTGCAGGAATTAATGAGCATCTGTGGTAGGGAAGGAGAGGAATTAGGTTTAGAATTCAGTAGCGAAAAATCGGCAGTCATGATTTTTAACGAGGATGAAGTTGAGAGGCTGAAGATACAGAATATTACAGTTGAGAGAGCTAGTAAATACAAGTATCTAGGAGTATGGATATGTGATGGTGCAGAATATCTCAGAGACCATGAAAAGTATATAATAGGTAAGGGCAACAGAAATGCAGCTGTAATGAAAAATAGAGCACTTTGGAATTACAACAGGTATGAGGTGGTGAGAGAGATTTGGAAAGGGGTCATGGTGCCTGGCTTGACTTTTGGAAACGCAGTGCTATGCATGAAATCCGAAGTGCATGCGAGACTAGAAATAAAACAGCGCGGAGTAGGTAGACTGGCTTTGGGGGCACATTGCAAAACGCCAAACCAGGGAGTACAAGGAGACATGGGATGGGCATCATTTGAGAGCAGGGAAGCGGTGAGCAAGGTAGAATTTGAGGATAGGTTGAGGCAAATGGACCGGGAGCAATGGGCACGAAAGGTTTTCAGCTATTTATACATGAGGAGTGTAGACACAAAGTGGAGACAGCGCACTAGGAAATTAAGAGGAAAGTTTTTGGGCTATAGCGAAGATACGGAAGAGCAAGTCTCAGTTAAGAAGAAAGTTAAGGCCACAGAAAGAGATTGGTGGCTAGAGGGAATGCAGACAAAGACGGCTCTGGAAAGCTATAGATTAAACAAAAGAGTTATTGCCAAAGAAAGCATTTATGACAATTCTAGGGGAAGCTCATTGCTGTTTGAGGCAAGAACGGGTGTTCTGCGAACCAGAACATACAGAGTGAAGTACCAGGAAATTGATACAGTGTGCACTGCTTGTGGAGAGGAGGACGAGACGGCTGAGCACTTGATACTCTACTGTAAAGGGCTTCACCCTATGCCTACCGAAGACAACATAGATTTAATAAAGTCATTGGGTTTTAGAGACAGCGAAGGGAGAGTGGATTTCAAGACTGTAGAGATTACCAAGCAAAGATTAAGTGAATGGTGGCAGAAATCGAGAGAAAACTAGGTATTTTCTTATCCACTGATGGCAAGGGGGTTTCATAGCCTCACTTTCTTTGCACTGCGGAGTGAATATAGATTTCACATTTAAATATTCTAAGTTTAAATGGTAAAACAAAATGGCTAGGTGGCGTAAGCTACCGCCCGATCCAAAGGGCTCAGCCGTATTCATCCATCCATCCATCCATCCATAGAGCTCCCGTATAGGCTGCCTACGGGAGCCAGAGTTGCGCGTCTGTTTTCCACGTGCCGCCGCCGCTATTCGCCGAGACCCGATCACATGAGGAGCGGGATCAAGTGCCGTGCAGGAAAGGAGACGTTGCATGCGCCCCGCCGTGCGTTCCTCTGCTTCTGTGCGCGCTGCGCGCCTCGAACGCGCGGCGCCGCTATTCGCCGAAGTCAGTCACGTGAGGAGCGGGATCAACATGCCGTGCAGGACAGACGGCGCTACGGAGATGAACGCGGAACTCTGGCTCGCTACCCGCTCATTCACACTGGAAGCGGATCCGCGTTCGCAAAGCGGTTGCGAACGATCCAGCACAATTGCACGCGTATGTGATGTCATCGGGTGCGCGAGCAATGGACCTTTTCCGAGAAGCGTTCTGCGCACGCGCGAGCGCCCGATGCCAAGCGGTGGAAGTCGGCACGAAAAATCGAGGAAATTCGGAATGAGGCTGGGGATCAGCGAGTACAACACGTAATTGCAGCATATATATAATTGTGTTACACAAAAAAAGAAAGTGAACGGAAAGAAAAACACGACGTTTGGGTGGACGCTACGGATGTCTCTCTTTAATAGACAGTTTTAGTGGATCGTACGCTAAAGCCTTGCGTACGCAATAAAATTGCGGGTCGTGAGTGCGCGTGCGCAGAACGCAATAGAAGAGCTAGCGTATTGCGTACGCACGCAACGCTGGGGATTTTGCGTGGCGGGCTAGCGGGCTCTGCGGGACGTTCTCGAGAGATCTCGGACCCAACGAGAGCGCCAGTTTCAAGATGGCGGTTACCTCGACTGCCGCAGCAAAGGCGACGTGGTGTTTTCGAAGTTCTGTGTTACGTGAAATTGCGTGGTGTTCAGCTCGGCAATTCTTTCCGGGACCTACGGCGGTCGAATCAGATCGCCGTGCAGCTGAAGGAGTGCACAGTGAAAATGTTCGCCGCGTGGAATGTGCGTCAACGCTGCGATCTGCTCAACGCTAAGCCTATTCGCACAGTTCATCGCCGACGGACGAGCGACTCTAAAAGAAATCGCCGAAGTTCTCGCTATGTACTGGACATCAGTAGGTCATGAATTTCATTCCGCGATAGCATTGATAAAAGGTGCCGTTTCAAAGGGAAGATTGACGGAGGCTCCGTGATCGAATTTGGCTACGCACTCTTAAGCCTGGTTCAGACAGTTGCGTTTGACTGCGTTTGACTGCGTTGCGGCAGCAAGAAACCAGGACATCCCTGCTACTTATATCGCGTGCTAAGATGATTATTTGAATTGGATTGGACGCTTCACATGAAGCACAGAGGTGCCGGTGACTCGCTTTCGGTTCTCGACGCAACGCAGTCAAACGCACTCAAACGCAAATGTCTGGACAGGCCTTTACTCGTAGCCTCTGTACCCCTCAGAAAAGCGCGCTTGACGAGGCAGCTGCGGTTTGGTTTAATTTGAAATAAAATGATTGGACACGTTTTCATTTTCAATATTTCTTTCCAGGAGCATGGTTGCGCTATAAGCACACGGAATTCTGCAGCTCTAGCAAATCTAACCAAGATCATGCGCGGTGTTCACTCGAAAACGTAACGCACAACTAAATTCGGTCCGAGCAAGTCATTTTTAGCGTACGCTATACTATTCCGTATTGCGTACGTAAGAGCCAGCAACGCTATACTAAAACTGTCTAATGTCGCGTTGGGCACGCGACGCAGCTCAGAGAGCGAAGCAACTGGTAGCGTAGCTTCCATTATCGATTGGTAGCGCAGGTAGGTTACTTCCTCGATTTTTAGTTCGTGCAGCCACCGCCTGGTGCCGTCGGTATTTGGAAAAGGTCCATTGTACTGGACCTTTATACAACCGCGTTCGCAACCGCTTTGCGAACGCGGATCCGCTTCCAGTGTGAATGAGCGGGTAGGGAGCCTATACAGGAACTCCAGGCCGCCTTAAGGTGGCTTCAATTCGGTTGGTTTTGGTTTCAACGCGCATGTGGCTATGTTGATGTGTTATGTAGTTTTCGCTTAATTTTGTGATACAAGTGTGTTCCTTGCGGTACAAAACGAATGATACAGTCATACAAGGTTCCTATTAGGACTACGAAGTGGTTTTGACCCTAAACGGCGGACATTATTGCGAATACCTTCCTTTTGACCCTTAAATGACTTCACCGGGACTTTAATACTGCAAATAAATTAAATGATCATGTTTGTCGTTCAGCCAGATACGGCGACGAAACCATTGAACTGAGGAAGGAGTAGGATTATCACTGCCTTCAGTCGTACCCGTCGCCGCTATTTTTCATAGAAATAAACTAATGAAGAGACTAACGCATTATTTTTATGGCGAAAAAGTAAGTTTGCAACCTGATTAACAATGTGCTGAATCGCGAAGAACAGACGAACTACAAAGTTTAGTGCTCACGGTCTGACGTTCGAGGACATAAAACTTTTCTTATCATCGCCAACTGGCAAACCCATTTAAAATAACGCATAATACGTAAAAGAAAAATAAAAAAAACCGGCATTGTTTACATTTTTTTAAAGAAATTAAGTACTCGAGATATGTTTCAATGGCCCATCCTTGAAGGAGTAGGAAATGTTTGCAACTATGTAAAGTATTTCATTTATTAAAAAATTGTCAAATGGTTGGCCTTAGGAAATAACCTTTTCGCTTTGCGGACATTTCCTTACGACGTATTTAGGATATGAGATAAATGAGAGTCCCGCCAATGGAAGTTTTAGATTTTACGTAAAATTTGCGAAATAAAATTAAAGTGTGCAATAGAATTGTCCTCCGGAACGTTTCGCTGAAGTCGAATTCCAGGTACCACTTTTGACAAAATGCGCCACAAGACAGGGACAGAGTAAGGGAGACGCGGCAAAGAGATCATGTACCAACTGGCCCATCTGTCTCTATTGATCCAGGTACCACCTCATGTATCTGTGCAGACAGACGTTTATTCGTTTGAACAGATATGCCTCTAATTTTCGGCGGCGTCATCAACCACTGAAAGTAGATCCAGATCGACAACGGTGCACACGGGTGATTTTTATGCAGACAACCTCTTTTCGACGTCACAAATCGCTTTTCTCTCAGGCGCTTACAAACTGTTTGCGGCATGTGTTTTACTCCACCTTCCTTGCTTCAAAAAATCATTTGAGTTAGGTAACTTCAAAATATATAATTTTAGATACCTTAAAAGTATCGTGAAATCACTCGAGTGACTGCAGCCATTCTACCGGCCGAGCAAAATGTATAATATATTTTAATTCATTAATAGCCTATCCAGCGAATATTTATACGGCAAAAACAATTGCCCATATATTCAAAAGCAGCTGTTATTTTCTTATTTATGAGGACGGAGCACGATACTCTGAAGAAATACATAATAGTGACTTTAAGTTTTTACGTTGACTGTATTTAGCGCGTATTTACGATCATGAATGTGCGATCATAAATACACCTAGCTTTTTTATTGCGAAGGTTCTACCACTATCCCTGAAAAAACCCGCGCTGCCGTAAGTCCTCTCAACCCTCGTTTTGTCTTATTTAAAATTCCCCTGGTGGATTTGAAGCGACGCAAACGTGTTTCATACTCGCGCCTTCAGTGGGGTTGATGCGAGCCCACTCTTGTACGTTAAAAAAGAAACCAATAAAAAGCGCTCTAAAGCCTCTCAAAATTCACTAAGTAAATCACGAGGGACATAGTATAATTTTTCTTATTATTAAATATCATTCTATAAATCTTAATATTTATATGCCGTGAGCCATACTGAAAAACCTAGTATATAACATTTCGCGATTTGGACTATGAACCTGAAAATCTATCTGAATTCCAGGTTTTCGAAAATTATTCCTTTGTCTGCAATCTGGATTTAAGGTTTCTAGAAACAATTTCAGTTAGATTTCCAGTTCCTCAATCCAGATAGTGAATACGGGGTTTTTCGATAGGGAGGTTTTGATTGCTTCCTCTGATACTGCTGTGCGGTTGAATTGCAAAGGGGGATGGGTAATAACCAGGTGCCATTAGTCGCCTTTTACCTCATCTTCACTAAACGTTTGCCTGAATAAAGATATTTTAAAATTTTGAATTTTTTTTTTTTTTTTTTTTTTGGGGGGGGGGGGGGGGAGGGTTTCACTGTTCTTAACATTGTGCGATGTAAAGCAGTGAACACATGAACCATGAAAACGAGCGCCGCGCGACAATATTCCTAGCAACCGGTGCTGGCGTCTCTACGTCACTTCCTTGCGGCGCCGCGGCCCTCGGATGTGGTCAGAAAAGGTTACTCCGTGCGCCTGTGGTACGCCTAGCGGCGAGCGGTGAAAGTTGTGCGGCGCACAGTTCCATCGTTCATGTGTTCCATCACGGCCTCCTCTTTACTGACAAAGCTGAGAAGCGGCTGCCAAAATGGAAAAGGTGGAGCGGCAGACAACAGACAGGAGAAAAGCCACGTGACTGGCGCCCCGCTGCGGCGAGACGCCGAGACACAGTTTTCCCGAGCGTACAAGGGTGTTTCGGGTCCTCCTTGCTGCAAAATTTGTGCGCTGACGTCCAGCTTCCCCGAGAAATGGCTCTTTGCGATGCCATGTGCTACCAGATCCTCGCGCTCCAAATCAGCGACCGGGCACTCTATGGCTCCGTCATCGAAGCGCCAGGCTTTGAGAGTATAGAGGAGGCTATGGTTCCATGCTTAAAGGGATACTGAACCGAAATCTGGATCCCACAAAACACGCAGCAAAAGCGTGCAGCGGGATGCTACAAGCATCAAACATCATTCATACAGCGATATCTCGAACGGATGACCGTATTTTTCAAGAAAAGGAGGCGCATTTGACAGTAATGTTCACGTCATGTTTCTCCGAGAAGGAGAGAGAACGGCCTCGCGTCTTCTCCGCCTCGCGGCCTTGAGGGAGCGAAGCGAAGAGAGGAGGAAACTAGGTATCTTGACGGTCACGCGCCTCGTCGGCCTGGTTCAATGTCGACCTCTTTTTCCAGAAATACGACTGTCCATTCGGGATATCGCTTTACGAGTAGCGTTGTAGGGATTGTAGCGTCCCGCTTACATCTCCCTGCATTATTTTTTCTAAAATTCAAATTTCGGTTCACCATTCCTTTAACGCAAGTATATTTGCCACGTCCTGACGATGCCGTTCCTCTCGCGCCTGAAACTGATGTTACTGACGTCGCCGTCGGCATGTCGCGGAGCAGACCACAGACTTCCTTTATCGATAGGAGAGAGACTGGAAGCGTGTTGATTAGGCCTGTGGGCGGAGCATGCACTGCATTATTTACCAGTCACTGACTATATGGAAAGAAACTGAAGGGAGGAGAAAATGACAGCGGCCGGTGACGTCACAGCTAGGCGCTCTGACGTCATCGCACGCTGTCATCTTCTCCTCTCCCTCAGTTTCTCACCAACTACTGAGAGTGAACCGATCGGTTATTAAGTTATGCGGCGAGAAAGAGTTTACTTACTGTTGCTGGCGTTTCCCGTGGGTTGTATGACAAGGGTGGAAAACTGCGCAAGAGAGAGAAATGTGTAATCAGCGAGAAGAAAGCGAAGTCGGAAAACATTAACTGATGCGGACTTTCAATATGTCGGTAAGCACAAATCAAGACTACTAGTTCAAGCAGGCATCAATTAAGGCCGAGCTAAGAGTGCCGCGCCCAAATATTGATTCGGTTACTGAAGTTCACGGCAGAGAAGTTTTCTCATATCGAGTGATATGTACCGGGTGTGACAGGGATATGTCTGCGACCTATAGCCTTCTTGGTAATTCAGAGGTAAAGTGCCGGCCCACGGATCTTTGAGTGGTGAGTTCGGGTCCCGGCCATGGCCTACTGTTCTGCTATCATATTTGTTATTTTCGATTTCGGTCTCTGATCTAACAAGAATGTCTTTATAGTCATGGGGGGGTCTTCAACATAAATCATCACAATGAGCCTCGCGTTGTCATTATAGTGCGTTCTAAGTGTGAGTTACACCGGGCGTAGCGGCCTCAAGTATGGTGTACTTAAGTATCTTATGAGAAAGAAAGACGATACAACTACTTCTACGGGTTCCGTAGGAAATTTGTACTACGGCCCAGCTACCTGGCTCGCATTTGTTAAAGATCGAGGCAAAGAAAAAACACTAGGAAACATTTCTCACCTGAGTAACGCAAGCTTCGATGACATTTGGAGGGAACGCATTCCTGCAAATTGTGAACGTAATCATTAGTCACTTGTTTTCTCTGAACTTAGGGAGCATTATCGATCTAGCCAGTACATAACGCGAATGATTTAGCTGGTTCGAACGGTACCATAATTACCCAAGCTGGGTGCGTACAAAACATATGTTATGAATAGCGAGTTACACAATTCTCGGTGTTTCGTAAATAAATCTGGGCACGGAACAGTGCGACACGATTGGGACACAAAGGAGCACAGAACACATAAAATTGAACAGTCCCAGTGAGACGGTATTTTGCAAAACGCCCCTTTGCACTTTCATAGTCACTCACAGCTTGAGAAATGCAGAGCGTAGCGATATTCAGCATATAATTATCGTTCGTCAGCTATGGGATTGACACATGAGCCGATAAGAATGCCGAGGGACCAATCAAACAAGAAGCGTGAGTGACAGCTTATTATCGCAACGCCTCTCGCTTCGTGATCGGTCCCTCGGCTATCGGCTCACGCCGCAATCTCATTGGCTGACGAACGACAATGACATGCTCAGAACTCGCCAGGTCCTGTGTTTCTTAAAATGTCGGTGACTCTGACCACACTGGCCGTCGCTTGACGCTTGTCGCGAGAGGAACAGACTGGAAGGTATCTTGAACTAACTTTCTCGGACACACTTAATAGATCGCATAATAATGAGAGTGAAATCAAATTGCAACAGTAAAACCACCGTTGCATCGGAAATCGCGGAGCGTGTTTTCTCGTACATTAAAAGAATACAAACTCGGTGGGAGATTTGGAAACGGGTTTGATAGTTTGATAATCACCGAGTTTCAAGAGTGCTCTGGCGTCCTGCAGGACAAACAATGTTCTCTAAAGGTTTTTTTTTTTTTTATTCTACGAGCTTTTTTTGATATTTGGCTTCAGTTTTAAGACGTGCACAGTTTCCCTGAGCAAACTTCTCCGCCTCAGTTGTTTATATTCTAGCTTACGTTTCCTAAGTTTGAAGGCATTTTTGTTTTTAGATTATTTTCACCGGGAAACTAGCTTTTCTGGAAGGACGCCCTCTTGTACTTACATATATATATATATATATATATATATATATATATATATATATATATATATATATATATATATATATATATATATATATATATATATATATATATATATATATATATAATTCTTTTTTCTTGCTGTCAAGGTGCAATTTAGTTATTGCAGTTCAAGATTTTGCTTTCAAAGGAAGACGCACAAGTGTCAGCCGTAAAGAAGACGGACGCCCATCCGCATCCACGACTGATGACTACATCGAAAGAGCACGAGAACTGGCCCTAACGGATGGACTAGTGGCAGTGGATGACTTGACAAATAATTTACAAATCAGCCGAGGCTTTGCTACGCAATAATCCATGACTGGCTTGGGTTCGGAAAGGTTTTCATTGAAACGAATTCTATAACCAGTGTGCGGACAATTTTTAATCCATCTCGCATTATACAGGACGTGACAGCTTCTCCTAAGCCGTCCAAGGGCAACGTTCTGTATGTAAATATCAACATCAACAGCTGTGTGTGGAAAAAATGTTTTGCTTTTTTGTGTGTGAAATGTGAGATATTAGGGTAACAACATAGACCTGCGCAACGCTTCGCCCGTGATGTCACATCCATCCGCACCATCAAATCTCTCTGCACACCCCCCCCCCCCCCTCCCATCTCACCCCAAGCCCACCTACCCAAATCCGCCCCTTTTTTCTAACAGTGAGTGAGAAGGCAAGGCCCGTCTCTCGCCTGATGAGGTCCATGAGGGTGTCGGCGGTGGTGACCAGCCTGGCTTTGGAGGTGCCCGAGGCCGGCAGCTTGCTGTCCCCGGAGCCCGGCTGGATGGCGAGCACGAGCACGATGCCCAGCACGATGGCCATGAAGGTGGTTGTGAAGTAGTACACAACGGCACGCAGGCCGATCTTGCCGGACAAACGAGCGTCCAGGGACCCGACCGCGGCTACCATGCTGGACGTGATCAGCGGCAGGATCAGCCCACGGAGCATTCGCAGAAACACCTCGCCCGGGAAGTTGATGTACATGATGTTGCGCTTGGAAAACGGCCCTGCGGGGTGCAGTTCCACCACACGTTCAGTTCCCAACGAACCAAGACAATTTGTAGACATTGCCAGTCTTGGGATGAAGCGAGGAAACCGTCATTTAAGTATTCGCCGCATTAATTTACTCCGCGGTTAACAAACTCTAGTTACATCACACAGGCTAGTCCATTCAGCTTGATTAAAATACATTCTTTATCAGAGCTTGGGTGAATCGATCGAATAATAATCAAACAATATTAAAGTTTTTTTTTTTGGTTTCTTTTTTTCAGCGCAGGTATAAATTACGCATCGTCGAATGCTCAGTCTCTGCTTAAATGTAGCTCTAGCGGTTCGGTCCAGTTAACAAAGTTTCATAGCTTGCCCATATCTGATTCAAAAGTTATAAGCGATTTGGGGAAATTCCCAATGAAAAAATGGCGGCCCACAATTTCCGCAGAAACGCGGAGATTAACGACGCCGGATACACAAAACGAATCCCATTTTCCTCATTTAGATTAATAAAAAAAGTTGCTGCATTTTTTATTTCAAGTAACGGCAAGCTCTGAAATTCCGCTATCTAGTCCGAACCTCTAGCGCAACATTTGGGCGGAAACTGAGCGTTCTGCAAGGCGTTGTTTAGTTTTGCGGCAAAAACATACTGTAAAGGTTTTTTCAGAGCCACTCTGTACATGCTGACTGGGCAATTCGCAAGTATTAACCTCTGGATGTTTCGAATGTATATCTCGCATGGGGTCGTAGGATGGACACAGTGAGCGCAAAACTGTTGGGTCAAGGAAGCTTGACCGTCACCACACGTTGTGTACATTAGATACCAACGGAGTAGTAATTTTCAAAATAGCGTTTTCTCTAACGTAAGACAACGGGTACTAGGACACGTTTTGGACTGGTGCGTTTAGCGTCCTACATCGTCCGTGCAACGAAAACAGTGATAAAGTGGCACAAACGACGTCACAGGAGTAGGCGTGTCATGCTGTCGCATGTCGCGGCCCTGGGGGGTGGTCGTAGAAGTTCCGACAATAAAAATACGAGCAAACGAAAGTGTAGCTGTCGTCAAGCGGTACTGTACCTCCAGGCTGCTGTGAAACTTCCGCGAGACAGTGTAAGTTCCGGTGCTTTGTTTTAAGATAGGCTGCACTCGTATATCGAATTCGACGGTGTACTCTCGGTGCAGTCGGTGTGAGAGGTACAGGTAATTGGAACGTAACAAATGAGCGAACAAGTTCCAGCCGAACTCGCGTCAAATCCGCGTCATGTGCGTGCTTCCCTAAGGGACGTCACAAATCCAGTATCACGGCCTTGCCATCGAGGAGCTGGTTCAAGATTCCATAGTAACCCCATTCCCACGCTCACCGAGGGGCCTGAGGAGGACCCCCAGCGTGATGCCTGCCACCACTGCGGCGATGGTGGCCACCGTCAACTTGTTGTGCCGCAGGAAGTCGTGGCAGCAGCCGTGGTGTGGTGGCCGCAAGCCTCCCCTGGCGGACTCGGTGTCCTCCTCCATCTTGGAGGACGGGACCAGCGGGGGCGCCGGCAGGGCTGCCGGCGGAGCCGCGTTCTCGGCCAGGTTGGTGGTCGACATGCTCGCCCCGTCCGCCGTGCTCCGGTAGATGCCACCGCGGAAGGACTGCCAAAGAAAAGGGGCACGACCAAAGGTATAGTTGGACGCTGCAGTTGGAGGTGGTGCTAGCGAATGAGATGTTCGGGTTTAGATACGTATACCTTTGTCGCTGCACACTGTCATATGAATAGAGACAAAGGTAGCTAGCCTTTGCGTCTACCTACCTAGTAACAATTTCAATCAAAGCTTGGTGCTCTAACGTCTCCGGATGCTTTCATCTTCTCTTTCTCACTCTCTCTCTCAATATTTCTCCATACGTATAAGAAGGGCCAAAAACACGACAGTACCAGGAGTGGCGTCCGCTGGTTCGGCGACTGCGGCACGGCCGTCAATGTCATCCCCGCGCCATGCGGAAGGGGCACAGAACATACAGGTGTTTCCATGACCGAAGAACGTCTTTATCGCAGCAATCCTCGCAAGGTGAAAATGATCCCGTCCGCTAAATAGTTGTTCCGGACATCCTGCATCACTACGGCGAACCAGTTTTCTCAAGAAACACCGTGTCCCTTAGCGTGGAACATTCTAAATTGTCTGTCATACTTTGCAAGCACGTGTGCTGAAGCTAGCCCCAACCGACTCTGTTGTCTAACCGCACTTTCATGTAAGCCACCGTCTCCAGGTGTGAGCCAAGGACGAGTTCGACAGAGCTCCATCAAGATAGCTGATAGATGAACACTCCTATCGGGATGTTTACGCTAGACGCCATGATCAAGGTGGTGCTCTGTCACAGTTGATAAACGATATCGTTCGAGGTCCTTCTAATTGTTCGGAAGCTTCTATTGCGGCAAGATGGAAAAAAAAACGAAAAAAAAAACGTCACAATCTGCTTTATTGTGCTCGTTAAGCGTCTCCACATTACGAAAAAAAAAAAAAGAATTTGTGCTGAGCAGAAGCCAAACGGTTTTCTAAAGAAGCCACTTCCTTGAATTAACCTGAAAGCGCCAGTTTGCACAAATTTGCGATGAACATACTCCATCAACAAGATCTTTTTCTTTTCTTTTGAGGAGCCAGCTATTTTGGGTACATGTCGCGCTAACTGCACTGAGCCGATAAATCAAATGTTTGAAAACTTTGAATATTAATACACACGGTGTTTCAAAAAGCGGCCGGGCTCTTTAAATCGACCTCAAAAATCGAATTTTTAACCTATCGCGCTACGATTATGTGGAGCGTTTCCCACAGGTGGTGCATGTTTTCTATAAAATTTTCAGAGAGCGAACTTATCTGAGGAAAAAGTAAAAAAATAAAAGGCTTAGCTGTTAAGCAAACGCAGCGAAGCCTTTGGCCTTCAAACAATAGGGCGCCCTATTGTTTGAAGACCGGTGGCTTCGCCGCGTTTTTATAGGAGTTAAGGCATTTCTCTTTTTTTACCTTTTCCTCGGGTAAGTTCGCTCTTTGCAAACTTTATAGAAAAAAATGCACCACCTGTGGGCAACGCTGCACAAAATCGTAGAACGATAGGTTAAGAAACATATTTTTGCGCTCGATTTAAAGAGCCTGGTCGCTATCTAAAACACCCTGTGCAGAACATTTTCAAAATGAACAAAGCATGGCCACCAAGCATGTTCTTACAGTGACTTGATTGCTGAAAAGCCTAAAACAAGTAGCTGACGCCCATCATACGGAAGACACTATTTTTTTTTTTTTTGCTCGGCGCATTTACAACTTCAGAAGTACAAAGGACGGCATAATTTGGTACCAGTTGTATGTTGCCAATGTTTACCATAGCCCAACGCCGCCTACTGGAGCTGGCTATGCAGATTACACACGCTGTGGGTTGACGCAGTGCAATCGTGTCCATCAGGAAGCCACTATACGGCATCATGATTTTTCGGGTAGCCCTAGGATTATACAGTTGAATCACAATACTCCGTTTCAGATTACGATAGGCCGCATGGGACGGTACGAGTAAGTTACGTCACGTGACCTTCGGAAGTAGCGCACCGACCCTCGGGATGCGTAGCCACATGATACTTTCACAGCGCTGATATGGACCTGGATGGATGGATGGATGATTCCGGCTGAGCCCTTTGGATCGGGCGGTAGCTCACGCCACCTAGCCATTTTGTTTCATCATTTAAGCTTAGAGTATTTAAATGTGAAAACTATATTCACTCTGCACTGAAAAGGAAGTGAGGCTATAAAACCCCCGTGCCATTAGCTAATAAGAAAATACCTCGCACTCATTACCTTTTGCGAGTGGCGAGCGCCGTCTGGGGAGTTGTCTGCGAACTACAAATGAAGGGAAGCCGGGCATTTCCCACCCGTCAGAAAGCATTGGCATCGTGCCGTTGTATCGGTCTTCGGTGCTTTTTTACACCCCCTACTATCGATACTAAAAAACGAAGCGTCAAAATAGTCTAAACACGCGCGAAGATAGATGCTGACAATGTTGGTCGCGCGTGATGATGCTCTGCGAGAATGGTGACAGCGGGAGAGTAGGCATGCGCAGAAGCTTAGGAAACAGGTTCATTGGCTATGATGTCTCCTAGCATTCGCTGTGGTTCTTCGTAATATCGGAGCATTTTTTTTAAGAGGCTTGAAATACTGGCGTGTTTCTATGCAGAAGGTTACACTGAGACGAGAAAACGTCTGCTTCTGTACCGGTACATGCAAGAGTAGATGTCTCACGCCTGTGTCAGTACGTTCGTGTAGGTGTTTCAGACAGTAGCCTTGGTTGCGCTCAGAAGGACGGAAACGACAGCAAGCACAAATTCACCGGAATAACAGTTCGTGACAAGCGATGCAAAAGGTGGCGCCGTGAAGCAATCACGAGTCACGGTTATGTCCGGGTCGTTGCTGTTGTTTCGGTTGCTGTGGGTGCACCTAAAGGAAAATGTGTGAATGAGCCTTAAAATGCCATTTCACGAGCCCTTTATGCATGGGCAAGCGCACATCGTAAAGTAAGCTCTCCGCCCAGAGGGTAATGATCGCGTTGCACATCAACTAACAATGCGCTCGAAGCAACGATGAGAATAAAGCGTGACACGCGTTTTTTTCTTGCGCATCAATTGCGTAAATTTTTGTAAGGCGGACATACATACAACCAACATGGTTTGGCATAACTTTCCAAGAGTAGTTGGTGATATATTAAAGATGTCAAGCGAAGCTATCAGACGGTCTCCTGACTCACCGCTAATATTCGTAACAGATTTCATTGTTGCTGAAGTAAATCATTAATAAAGTGCAGCCCCAGCCCCCCCCCCCCCCCCCCCCCCCCGGCAAGCTTATATTTACTGCCGCTGGTTAGCATCTTTTGGCCACGACAATAACTTTACTTATTCGCCTTATTTTGGTTGACAACAAACTCAGTGGCGCCATCTATTCAATAACCCCGGCACACTTCCGGTTCACGTATATTTCCGAATTTTTTTACTCATCATTCTTTTATCATAAAAGTGAATTAAGTCTGACAGTGATGTACGTAAGTGGCCGTTTGCAGAAGATAGGGTGTATATTTGATTTTGCAGATACTGCGAAACCCGCCGTCTAGTTCAGAACCGGAAGTGGTTGGGGCTACATGCACACTAGCGCCACCACGTTTCAACTCAACGTGCCGAAAGAGCGAATAGACAGTTTCCAGCACACCGTGCTCGAACTAAACGCGGTGTTTAAATATTTTTCATCACACTAAACTTTTCTGCAACCTTAAGGGTGTAAATCAGATTGTCCCAGGGTTAACGACATGAGTGTCTGAAGGAACTCCTTTAGTATACTGGCGAACACTTGAAATAGCGCTCTGGCGATCTTTGCATAATTTTACGCGCAACAAATTTACAAGCAAAACGCAGAAACATATCTGACGACCACAAGTATCATGAATTCAACCCAAAGTGCTTCCCGCACAATCTATCGTGGTCCGACGGTGTCTGTTTTTTTCCTTTTCTTGACACCTATCCATTGTCTTGGACAAACCGAGCAGGCAGAAGCCGCATGACAACTGATCTTCGCACTTTTCCCTGCTCTTTTGGTACAGTCCCCACTGTCGCGGCGTTTTGACGAGAAGGCAGGGTTTAGTCTGGTTTCTTCCAAAACAACGCAGGAATGCCCGTCCCGTATGAGGGCTTCCGCCCACACTATTAGACCGGAAGTGCGCCCGAAGCGCCACCATCGCCGCGTGACGTAGCAGAGTTGAGTTGGTCTATATAATCCGTTCACCGCTAAGCTGAGACGGCGGTGGGAGCTGTAGGCCCTCGTTGGACCGTCAACCGTTGCTCTTTCGCCACGTGATCACCCTCCCGCCCATAGTTACGAGTAGAGAGCCGGCTCAGGTGATAGGAGGGAAGCGGCTGATTGGTCCGGCTGGCACGTAGCTCCCACCGAAGTCTCAGCTGAGCGGAAAACGGAGTATAGTAAAGTATTTGGTATAGACTTTTTACGCGGATCAGTTACTCGAACCGCCACCAGTCGCCGCGCCGCTCGGCGCCGCCAAAAATGATCTTCACTTCTGCTCGCGGCCAAGGCAGGCAAATCTTGCAGGCAGGTATCTACACCGAGGCTTTGCCGACTTTGCTCGCTGTCGTTCGTGTGCGATTCAAATGAGGGACCACAGTGGGACGCGCCAACCCGGTCCCGCAGACAAAACATGTTCTGTTGTGCACCCCTAGCGTACTGGGACTCTCCGTGCTTGGTACCTTTTTCGATGCAGCGATTCTTCAGCGGAAAGGAGAACGAAGAACTGCGTCTGTACCGCAAGGGACGCGGCATCAAAAACGTATGATCGCTTTGAGTCTTTGATTTCCGAATAAGCCCAGGCCAAATAATCCAAGTTAAAGATGTGATTACCAGCAGCTCTACCCACGTCAAAATGTAAATTGGCGACTATGCCTTCGTACAGGACAACATCCGTACGATCCACCTCATATATGTTTGGCACTAACTGATTCATGTCGGTACACGTATTATTCAGAAACAACTGCCTCGCTTGCGTCAGGCGCGCACATGTGGTGAGGAACACTGTTGCGATCGACTATTCTGGCGTCAATTCGATATCTGCAGAATGCACAAATCACACGCATACGCCAACGGGTCACTTCACTCGCACTGAAAAAAACATGGAAACGGCTTGAACTTATATGGTCTCTTAAAAACGGTCCATAATCGTGTGTCGTTGACCCGCTCGACGTTGGGCTCCATTCGATATGTAAAATAAAAGCTACCACCTATGCTCAGATAGGACTTAAAGAGAAGCTGAAGCAGTTTTGTATATGAGTAAAAACACTTAAGTCGTGCTTATATGGCCTCCAGGATAACGAATATCGAGATTATTTTTCACTTTGGTGTACGGAGGCTGCAGAAAATTATTTTTCAAAGTACCGCTGAAGACCCTCCCTCATGAAGCGTTAAGTCATACACAGTTTTCGGAATCTTCGCTCTCGCGCATTTCAACGCCTATCAAAGCTAGGCACGCGCTTTTGCTGTTTTCAAAAAGGTCGGAAAAAGACGCCACGACTGGTGTCAGTGCGGGGGAAAATGCCTGGCAAATTCACAATTACACGCGCTGCCGAAACGAGCGACAAGCACTTGGCGGCCAAAATATATAAACGCTTTCAGGCAGCTGTGCTTGGGCGCCGCCATAACCGACAGTCAGTTTTTGTTCCTCCTTATTTTGTTCGCTTCACTTCATCATTACCACAGCAGGACAGTTTACTGCAATTTTAAGTGTTACCGTGTCCTTCTACCCAGCACAGGCCCTCGCGGAGCCTCGTCAAAGCGCGCCTCAGTGACTTGGCATCTCGGTAAGACAAGAGAGGGTCGGCTATGGCGTTTTAGTCTGGCGCGCGCTGAAAGCGTCTATATTTTTGACGTACTATCGACTGGTCGGACGTTTTTGGTGTTTTCTCACGTTTATTGCATGTTCGGGGAAAGCGAACGACGTGATATTCAGATTCGCGGGATGAAAATACTCTAGAATTCAGCTGTACACTAACTCAATTTTTTTATTTTTTTTTATTTTTTAGTTTTTTTTTTAAATGATTAACGTGAAGCATAAGGTACACAACCAGAATATGAACATTGTATAAGTCAATGTGAAACGCAAAAATAAAAGAGAACGAAAATGAAGCTTCGATGGAGGCTAGCGTATGTCAAACGCACCCCGCACACGGGAAAATGGAGGTCGGCTATAGCGGCCGGGTCACGTGATAGCGAAGATGGCGGCGCCCATGCAAATTAGCTCCAAAGAGCCTATAGGTCAACCCCTTTGGTTTTCTTTGTCTGATATCCCTCTCTTTCTCGGTACTGTTTTCACATTCTTTTCATCGCTTTGCGGCCTTTCCTACACCAGCGAGCAATATCAACCTCACTCGGGGAGGCACACTGTGACCAGAAGAGATACAAATTGACTTCGACCACTCACAGTTCTCAGTTCCCGGTCGTCCGACATTAACGCGGGCGGCGATTGGCGGCTCGGTGATACTGCCTTCAGCGGCTCAATCTCCGCGCCCGAACAAGCTAACAAAGGAGCAACGCAGTCGCCGCAATCTGATCCCCGATCGTCGGCGAACAAAGGCACGTGGTCGGTACTCCGCTCACCACTAAGCTGAGAGTGCGGCGAAAGCAACCTGCTCTTTGGACCAGTTGTACGCCGATCTTCTGCCACGTGACCATGCCTACGCGCAGATACAGGCTGACGAAAAAGAGGCGGTCGATTGCTCCGGCGAGCACGTAGCTCACACCGCACTGTCAGCTTGTATAAGCGAGCGCGGAGCAGACGAGCGGCTGCCTGGAATGTCCAGCATACAAGCGGCGCGCGGCACACCCCGTCAAGTTGAAGCGTCATTCGCCTGTCTGAAAGGGCGTCAGGCGAAAATAACGTCTCGAGATTCGTTTTGTTTGCTTTTTACTTCGAAGTCGTCTTTCTACAACTTCCTTTGGTAGACAAAAGAAGAAAAAATTGCGCAAGTTTCATCATGCTTCTGACAAGACCGGGGAGTACGAAATGTTTCGAGGCCACGGCAAAATGGCAGAAGTATTTTGCAGAAACTAGGGAGTTTTAGAATAGCGAACGCCAGACACGTCGCCAGGATTTTGATTCGGGGGGGGGGGGGGGGGGGGGGGGGGCGGCGGCGCCCATGACAAAATGCTGTATGGGGGGGAGGGGGGAGATGAGGTCCCAGCAAAATGGAAGATTACGGCGGGAGAGGGGGGGGGGGGGGGGGCATGCCCCACCCTTGCTACGTGCCTGGCGCACGCTAACGCTTTGCGTAAAAAAAGAATAGCGTTGTCGCCACAGCACATGCGCCGAACGCTGGCCACGTTTTGCGCCTTGCGTACTCTATTTTAGCGTACGCTATTTCTCGGAAATTGCGTGTGTACGCAGAGCTTTGCTTCGCTCTGTTGCGCTCCATCAAGGAGGATTCTTCATGAGAAGTTGGCTAAAGCCAAGACGAGCACAGTACAAAAATGGCGGCTTTAAAAGGCCTCTGACACGCCAAAAAAAAAATTCACGTTGAAATGGCATGTCAGGACATTACAAAAAAGTTGTTTCCCTATAGAGGTGCGTAGTTTTCTTATATAAAAAATAGAAATACGAGGCCCAATTCAAAGTTCCCGCCAGTGCACTGTGACATAACCGTGTACCGCAAGGTGTCGCGGCGGTCAGAAGGGAGGCATCGCCGGAAGTCACGTGAGTTGTATCCCTCCTCGTGCTTACCGCGAGCGCGTGTAATATTTTTTTTTAATATATTTTTGTTATTCTCCGCACCTCCACGAGCGATCCAAGCAGACAAGGTTTCTTTTATTTGCTTTTCGTCGCTTAAAGGGGTACTCCACCGGTTTTTTTCATTATCTCCGATTTGCTTGAAATTTTGCTAAACTAACCAACAAACAATGCTAAAATAGTATCCGAAATATTAGGTCAAAATATTGTTTTTTCGCGGTTATTGAATTTACAGTTTTGGTCTTCACCATGTTTTTCAAACTGAAAGTCTCTACTGGCAACAACAACAAAGTGACGTCAGTGGAAGGCAGGGGTTAACTTTTTGGACTACAGAAGTTGTTCCCAACGGATTTGAAGCAGTTTCTTGGTGTCAAATGAGTGCTTTGGAAGCTCGCTCCCGTATCCGCGCTCCAGCACGGAACAAATGATTGGCATATTCTATTTTTAGACTACTTGCTCGACTGGCAAGCCTGCCTGCCACTGACGTCACGGCACTGAAAAGTGCGCGAATATTTGAATATTGGCTTTTGCACCATTTTCATTTGCCGATTTCAGAATACCTATTATGAATGTCGCGATGCTGAATAGCATACCGGAAAGGCTGAAGGCCGGGGAGTCAGAAAATATAGTGAGTTGAGGTAGCTCAAAAAATCGGTGGAGTACACCTTTAATGGTGCTGTAAAGGTAAAAAAAGAGGAGTCAGTGAATTGACGTGATCAACTACAACGCCTAGAAGGTGTTGTGTGAAAGACTGTTCGGTATTTCAGCAACTGAAGAAGAGATCACACAGCATGCATTTCCGAGAGACGGCAGGCATCCTCAGTCTGGAGAGTATACGATGATTCGACGACCTCGGTGTCCGAACCTTCAGCAATGCAATTGGGTGGGTCGTACGCTAGCAATCTTAATTTCTGCGAGCGTTCTAATCTTCTTTTTTTTTTTTTCAAAACTTGGTAGCTTTTTTTCTGCCTAGTATAGCTCTATATCATCGGACTGACGGCATGCGCTCGTACACTGGCTTGTACTCGCAACGCCTTCATCATTGACCTCCATTACGTCGATCCACTGACTCCTCGTCCTCAACTTTTACAGCACGCAAACTAACCAACGGTGCAGCGATAAAGAGCTACTTGAACTGAAACTTTGTTTGCTACAATCGCTCGTACAAAGAGTAGAAAAAAAAAAGTCTTAGGCACGGTCGCGTAGAGCACGAGGAGTGAAACTCACGTGACTTCCTGCGAACCCACTTTTAGTGACGTAGGTCGATGCCTCCCTTCTGACCGCCCCGACACCTTGCGGTACACTGTTACGTCACAGTGCACTGGCGGGAGCTTTGAATTGGGCCTCGTATTTCTTTTTTTTTTATAAAAAACAACTACGCACCTCTATAGTGAAACAAATTTTTTTGTAATATCCTGACATGCCATTTCAACGCCTAGCATGAAAAAACAAAAACATTTTTGGTGTGTCAGAGGCCCTTTAAAGGGATACTTCAACGGAATTTGAAATATTTCTGTCGTGTTCAAAAATAGGTTGAATATGACCCACAATATCCGCAAAAGATAATCGCACGTTTGTATTTTGAGCCTGGCGGCTGTATTTTTCGTTATAAACGGCCCACTCTGGCAAGCGCTCGGAGAAGGCCCAACGGAGACCACGTGACATCCAACGCAATCGTGACGTAGGTCGTCTCAGGACGAGCAAAGCTACGGCGAGGCTGACGTCGCGGGGATGGCCTAGTCGTTTCAGCCACCGAAGCGGCTGCTTTTGTACGAATTTTGAGTGACGGGTTAATCTTCTATAATCTTGTAGGGGGACAATGGCGAGTTCTGCGACACACAAAAGGCAATCTCGGGAAGACTGGAGTTCGTTCTTCCCCTCTCCTTTCGTCGTGGCCTGAGGCGAGACAACCTCCGTCACTAGCTGTCAAGGTTCCTAGACGAGCATTACAAACGAGGCGTTAGCGACATCCACCAGGTGCTCTTTGCTAATCGTTTAATTCGTTTTAAAATTCCTTTTTGAGACTTTTTTAACAAGATATTGGTATGTTCGATATGATACTGCTCCATTGAACACATATAGACCAAAAAATGAGCTCCGAAATTTCGTTGTAGTATCCCTTTAAGAACCATGGCTGCCGCTGGTTTGGCGACATCGTGAGCGCGACGTCGGCGGCATCCTCGCGACTGCGATTTTCAATACGGGACAATATTGCACTCGGTTTGGAAAACTCAGTAAGGTGGGCAACAATCACTGGCAACTTGATCCTTACGACGCGCAAACATTTATCGGCGAAGGTCAGACACTAGACCTCTCTTGCCGAGGCGACACAAGCGGGCACGACCCGCCGACAGCTCGCGTCGCACTCTCACGTTTAAACAAATCTAAAATGTTACTCTGGACCAAAAAACTTGTTTTTTTTTTCCCCAAAACATTACAGCATTTTGTGCGTGAAATAAAAATCGCGACTGTGTCTTGGTGGCGTTGCAAGCGCGAGATGCATGGGCTTTTGCGTCGCGGCGGAGAAACGCTATTCAAAAACTCTCTTGCGTCGCGTGCGCTAACGCAAGAGCTAAATTTAGCGCTATGGTGCGCTAAAATTGCATACGTTATTCTAAACCTTCCTACTGGCGTTACGTGACATGATGTAACATGACGTGGTCGCGGGACGTCCATTGCGCGAAAACTGACGTCACATGACGTGATCGCGGGACGTCAATTTGCTGCCCAAGTTTAGCGGGAAAGCTGACGTGACGGTCCTTTGTGACTTTCTTTTTTTTTTTTGACGACTCTTCGTGACAGTTTTTCGTGACAGTTTTCTCATAGAATTGGGCTGCTAAAACACACTTTGTGTTTAAGGAAAAAAAATGAAAGCCGTTTAGAAACTCCCTGTAACGCCGAATTAGAGCGCAGTTCTTGAGGAGAAGGAGGGAAGGGTACTGATGGTTACGGGTTCTCGGGGGGGGGGGGGGGGGGGTCGCGTGACCTCGGGGGGGGGGGGGGGAGGGCACGTGACATGGGTGCGTGGTCACCTGACCCCTTTGCTCCCCCCTCCCGAGATCACGTGACCTTGGGGAGGGGGTCAAGTGACCTCGGCGGGGTCACGTGACCCCCCAGAGAAATTTTCCGCTAGATTTAGCGGGGAAATGTTTCTGCTACATTTAGTGGTGACATTTTTCGCTAAATTTAGTGGGGAAATTTTCCCACTAGATTTAGCGGGGAAATTTTTCCGCTAGATATAGCGGGGAAATATTTCCACTAGATTTAGCGGGAAAATTTTTCCGCTAAATATAGCGGGGAAGTTTTTTCGCTAAATATAGCGAGGAAATTTTCCCGCTAGATTAAGCGGGGAAATTTTTCCGTTAGATTTAGCGGGGAAATTTTTCCGCTAGATCTAGCGGAGAATTGACCCATAATGCACCGCGCGGTTAAGCCGACGGCGACGCCGCTCAAGCCGGAAACGGACGCCTAAGAGCTGCGCTCTAAAAAAAGGCTCTTCTTCTGTACGCCGTTTACCGACGAACAAGGCAGGGCTTGGTAGCTGCTTGGCGTTGCTTAAAGTCACATTTAGTATTTGTAAATAAAATTGAAGTCAAAATCACATTTAGAATTTGTGAAGAAAAAGAAAAGCAAAAATTTTTTTACGTGTATGTTTTTGCCCTGCAGAGCACTCTGATAACCAATCACTGCAATGTACGGACGGGCTCGGCAAATAACTAAATTTGGAAAACCATCTTTCTTTTCGAACAATATACACACCAATGCGACACTGCACAACGTGTCACTTTCTTCACGTCAGACTCAATAGATCACTTTCATAAATCCGTCACAACGCGCGGTGGATTCTGGGAACCTGTAAACCAGGAGCAGAGTGCGTATGTATTTTGCTTCCCATTGATTCCCACATTGCATGTCGTGGTATTACGCCGCGGAGAGGCGCTTCGAATTTTGAAATACGTATATTTCAATTAGCAGACCATGTTGCACACAGGGTGCATTCGGAATGCCTGCAAGCGGTGATTCTTTTTTTCTTTTTGTCTTTTTTTTTTTTGTAACACAAAATGTGTACATTAGCTAGATTTTATGCGAAAAGTATCATGCTCGAGTGTGTCTAAAATTAGTAACACGTTAGCCAAGGCAACAAGCAGGCAGTGCATAGGAATTAATAAAGGCAATCTTAGTAATAAATACCGAAACTTAATCATAATTAGGCCTAATCACTAATAGCGATCGAGATTCACCAAGCGGCTCAGTGGGAATCGAACCCCGGATCGTGCGATCCGCAAGCTCGGCGCATCTAGTGCCACTAAATAAGCTACGCTTCAGAGTAACGACACTTGGCCATATTGTGTGTTAAAATTATGGTTGCCAGTTATCTGAAGCTTTATCTGAAATCACAGGAATTGCTTTCCCGCCCTCCACAAATGTTCAAACCGTTCGCGACAGATAAAAGCAATATTACATGACCTTCCTAACACCGAATCTAATTCTCAGAAGTCGCACTTTTGAATCATGGCGATCGGCCGTTGCGTCTGTCCTGCATACGAACCAAAATGGCGGCGCCCACAACAATGTTAGGGAACGGAGTGCCGATACTCTAAGCGCAGCTTATTTAGTGGCTCTAGGCGCATCAAAATAGGGTAGCAGGACGAAGTATGACTGGCGGGAGCCTGCGGTAACGGACGACTGCACCGATGAATACCGCAGCGGCCGAATGACGTCACGTCTTAGCGCAGCAGCCCATAGACTAGCGGTCGCGGTAAACCTCCTTCCCTCGCGAATATTTCAGTTACCCCCATGGGCACCTGTAGTCCAAGAGCACTCGGAACTCAGGGCGCTGCGCCCACCCTCCGCCTTCGAAGACCCACGAAAAATGCTTATAGGGTCTATTCACTGGACACCATATTTGTGGGTGCTGTTTAGAGCGCATGCTCAGAATGAGCTCACATTAATAGGCTGCTAAGACCGGCAACCTTGACGGTGTGGAGTGCACGTTCCAAAATAATTGGGGAAGTGTCACTTCTATGAAATCTAATCTTAACTTACCCGATCTTTCATTGCGTCGTAAACTATCTCGTCTTTGTCTCTTTCATAAGGTTTATCATTTCAATTCTCTACTCACTGACTCTCTCTTTCTGCCACCATCGTACATTTCTTCCCGCAGCGACCATCAGTTCAAGGTTGGCGTCCCAAGCAGCCGCACCAATTTGCACTTCCACTCGTTCATTCCCAAAACCTGCACAGACTGGAACCGCCTCCATCGCTTCAATCACTGACACCGACCGTTTCAAAAGTGCCGTTTGCAACCATTTTTTGTAATCCCTCTGCAGTGTTTATGTTCATGTTGTATTTTTTTTTTGCTTCACCACTCCTCTCTGTAATGCTTCGGCCTTGAGAGTAAATAAATGAAATGAAATGAAATGAAGTTCGCCATCAGCACGCGCTCAGCAATCGCGCACACAGCTATGGCCGCAAGTGAATACACCCTATTAAAGCATACTCCTCACACTCTCCATTCATGAATAAATTTAAACTTGTCTCGATCATTCTGATAAGCCCGCTTATCACATGAGTGTGTCGTGTGCGGAACGTATCTAATACCACTCAAATCTCCCGTAACCAAGCATGACAATAATGATGTACTCATAATACACGCATTCTGTGCCTCTCCCTCTACCCCCTGCGTTTATCAGAACGTTTTTTTATTATTATTATTGCGTAGGTAAGCGACTCTACGAGGTGACAGGGAAAACGAAAATGTTTCAACAGGTCCTTCTGTTGTTTCCAATGAAAGGGCAGATTCACTGGCTACTGTTGGCAACGGAATCGATTCATATGTGGCTGATTCTGGGCAGTAGCCACACTGAATGTGCCGTTGACCACCCTCTTCTATGGAAGAGTTATTTCTTTTGAAAACTTTCCTGGGGTTATATGCACAGTTCATGAATTAAGAACAGTTTACTTGCGAGATATCGCTATTTACCAGTTTAGTGGGGGCCCTATAGGGATCCTGATTCTCGGTTTTTATCCACAATACCACCGGCGACCAGCGGCCGACCGTCCTGGTGTGGTCGGCCGCTGGTCGCCGCCGCGAGGCGGATGAGGTCTCTCCCTCAAAGTAGTTCACAAAGACCCCCGCTCGGGGTGTCGGGTGGCATGGTCCGTGTCTTTCCTTGGCATGTTTATGGCCCCCTGGTCACAGACCGTTCTGCCCGAAGCTCTGGTCGTCAGCAGCGGTTGACCGAAAAGAGCCAGGTTCAGGGAATTCTGGAATGGTTGCCACGTGTTGAGTGGGGTTTGCTTTTGGCTCTATATAAAATTATTTTGTTGTTTGTGTACGTGCGTATTTCCTTTTGGTCACTGACTTGTCTGTACGTGCCTGGTTTTGTGATCGTGGGTTCGAATCTGTTTCGTATTGTTTTTAGCTGCCTTGGTGAACTTCGTTTGAAATCTGTTTTGTCTTGTGAATTCGCTTCTTTTGTCATGCCCATGTTTGCTTCAGGCTTCGAGTTTTCTGGTTGGTGCTAAGGAAACCCTCTGGGACTGGTTGCCTAGAATGGTCTTAGAGCGCTGCTAAACCCAACAAAAGCAGCTGCCGGAGGTCCTTGAAAAGGTCATTTTTCCTTCAGCTCTCCTTTCCCTCTACCCCTACCCCACCCTTCCCGATATAAACGAAGTCGATAGCGGACTCCCTTTGAGCCAGTTCATATTTTGACTTCTTGTCTTCTTAAACTACCCTCCCCCCCCCCCCCCCCCCCCCCCCTCAAAAGGTCGGCGCCCGGATACCATGCCTTGAACATCACCCTCCCTCTGGAGGCCAACCCGCAGGTCCGACCCCCTTCGGCTGTGGAGTCTTCCGCCTGCTAGCTCGCAAACTTTAGACCCCCTACGGCTGTAAAGAAGTTTTGCTCGCTTGCCTCTGCGTGGATTCTTGTTCGTCGAGTTCAGCTGTGGTCGGGGCAACCGCTGAAGGTGTGGTCGAGGAGGACGGCAGGGGAAATGGCCAAAAGTTAGGAGGGTGATTTCAGATAAGATCGACCAAAGGGTGGCTGGTCGACATTTTTAAATCAACTGATGTTTTTATATGACATTGTCTAGTGTCTGGTATAAACGAATCCACACTTAGTTTTGACCAGAAAAAAAATTTGGAGACAAGAAAAATCGTAAGGCAGGGAGAGGTGGACAGTTGCAATAACGCGCACTGATGGAGGGGGCAAGTTTGAAAGTGAATAATTAAAACAATAAAATTAGGAGAATTTTAAAACTTTTTACAAACAAACTATGGGTACAACTTGCTTGTAATATAAAGTAATAATATTCATTAAAAATTTATTTAGTTTTCTAAAAATTGCCAAACATGCCTGCTCGAACGACAAATGGCAAACTTTGGAAATCTGTATCTCATGAAATAATTTAATCATTATTACATAACTTGCAGACATTATTTTACTAATATATGGCTATTATTGAAAAAATAAATAAGGTATCTGAGTGACACAATAGTTACAATATATTTAGGCAAACATGGGAAAAAAATCAAACAGAAAAATTCCAATGCGAATAAAAAAAAAACACCACTTTCGATTTTTTTTAGATTTGGGTACCCTGTTATACTCTATTTCGGCTTTCATTTCTATTAAAAACATGTTGCATCATTGCACTGTGAAAGAAGAAACAACTCCCCAAAGTAGGGTCCTTTTTCAAAGCCTACACTTAGCAGTGTCCTATACAAGAAGTGACTCTGAGTTCCAGTTTCATGAAACTTGCACAAATCTTTTGTATACATTTATTCAGATTAGGTCATTGATAAAAAGAGCGATCGGTCACACAGTAAAAGGGAGGATAAACTATATACAGCATTTTACATAAGCGTACAAAGTGGTATCATATTAGAGACTAATGATTTGAGAAAAGATGATGCAGTGTGAAGTTGTACCTTCCGGTATATTTTACATCTAGAGTAAAATAAATAACTTTACTTCCACGCACAAAAACAAAGATATAATAGTAAGATATTTAGGTTGGCTGTGTATTTACGATTACAAACAATTTCAGGTGACGGATGCCATAGTGCCTAACTGGAGCAGCTTCGATGCTCTCGGTGTATGAATGAATCGTGGCAAGCCGATATATTTTATCCTGCTCGAGGATAACATTTTGGGATTTTTTTCATAGTGATCAGATAAAAATTATTAGTAACCACCAACAAAAACAGTAAGTTAAATACCCCGTGAAGAAAAATGTGATAAATAAGATGTCCCTGCATTCAAAATGAGCAGTCCTTGGGAAATCAAATTCGGCACTTTACGCTAAGGTTTTCCTCGCTGTACCCATTTAATAAAGTTGCTTCCAAGCAGATCCGACTGTCCGTGCTACATATACGTCACAGGTCCCTTCTGTTGATGACTTGCTGAGCCGCCACGCGTGCCAAGACTGAATGCCAGGGAAGGCGCGCACCGTCAGCCACTCTTCTTTTTTTTGTTCACGATACCGAACAACCTCATTTTTGTCCAGATATACAAGATGCACGCCTTTCAGTTTCTTTGATAGAACGCTCACCATTGTCCTGGCCGTCTGAATTGCGCTTACTGAACGTTCTCTCAGGTTGTTCAGCGTGGCCTGGTGCTTCACGAGTCCGCCAACTCCGTCACATGCATTTTTCCCATGTCCAGATGCAGAAAATAACCACTGGGCTTGTGGGCAATCGTCCTTTGCAAATTGGTGAAGCTGGTAGCGATTCTTGAAATGACTGGCGGCGCCGTCACTTACGTACGTCACGTACGAGTATACCGCAACGTTGTCTTCAACCCACTCCTTCACTTTTTCTAGAGCCAAGCAAGCGTGAGCGGCGTCGTGACACAGGTCCTCACTTATGATGGCAAAGCTGTTCGTAGATTTTCTTGTCGTCACTACACATGTAAATATCGAAACTTGTTTTTTTTTCAGTGATATGCTTGCACTTCGTCAGGAAGCACGATGGTCCAGTTTTCAGCAAAGTCAAAATGAAAGACAATGCTCCCGCGTTGCATGCACTGTTTTTCATCGTAGATCGCTTTACCTTGCGTTTGCCGGATATGGTTGTGAAGTACCCAACTTCCAACCGTCACTTGGATGACTTTTAGGAAAGTCTCAGGTTCCAAAGTTTTTTTTCACAAAGTCGCCGGACTCCCATGTTGGAAGCACAATCTCTTCATCCTCCGGGATATCAAGTTCCTGGAGTGTAAGAAACTGGCCTTTTGGGCAGTGATCACAGTCTCCTTGAAGGCACAGTTCTGTTGCTGGGTCGCACAGAAATGCCGAGTTCATTTCACCAGTGTTGAATGTTGAGCCTGTAACGTTCTCTAGAGCGGCAATACAAAGATAATAATTGGCGCAGCGCACACAAACGCACACTTCCTGGTGTGGAATACATTGGACCCATCTAGGGCGCAACGAATAAAATTTCGTTAGCCCAACGCCGGAATCGGGATGCTTGTCTTTGTATATACGGAAGGCCTCTCGTATTGAGCGTGTCATGAAGCGCTTTGGCACGAACGTTTTCTCTCCGTTGAGCATGACAGAGATGACGTCCTTCTGGTTGGGACTTTGGCGCGAACATTGTAGCTCGTCTTTCGTGAAGTACTCTAGGGCAGCAGACAGGTTCTCAGGGCTCACCTTGCACCTCGTGTAAGGATCCGGCTCATACCACACGCCATGCTTTTCCTTGAGTTTTCGGGATTTACTGATGAGGTACATTGAGGCCTGTGGAATCATCTTTTGAACCTCATTCTTCGTCAGTGTTGACGGCAGGAGTGTAAGCAGTTGACAACGTTCCCGGAGAGAGGTGGCGGTTTCAAAGGCCTGCCGAAAGTTGTCCACCCACTCAGTGCATGTGGAGCATGTTGGTTCGGACGACCCCGATGGTGCGTCCCTGTCGTACGCAATACGTAGCCTTGAGCGTATATTCTTGACAGCAACCTGCTCCAGTTCTGTCTGCTTTCTCTTGACATAGGCAGGCCTGTCCCGACTTCTTACGACGCTTGGTTGTCTCAGCGGCGACACATCTGTAGGTAGTATGCTGCGATTTAGATCTTCAATTGCTTCTTCAGCTGGCACAAATATGTCAGGGCACTGCTCTGAGCTTCGCATCGAGATTTCCTTAGTGATGTGCATGAAGCAATGGTAGCACAGGTAGTCCGTCGCACTCACTTTGGTGGAACAGTCAGGCGGAAGAATTTGCTTCAACGAGTTTAGGTCCAACTCGCCAACACTTCGAAAATTCCGCTGCTTTGGTATAGTCTTTTTGTGTTTGCAAAAGTAATCTGCACAAAACACTCGTTCGGAGCTCCAGGACGTCTTCATAATGTATACATAAATAATAGAAATTAAACCCCAACTGATGGCATATAATTGCCAAGTGAAAGAACTACTGGGTGCACAAGTGACAAGTCCGAGGCTGAGGAGCTCACTCACTGCAAACGTACATTTGAAAAGAGAGGTCACAACTGAGGCTGTCGGCAAAGCTTGATCCACGTCAAAGGAAGAAAGAGGGAAAGTCTCCAGACAAAAAATTGTGGTCAGCGGCCTTCGAAAAAGACTTTCCGGAATCGCACTGTCGTCCCTCCACGCGCTGATATGAAAGCACCCGAGCTTCTACCACGTGCTTCATGACACAGCCTGAGCCATGTCGGCGACCGGTTCGCGAGGGGTTGGCGGTGGGGTTACGTTGATGGTCACTCGGATTAGCCCTTGCTGTACTGAGCTACCGCCTGCAGTGCCTTATCGCCGGCTGGTGTCAACAACGAGAACACACACACCCTGTCTACACCAAAACTACAAGCGTTCACCGCACACGCGTCGCCGCCGCTTTTAAGCTTTTGTGAAATTGCTTTCTTTTGCCGCGGAGAACCGCCTTATCTTAACTACGCGCCTGAAATCCTTCCAGGCGGGCGTACACAATATCAAGCGTTTCTAGAAATGCCCGTGGAGTAGAACTATGGGAAAATTCGGAGCCCGCGATGTCGATATCGTCGCCGTTGTGTTAGTACGCCGTCGCGTACTGCAGTCCCCCGTTGGGGGAGGGGGGGGGGGGGGGCGGTCTTACTACGATAACATGGCGACAGCGTTTACACTCTATGTATTTACGCGAGGCTTGAGTATTTGGGGATAATGCTGCCGGTTGGTGTGCCCCTTTGTGCCTGATATTATCGCCCGTGACGCCAGCGAGTGAGATGGCGACAGGCATGACTGCTCAGTAAACAGGCGTCGGCGGCCATGTTTTGCTGGTTGAAGCGAACCCCCTTGTCCTTGACAGCGAGCGGGGAAATGCGAAAAAAAGATTGTATCGGCCGTTTTGCCAGAACTAGCGACGAGTGTCGTCTGCGGTTTCCGGCAACTATTTTGCCATAATCGTGAGCTTAGCGAGGAAATGATTTTTGCTAGCCACAGAACACTACCACGCAGAAAGGGAATGCTTGAACATGTTTTTGTTCTGGATATATATCAGGGATATATATGAGAGAGAGAGAGAGAGAGATGAAGGTAGAGCGGAAGAGGGAATAGCATATAGTGTCGCAGGAGAATAAAGTAAACAAAGTTCCTAGTGGCCGATGTCTGCATGATCTTTTCTCGGATCACTAGTCCGTAATATACCTCTTTGTACACAGTAGTTTCTCCTTAATTTAAGTGTGTGAACGATTTCTTTAGTTATCATTGGCCTCATCTGAATAAAAATATATAAAAGATGTGTGTTGGTTTCATGAAACTGGAACTCAGAGTCAGTTCTTGTATAAAACACTGCTAAGTGAAGGCTTTGAAAAAGGACCCTACTTTGGGGAGTTGTATCTTCTTTCTCAATAAAATGATGCAACATGTTTTTAATGGAAATGAATGCCGAAATAGAGTATAACAGGTTACCTAAATTAAAAAAAAAAATCGAGGGTGGTGTTTTTTTTTTTATTCGCATCGGAATTTTTCTTTGTTTGATTTTTTTTCCATGTTTGACTAAATATATCCTAACTATTGTATCACACAGATACCCTAGTTATTTTTTAAATATTAGCTATATATTAGTAGAATAATATCTGCAAATTATATCATAATGATTAAATTATTTCATGAGATACAGACCTCCAAAGTTTGCCATTTGTCGTTCGAGCAGGCATGTTTGTCAATTTTTAGAAAAATAAATAAATTTTAAATAAATATGATTACTTTATATTACAAGCAAGCTATACCCATAGTTTGCGCCTAAAACGTATTAGAGTTCTCCTAATGTTATCGCTTTCGTTATTCACTCTCAAACGGGCCCCCTCCATCAGTGCGCGTTAATGCAACTGTCCACCACCTCATGCCTTACGATTTTTCCTGTCCCCAAGTATTTTTTCTAGTCAAAACTAAGTTTGGATTCGTTCATACCAGACACTAGACAATAACATATAAAAACATCAGTTGATTTGAAAATGTCGACTAGCCATCCTTTGGTCGATCTTATCTGAAATCGCCCAGGAGTATCTCTTCCAAAGTTCGTTGACGAATTGTCCATTTGTGTTACAAAAGCGGCTACCTCATATTAATCCAATAAACAGTTGTTTGTTAATATCAGAATCGTCATCAACGGAGAAAGACCTGTTTTCTCCGCGACAATATGTTGCTAGCCCGAAGAAAAAAAGGGTAGTGACGTGTTTTTGAAGAACAAACCGCCGGAACAAATTTGGAGGGAAAGTTCAGAGCGCAGACCTGGTTCAACGACCGCAGGCTCCGGCTGAATCGAAGTCCGTCTACCCTGCACCTGTGTCAATGACACAAGCGCAGCTGTTACCCTCGTTCGCACGGCGTTGTACTTCAATGCAGGATATAATTTTCTTGCAGATAAGTTTTGTTTTCTAGTTTCCGCGACCATACTCCACCAGAACCCTACTGCGCAGTACCGTCGGAGGAGCGGGCGTCTAATATTGCCGCGAGCGCACCGGACCAAGTAGGCAACGCGCTCGTGGCCTAACGGTTATGGCGCTTGCTTTCCACGCAAAAAGCCAGGGTTCGATGCCTGGCCACGGGTACGCAATTTTGTTGACGGTATTGCAATCTCCAGGTAAATTCGAGAATCGTGTTGCTTGTTTTAGGTCAGAATGTTCTACGAGCCGAAGATTCTAGGCCGATTGTTCCAGAAGCCCCGCGTGTACAAAAGGGGCTCCGCTCGGCGAGCAAGAGTCAGTCTCGCCCCAGCGTTCGACTCTGCTGTTACGCCGATATCGACGCCCGCGACGCTCTTCTGTTTCCTTTTGGTTTGGGCACAAGTTCGCCCCATTAAACGTTTAGCTTCTTCAGTTACCATCGCCTCATCCGTTGTCATTCGTGACAATCTTCGCCTGAGCAGTAAGCAAACCATTCTGCGCGCAGAACTGCGCTTTCGCCTCAGTAGCACTGCACACATCAATGTGAAAATGGTGAACAGATGTTATGGAGGCGAAGATACATGAATAAGAATCAAAAGATTCTTTCATAAGATTGTAATAATAACGGTTTTATGTATTTTTGTTTTGCTTGTATCGTATTTGTTTGAGGCACATGGTAATTGTATTTTTCCTGTTGTTGTTTTGTTGTTGTAGCTTGTCTTGCTAAGACGGGAGACCAGACCATGTCAGACTAACAACTGTTGACTTTATGTCTTCCTCTCGGCATCTGAATTTCTATAGATGCAGATAAAATATTGATTTCATTATCTGATTGACGGGTTGGTCGACGTATTGATTGCCCAATTGATTGAATGGTTACTCGATTGATTGATTGATTGATTCAAGTTGAGTATATAACCTTAGGCTTCTTTTTACCAGGCTGCTTTACTTCTATATAGACCCTTCTATACATGGCGCTTCTCCTAAAGGCCCTCAAATCACAGCAATAGTGCGGAACAGCAAGGAACTGCTTAGCTTTTAAGTGTTTAATAAATAAATATTAGACACGTAAGACCAATGAGAAATTTTACACTCATGAGTCCGCAGTAATTTCTGGTCGACAAAAGAGGCCTAACTTCGAAAGGGACATATTCTGGTGAGGCTGCTGAGGTTTATCTCAGTAACACTGGCTCCTTCTGTGCTCGTCATGGCAGGTTTTATGCTGAACCTCACCCATTTTACTACAAATGCACGTGGGCAAAATTGGCCCATGCATTGCGCTCGCCGTATTAAATTTGTTTTCCCTTGACCCTGACATTGGGTGCGGTTGATTTTTGGTCACTGTTGTTGATTAAACCTCCACTCCCACTGCGCTAAATTGACTAGCCCATCGAGGCTCCGGTTCATTGCCTACGACCAGCGATGAGGAGTTATCTGGTAGCTGCAATAAACCGCAACAGTTCTTTTTTTCGCGTGCGCCCATGCTACGCCGGGACAATGAATTAATTAACCTCGCTCTCTTTCTGGACATCAAAGTGTATAGCAGATAAATATATATATATATGTGGCTTCATTATACTGAAACATGATCAAGGCCATTGATATAAATTATCGCGTTTCGCCGTAATGGTGACGTTGGCCATCTGACTCTCTGACCATATCAAAAGAAAGATACAACTTGCAAAATCTGCTTGATGCACTTGATCAAGCCTCATTTATCGATTTTCCCTGATAATAGATACGAATAGCTGGTACCTTGATTCCATTTATCGTGAATTACACAAAATGTCTGAACAACACACGAACCCTTGGGTGGTGGAATCAATAAAGTTCTATATACTATTCAGTCAGAGTAATAAAGTAGGAATACTACACCAGAGAAGAACATTTACGTCGCCTACTCCGGAAATTCATTGTGAGGCCAGGAGCTACCAGCGACGCGTTTGCACACAGAAATGTTGATGCTTTATCGAGTAGTGCTACTTCTCATTGACAGTCAGAACAGTCGTCTAAATGTATCATAATCATCTACACCGTAAATCAGAATCGCCATACCTCAAAGGCAAAACGACCTCACGCAGTGTAAATACGAACGTTTAATTTTGCTTGCTTTTGAGCCTGATCAGTGGTACCGCCCCCATGCCCTTATCAAAATGAGTCAACAAGGCAGGGGATCGCTGTGAAGGTCCCTGGATTCCGTATTCTCTACGGCCGTTCAAGTTATGTTATGTGTACTTTTCTTATCAAAAAATATATCCATATGCCTGACAACGCATCCGGAGGGAAACCTACTCCTTCGCCACATTCATCAAAACGATTGTGAGGTTTTCAACCTCCAAACTTCAAAAATCGTGACGACCTTTTTTTTTTTTGAGAGGGCATGTATGTTGTTCATTATAGTCCTATAACCAATGCCAGATATAATATAAGCAAGTTGCGCTGTGTGAAAATGTTTTCAGATTCGTTTCCTTAGCAAAATTAGTTTCTTTTTCTTCGCATGCGAGGGTTGCGCAGTCAACTTAGATCTCCAACGAGCTGGATATCACTGATATTTACCTATAAGGAGCAGGATATCACGGATAGATGTTACGAAATATTTCTGAAAAAAAAGTCATTTTAGTTATAGTGACATCCTTTAATATCACGTCCTACGACGCACCTTGGACGCATCGTTTAAGTACGATCCATATTCCCTATATGGGGAGTTTACTATAAAGAAATTTTAGATACGGAAATGTGTGAATGGACAGCAAAGAGAGCCCACATAATAGCCACAGCACTGGTTTCACCTTCTTCAAGTAGGTTGCGTTCAGAAAGGCACTCAACGTTGGGGGACACTTTGTTGGCATTTTAAGAGGTCAATCCTGCCTGTAGTTAGTTTCCTGTCTTGTGCTCTGTTTATCAATTTTCGCTTAGAGATAGTGCTCGCGGGAGCAATCAGCGCCGGACTAACGACAAAAAGAAAAGTAAAAAAAGAGTCCTCGGCGTTTTGCTGTAGGAGAATAAAATATACACTAAGCAAACTATTTGTTATTTTCTTGACACTGAAGTCTGCATTGTTGTCGTGGGTCGTTTCGCGTTCAGCGTTGTGCCTCTGTGTGGCAATCTTTGCTTCCATAAAACCACCCTTTTTGTTTGATAATTTTTTTGCCAGATACTCTGAGAGACAAAGGGCGCCTTTGCGAAAGCGAGGGGAAAACCCTCATTGTACGAATTTGGGGTGAGATATGAGTCACAATCAGCATAAAACCAATCTTATCACAAGCTCAATCTAAGCCACCGTAGCTTACTGGAGCTTTCCACAGGACATGGTTGCTCGAAACAATGTTCACGTTTGCTCGTGCCACACCGACGCCACTTCATACCGAAAAACTTGGAAAATGACAAAATATCAAAAATGTATTTAAGGTAATGAGTACAAGATGCTCAGAAATGTAATTAAAATACAGTATCAAACACTCTCGATCAAAAGTATCTGCAAGATACCAAGATACTTCAAAAAGTATTAAAATACAGTATCTTGAGTAGAGTATTTGAGATAAGCAGAAGTCCGGGTTAGATTCATGAACAACGCGATCCACGTAGAACGTCTTCAAATAGAAAGGTAGGAGAAAAATTAACTTAAGCACTGCACTTGGCCTAACGCCGGGATTGAACTAGACAAGATCACGTACCAGCCTATATTTATGTTGCGAGCTTAAGCGAAGTAATGTGAAAAGTAACACCGAAAACATAGAGTTGCCCAAAAATCCGAAGGAAATTTCTTTCTCGGTGCTACTTGACGTCAGATTGATCAAAATTGGTCATCAAATGAACACCAGAAGAAACTTTAGCAAGTATACTGCGAAACCATCTTGTTGGAAAGTTAGTTTTTAAAGGAAACAAAGTATTTATCGCAAGAGCAGCTGGCGAAAATATTTTACTGCCGATTCGCATCAGGATGATATAACGACACCCGCTCCTCAATGGCAAGGCCACTGCATCGATTAAAAAAAATTAGGGCTTAAGCATGCATGATGTAGCAGCAGCTAATACGCTTACGTTTGTGGGGAGAGCAACTATAGATACCCGTCAGAAAATCAGGACATTGATTTGTGTCGCGTGTGTATGTTTAGAGAGCTGGAAGTTAGTCAGCCCCAATAGGGGGTTCTGGTGTCTCAGTTGTAAATGAGAAAATTGGCCACTGCAGTGCCACTACTAGCCTGGGTCCTTTAACGTGCATCAGGCAGTAGTGACACACGACCGCACGCCGCTACGACGCACATCCAGATCGAAACGGGCAAGGGTGGGAATTGAATCTAGGATCCCCTGGGTTTCTGCAAAAGACATTACGTAAAAGATAAACGATGCAGGAAGTATCGTCTACATCAGTGGTTCCCAAATAGGGGTCCGCGGACCCCAGGGGGTCCGCGAAGCCACTTCTGGGGTCCGCAAGACCCTCAATAAATTTTTTTTTTTTTTAGTTGGCACGTTTTTTGTAGTTTGAAGCGCGAGTGTGCCACGTATTGATGAACTGACCAGAATGAAGTGATGTGGCACCTGTTTTCTGTTTTTCTGCTACGTAGCAATAAAAGGCACCTGTTTCATGCTCCAGACGTGTTAACTTACTAACGTCCCCCCCTCCTCCCCCCTCCCCCCCCCCTCCCCCCCCCCCTTCCCCCCCCCGGCTGGAAGGGGTCCCCAATCACTGCCAGCGGTCCGCAAGGGGTCCCCGACACATCCATGGCTGAGAACCCCTGGTCTACATCTTCACAGGTGGGGGGTTACTTGGCAAGGTCTTTAGGCGTCTTACCGGCTCCCTCGTCGAAGGCGGCTGGTCCTGGAAGCGCTCTGGGTAAGGCATTCCGGTGCGCGTTCTGGTTTTCTCTTCGGGTCCCTCTTCTACGACAGCCACGCGCGGACGGATTGAGCGGAGGACACCGTCCCACGACTTCTACCAACGTACAGTGACGCGCCAAGCGAAAATACGGCAGATAAAACAAGAGACCGTTTATCCGGCTGGCCCTTATCTGCAGAAGTGGAAACGCGGAAAGGCCCCGGTTATCGCTTTGCAACAGTGATCTGTGCCGCCCTCTCAAGATCACGCCGGTGAAACACCTTCACGATAACAAGGCCGTACCGCTGGACCTCCTACGTCATTTATCGGCGGCCAGCGTGGGGCGCGGATTGGACGCGAGTGCTGCGTCCACGTTTGACGGGGTTCATTCGTATCTAATCCGCGACGCGCGCTGGCCTCTACTAGGTGACGTAAGAAATCCAAGCAGCAAGGCGTTGTTATCATAGACGTGTTCGATCTACACTCTTGAGAGGGCATCCCCACATTATTGAGATTTCAATTACATATGTCCAGGTTATCCAGAAGTTGTTGACAGATACTGGTGGAAGTCACGTAAAACATTTCGAAAGCATGCACGCGCGAGCAGCAGGGTGCAGAATAAAAATCATGATGAGTTAAAGCATGATTTTAATTATTTTTTTTATATTGTGATTCAGGTAAGTACAGGTTTACTATGATGATTTATATCAGACCAGTTTTTCTATGGCCCTCTAAATCATACCTTTCCGGTAAGAATAATCAAAGAAAGAGCTCCTTATTTACCGTTTGCCTATCATTTGAAGCTTTCTATATGCATTTGTTTTGTATTTCTATCAAAGAATAATTAAGCAAGAAATAGTTATAAAAGGCTGAATACAAAAAGAAAAAAGAAAAAAGCATTGCGTTCTTTTGAGCAAATTAGATTATTGAGATTTCTTTCTACCTTCCTTCTCGTTCGTGATTTACATTACGTCTTATTGCAAGGTAATTAAAACGTGAAAGAAAGAAACAAAAGAAAGGTAATGCCTTATTGCAAGCAAATCAGAACGCGAAAAAAAGCAAATAAGGCTTTTTAGCTAATCAGAAAAATCAAGTTGTTTCTCTTTTAGTATTACTACTGTACTCCACATGTGCAGTAGTTCTTTCTTCAGATTTGTTATAAGTAGAGCCCTGCGCGGATAAGAGCTTGATCATCCGCATCCGATCAGCATTCGCAGACATTGTATCTGCGTCGGAACCGCATTCGGAAAATTCGGAACCGCAACCCATCCTCAATCAGTGCATTCATTTTCCATCATGAAATCAAACACAAATAAAAATTAAAAGAAAGCATCCGGATGATACCCTATTAGCCGTCTGTTTACCTTTGGCCAACGAACTCTTCGACTCAGAATAGGGTGAAAGTCATTTTATCGTATTTATAAAATGGGCGGCCATCCTTCCAGAGACACTAAGCAACGCTAAAAATATTATCACAGTTATGAGATCGTATTGGGAGTGTATGACACTGATACTCTGTCCAGAAGATGCGCTCCAAAGAAAGGAAATTTTAATATTTATTATCTTTTTGCTCTGTAAAGCCCGCTTCAAGAAGGCGCCTATTGGATAAACATAAACATTTACAAATGGCGGACTAATAACATTGTGCCAATTTATTTAGGCCAAACAATAAAAAGTGGGAGACGAAAGGCGCTCATTCCCCGCAGCAAAGTACTCGTGTATATGTGGTAAGGTGTGAGTACACCAATGGGAAAATATCACAATATTCAATAATAGGAGCACCTCCTGTCAATTTCAGTTTTAAACACGAACTCTCAACTGCATGCTCGCAATCATATACACCAACTCATGTTTACAAACAAACTGGAGGGCCCCTAGCGGACGCCACCGGCGCCGCGCATGCGCGGTGGACGGTGGGCAAGAAGCTCGCCGTCGCCTATAAACAAACAACTGAATTGCGTTGTTGCCGGCGCCGGTGTGAGTCCCCGTGCTCTGTTTCGCGTTGAAATTGTTTATTCTACGTCCTCCTAACAATGTCTGTCTACTTTAGCGGCTTCAGCGAAATTACCGAGGCTCGTTACACCGCAAAACTTCGCGTGAATAATGTACGTGCGGCGATTCATTTCACGTGGATGCCGCAGAATGGGCGCTAAAGCCTGACCCCCTCGATGAGATTCTGCTCGCTATTTTCAGTCGCGACGTCGCTCGGGCTGCAAAAGCATGGACCGTAGCTGAGATGGTGGACGTCGATACTGAAAACCGCAAGTAGAGTCGGGCATTACAAGTCGGTGATGGCCACTGGTAACAATGATCAACATCTTGTATCTACTGTTTACATTTAGCCTACTTACCCCAACCAATCTTCAAAAGTCTTTTGAGGCCTGCACTTACTTCTTATCGCAATTACCGGTTCAACGTTTGGTTTACGGGCCGCTGTCGTTTGGACGAGCTGACGACAAAAAGCAGACAAGTTTGAGAGAGCAGACGACAGTTCTAACGCATGCGCAATGTGGTGCGGGCAAGAAGCACCGCGTCAACAAACCATTGGAATGTCACGTTGTCGGCATCTGTGTGACTCTTCATACTCTTTTTCGCGTTGAAATGGTCGATTATACGTCCTCATGGCAATGTCTTATACCACTTTAATCACTTGAGCGAAATTATCAAGGCTCATTACGCCCCTAAACTTTGCGTAAATAATTTGAAGTGCGGCGATTTATTTGCATGAACGCCGCAGAATGGACGCCAAAAGCATGATGAGATTCTGCTAGCTATTTTCGATCGCGACGTCGCTCGTGCTGCAAAAGTGTAGAAGGTAGCGGCGATGATCGACGTCGATACTGAAAATCGGAAGCGGGAACGGACCAAGCTTAACAAGTCGGTGATGGCCACTGGTACCAATGATCAACATCTTGTATCTACACTGTTAGCAAAAATAACACGCCCAGACGTGTAAACCGTTGTCCCATAGCGGACACGTCGAAACGTGTTCGTTTTACACGAGGCCATCTGTGTTTTTCGTCTACACAGGAGGTGCTGTGTAAACTTAACACGCTACACCGTGTCTGCCTTCCACAAAACCATTTCGAGCGTGTTCCTTATGAAACATGGCGGCCAGCGGCCGAGAACAGGCGAGAGACGAGCCCAGCGAGCCGCGCGCCTTTCAGCCGAATTGAAAGCACACAGGGCGCGTTAGTTCTCGTTCGATGTCTTTTATACACAGTAAAGACTCCAAGCGGCGGACGTAGCTACTTGCAAAGGTACGTACGTGTGTTGTCGGCGGTCGGCGGCGTCAATAGCATCAATAGCTTCAACGAGCCGCTAGACAAAACAAAAAAAAAGAAATAACGAATGCCGAACTCACATGGATAAATAACTTGAGCAAACTATTTAGAATCGGGCGGTAACTTGCGCCACCTATCGAGATTTCTAGCAGCCTGTTTAAAAAAAAGACGACTCTGTTAACACTGTGAACGACCACGGCCACACAGCAACCCTACATACAACGCAGGCAACACAGCACACAGCTACACGGCAAACAACCGACACAACGCCCGACACTTCCTACTCGATATCCATTTCTCCCCGCGGCGCATATAGGCTTGGCATGTGCGGGTGAGCTCCTTGGTCACTGACCATTACAGATTTATAGAAGAATACACAAAACACGGCGCAATGGACAGCCGTGTGTTAGAACTGTTTGCATTTAAAAAGTATGGAGGCAAAATCTATAATGTTAGTCCGTTGCAATAAATAATGATATGTTAACAATAAATCTTAAACCGGTCATGAAAAAGTTCAAATTTTTGTTATTTTCTTGCTTGACCAGTGTTATGAGCAGTCCGACTAGCATGAATCAGATAGAAAAACAAATTATTGGGATTTTGTCATTACGTATACAATAATAAATGAAAATGATCCTTGCGCAAAGCATTTTTTATATATTTTTGTGAAGGACATCCGGACATCCGCCCAACACTTCACTTCCGCTAGTTGCAGCAGTTGAAGTACGGGAGCAGACGCCTTCACTTTTGGGGCGTTTTGATGCAGTTTGTTGTCGTATGTCGTGTCGGTGTCGAGAAGAGCGGTGGGGCTTGGGAGTTTGTGACCGGTGTTATTCGTGAACACTGGTGTGGGGCGCTGATGCGTCTTTTTTTTATACTGCCACCACCCCGAACTTTGAAGATACACGGGCCCGTAGCAGTGCATTATGCTGAATCGCGAGCTCCTTCTCTGTTGACGTCGCTTTCCTGGTACCACTCGTGGATACTGCAAGCGTTTAAACAGTGTGCACCATCTCGCCTACATCCCCGGTGACGTACTCGACCTGTTGAAACTTATTGCTTCCGTCATTTTAGAGTACGCAAGGCAGTTATCTCATTGGTCTGGTTTCGGTTATAAAAGCAAGGCAAAACGCTCGTAGTTCCCGCCCTCAGTACACGTTGGACATCTTCCACACTTTGACACCGGATAACTGAATGAACGAGGATTTACATTCACTTCCGAGCTTACTCTCGCCGCTTCCTCACCGTTGAGCAGCAGGATCAGCTGGCGACAAGCCGCGGATGAAAGGCTGGAGCATCAACAGCCCAAGCGCACTCGGTGCCGATGCGGGCGACGCGGGTTTCTGTCAACCGGGAGGCCAGCACAAACCGTGACCATTCCAGCTCTTCGTCATGACACGGTGTTGCAGAGAGCAGGGTAAAATACAGCTACACGGATCACCGAAGCAAACGACTGCTATCTTAAATCTTGGCTTGTGATTGCGCCTTTGCAGTAGATCATCTTATTCGTTTTGCTGGAGAGACGCAAACGACGGGCATAACAAAATCGCTTGCATATTCCGCATATCTCACAAAAGCATTTACCCTGTCACCTTGCGAAAAGCGCGAAACACGGAGTCCGCACCGTCCTAAGCTTCCCGTTTTTTACCTGCTTTAGAGCAGTTTGTACCTGCTAGTAGATATGCCTACTGAAACTGAAACAGGGCAGTGCCAGAGAGAAAGAGACAAAGTTGAGAAAGCTTGCTCGCTCTCTAATTTCTCAACTCTCAAGTGATTGTACCATAATAAATGCACCAACGCGTCTTCCAAAATAAAGAAAGAGCACCACGTTCACAACATAAAAAAATGGTCTCAGTACATGCATCTGTGGGCAGGTAGGAAACCTTGCCCTTATTTATTCACGCCGCATGATTGCCGCAACAAACTCGTTGCAGGACCGAATCATACTCGAGCGGTGTGCGTCGCTATGCAAACGCAGTCCAACACGAAGCATAAAAAACGACAGATTTAAGACGACAATCCGGAGTCCATTATTCAATTAAAACAACGTAATTTTGTTGAAAACGCCCGCTGCTTCTTACTCACGGTATGTGTCGGGATACTTCCACAGTTTGAAACGGAACGAGGCAAGATTTACTTTTAAAAACGCTCGCTGCGTCCTCCCGGACCAGCTGGACCGGATCAGCTGACGACGACGGGACTGTACCCGTTGAACCTCCACCACGCAACAAACAATTTGCGCTCCGTGTTAAAAGCGTGGTTCAAACAGACCCGGAATACAAAGCACCGCACCACACACGACGAATGTTTCAGCTCTTTTTCGCATCGCCGGGTTGCACCAAACAGAACGAGATCGCCGAAGTCAACGCCGCGCTGTCGTGAACCTTGGCTTGTGGTTGCGAACTCGTGGACCCTGTGACTCCCTCCGCTTTCAAAGCACACACGACGATTACGAATGCTACTTTCCGTCTTCCAGGAACATCACAGGGGCACTTCTCCGGTCACGTCTTCACTATGTGCTCGCAAACTCCGAAGCTCTATGCGAAGCTTCTCGCGTCCCGTCAAACCAAAACAGTAGCGGCGCCATGCGTACTTGCCAGATTTTCTCCGGTCAAACAAAAACAACGAAAGCCAACCGGCGCTTGCTTCCAGCGTACATCGGCGTTGCGCTTGCGCCGTGGCCAGATCGCCAGATCGCTTGCAGTTGAAGGTTGAAGCAAAAACGAAACCAACTGCAATGTCACGTGTTCACATCGAGGACACGCTTTTTATATCCATTTTAACTGTTTGGAACGAATAATTAGACCCATAACTTTATTTGTGGTGTCTAAGAAACTGTTATCAGGACCCCTAAACTAAATACAAACATGGGCGACATGAAGCAAGCCGCATTGCCATCGACCAGAAGATGGCGGCGAGCCCGGTAAGCGTGGGTTTCGCCAACGTCCTGCGACATGGCGCAATTGCTTTTGGTGCATATCTGTCTCCGAGACATGTTTCTTTCCGCGGCATTTGTCTCGACGGTCCTTTCTAAGTGTGTCCCCAAGCATTCCGGTGCTTCGATAGCCGGCAATGCCGCGGTCGTCGCCGGGGGCGATGCGTGTTTTCGAGGTCGGCTACACGGTTATGCGTGTATGACCGAACCAAAACACGTTTTTTACAACCTCGCATGATTTCTGAACGAATTATCCGTTACTCATCGTGTAAATTTATGGTAATTTGTGTAAATGGCGTGTTTTTCACCCCAAATATTCGCCAAATACACGGGACTTGCTAACAGTGTACGGTTTACACCGAGCCTACTGAAGTCTTTTGAGGCCTGCAATTACTTCCTAATGCAATCACCTGGTCAAAGTTTGGTGTATGGGCCGCTTTTTGAACGAGCAGACGACAAAAAGCAGACAAGTTTGAAAGAGCAGACGAAAATTCGAATGATCAGGCGGCCTTGTAAATTTGAAGACGCACTTAACCCGCGTGTAGTCCGGACAACTTGGCGGTTTTCTCTCGTTCATGTTGGAACAAAACAAATACATCTGGCGACCACAATGTGTTTGTTGCCGCACAAGCAACCGTGCTTCGACAGCGTCTGGTTTGCCCTTTTCACGGCTACTATCCACGTTCTCGAACGAACGGAGGGGGCACAAACACATGAAAACAGATCTTCAAACCTTTCCAAACTGTCTTGGTACAGCCCCCGTCGCAGCATTTTGACGAGAAGGTAGGTTTTTTGTCTGGTTTCTCCCAAAAGAACACAGGAATTCATATCTCATACGCTGACTTCCAGCCACCGCCCCAGACCGGAAGTGCACCCGACGCGCCACCACCGCGGCGTGACGTAGCCGAGTTGAGTCCGTGTATACTTAAAAATAACCCAATGCCAACTTCCGAGAAAAAAAGAAAACGCAGACACACGCAACGTTTCACTTGTCAAGGTTGCTCTTAGAAGAAGCAGAATATTGTCAACATGGACGGATTCAGATTGGTACGCCTCTCTTAAATTAATGCCTGCCAATGACGGGTCTCTCTCCGTTGGTGCACCTGGTGCTGGGATACATGCACGAACTGCGCTACAAAAATGAGATGCGGAAACTCGTGCTGGCGAAAGTTCCACCACTCCAGAGGATCGAATTCAGTATCTTCGATGAACTTGTAGCCGAAGAAGACACTTGCAAGCTTCTTCTGCTTTCGTGTGGCTTGTACGTTTTGGGTTTTTTTTGTCCAAAGAGCGTTTTACGCTCTTTCCATGTGAGACAAGAACACGCTTTCCCGGGACGACTGATGCTCCTACATTCTTTACTTTTGTTCAAGGGTCAACATTTTTGACGAGATAGAACGTTGAAAAGCGATCATCGGCGAGAATGACGAAAAGAAAACTTTTCTGCCCGATGGGCACCTTTTATCTAAGGGAATAGTTTGCTCCCGCTATACATTCGATGATGCACTTCACAGTGTCATTCACTTATTTACTCTACACTGTTTGGTTTCACACGTTTATGTGCCACCTCGGCAAAAATGTAGATCTGGACCCGCGGATATCCGCATTCGATCCGCACCCGCACCCCCTGGCATCAGCATTCGATCGCAATCCGCCAAATCTGATTCATTTTTTTCCGCGTCCGCCAGTTTACTACGGATATTCACGGATGACCTGCGGGTAATCTGCGGATATGTAGAGCTCTAGTTATCAGTGATCGGACGGATTGATCAGTCAGTCTGGTCATGTGTAAGTATACATGTAGTGATAAAGTGCGCTAATGCCTAGCTAAAGCGATCCATATCAAATAAATATGATTTAAATCAAATAAAAAGTATTTGAATACAAATATGATTTATGTGAATTTTGTTTTAGCTCGGGATTATTTTAACCTCTGTGAGACGTCAAAAATCTAAACACACTGTTTTTTTTGTGAATGTCACCAGATCTTTGGCCAGTAGCGCCAAGCTCCCAGTATGGTCGCTGTTTTCACTCATGAAATGAGCAGTTTTCCTTTACATTTCCATTTTCGGTAAGCCAATCTATGTTAGCGATGACAGGTTGCTTTATAAAAACATTTCTTGTGTACCAAGATTTTGCTACCGACACACCGGCGAAAAAAAAAAGCGGACATCTCATCGCCACCGCACATGTGGCGTCGATGATTGGCGGCTTTCAAAAATAAATTTTCTGTCTTGAAATGCTCAAGAAGAACAATGTCATTATAGGGGATCTGTACAGATAAGCATGATTGAGTAAACTGATCAATCATGCTCATGTCTACAGATACCTACAGATCCCAAGCCTAGTGCTAAAAACGCCTATATTGGCGAGAAAGGCTTTCCGTACGATGGTGCTCCATAGCGATCTTGGCGCGTCTGGTTCAGAACGACCCTTTTCAATCTCTGAAGGTATGATGGAACCAAAATGGCGATTTCCATGCCAAAAGAAACCGAATAGTCGATTGTCTTGCGAGGTTTTAGTAGTATAGAGGTTGGTATCTATTTGTGTCCCGATAGTAGGCATAAAAGGCAGTGGAGCTACTTTTCCAGGATCTAGCGGCATTCGTTTTTTTAGTCCTCGTATGTCAAGGGCGAGTTCTAAAAGAGGGTGACAGTTATTCTAAACCTCTTCTGTCGACGAGTTTTATACCAGTTATGTCATAAACCTCTTTTATCGACGAGTTTTAGTAATGAGTCTGTGAAAATAAAATTGTAATTCGTGTTTACGGGCAATTTAGGATAACTTCAATGCGAGGTTGTCCCTTTGTCAAACAAAGAAGTACCAAACTTACAGTGAGCATTCTGAGGGCCTTCTGAGTTCGGACTGCGAATGGGACGTGGCAGAAGGTGGTCTCATGCTTCTTGCAGCGAGGTTTGAAGTTAGCTAATTTGGAGAAGTCAATTGCCTTAAAGAACTCTGGTGAGTTGATTGAAGTAATGGAAAAGTTTCACGGAAGGAAGTGCGCAGTATTCTCCATGGACATCAAGGACCTATATTACCCTTTAGAGAAAAGCAGACTAATGAATAGGGTGAGGATTGCCTTGGAAGGGAACCTTATTAAGTTTCAATCAGGAACAGGAATAGCGGTGGATAGTTTTCTTTCGGTGCTAGACCTTTATTTAAAGTCAACGGTATTGGAATACGAAGGTCGCAATTTTGTGCAAAAAGAGGGAGTCTGTATAGGTTCGTCTGTAGCGCCTTTGTTAGCGGAAATTTACTTAAACACGGTGGACCAGCAAGTGTATGACAAGGTAGAAGAGTTGTCTCCAAAGTGTTTTGTGAAAAGATTTGTGGATGATATTTTAGTTTGCTCTGTTCAGGAAGGATTGGACCAAGTTTTAGAACAAGTAGTAAGGTCAGCGGCGCCAGAGTTGAGATTCACGTTAGAGAGGCCAAGGGGCGAGGTCCTGCAATTTCTCGACCTGCGTTTACATTTGGAACGAGGTCTTTGTTGGGAGTATGGGAAGGTAAACCCAAAACCGGTTCTGTCAAAGAGTAGCTGTCACTCGAAAAATGTAAAAGTCGGGGTAGTCAGATCTTTGATTAGTAATGCTTTGGTGAGATCATGCATGGATTTCGGACCGGAGGCACTAAAAAACCAGTGGGAAAGACTGGTAATGGCAGGATATGGGGAAGAGTACATCAAAAGGCAGATTGCCCTACAGTGCAGGGAGGAAAAGGGGAAGACGCAAGAAGTCAGGAATAGGTACGCTGTGGTTCCGTATTTTCACGAGGTGTCCCACAATCTTAGAGCATGTGCAAAAAAATATGGCGTGGATGTCGTATTCAGCACGGATTTTAGGTTAGATAGATTGACACCTTTTGAAACGGTTCAGAGGGGCTGTCAGAAGGCGCATAGGGAAAAGTCGGTGCCGTGTAGCGTAGGCGTGGTGTATGAGGTTCCTTTGGCGTGTGGTTTTAAGTATGTAGGCCAAACCTCTCGGTGTTTGAACGATCGTTTAACAGAACACAAAAGGAACGTTAAAAATAATGCAGCAAATTCGGAGTTGGCTAAGCATCTGGAGGAGTGTAGAAACTGCACAACGGATTGGTCTGGAACGGATGTAGTTGTTAAGGAAAGCAACGATGTTAAAAGGGTGGTAAGAGAAACAATTAGGATTAGATCGTTGGGAAATTGCATTAGTCAACCTTCCATGCAAATAGGGAACCGCTGCAAGCAATTTTCACAGTTTTAAGTGTTTTTTTTTTTAGTCATCCTGAAAGGCTTCTTTGGTGTGTATTGTCTGTGGTGTGTATTAGTGTGTATTGTCTGTTTTCTATAATTTTGGAGGTGACCAGTTTTGAGTGGGATGTTGTTGTGGGCTGTTGTCCTGTTTATTGTGAGGACACAAAAGAGTTGCTTGAAGTCTTTGTGAGGCATATCTTCTGCTAGAACCTTTTCACTTGGAAACGTTGGGAGTGTCCGCTTCTTTTGTGATAAATGGAACCTGTAAAGTCACGGTGCAGAAGACAAGTCGTATGTGATTGGTTGATGACGACGAGAACGAACTATATAAGAGGAAGTTGTTGAAATAAACTTGTAGCTGAGTTTGAGACCTGTCTTTTCTGTTACTTCTGCTCTCCGAAAAACCCCCCAGTCTCAGGGAAAACGACGAAGTGATATATATGACGCCGTTTAAATGTGAGATTCGCCAATTAGCACTGCTAACACCAAGCGGCACAGATAAACATCGGATGGTGAAAAGAAAAAAAAGAAAAAAGATAAAATCCATTAAAACCGAAAAACACTAATTTCTGGATCTGTTTGCTGGAAGGTCGAAACCCCTCGCTGGCCCCGACCGACCGAATCTCGAAGACTGTTTTGGTTGAAACCCTTAATTTTTAGTCGTGTGTCGGGCAAGCACTTTTACCTCTGATCAAGCGCATCGACTATCCCGAATCAGTCAATGCAGTGATCTTGGAGCATGAGAGTTAGGTGAGTTAGTAAGTCAACACAGATTGTCACATTTCCTTCGCATTATTCGGGTAATAGCTTGACGAGAGTGTTCGAAATTAGAGTGGTGATCGTTTTGGGTTGAATATTTTGCGAAAGAAGAAAAACTTACCTTCCTCTTGGCGGAAACATCTTGCTTTAGAGCAGTTCAAGCTTTGTAATCACGCAAAACAAATAAGTAACAGAATTAAAACAAAAAACAAAATACCGAAAAGCTCGAGAAATTTACGTATCAGAGCTAGTACTCAGACGTTGGTCTGCGTTCAGACTCAATGTCAGCAGTTGGAAAGTACGGTCGCAACATTTTAAGCGCGAAGCGTTATAAGAGCATGTACAAATCGTAGACTAAGTTAAAGCATAGTTTTGGAAGAGTTTTTTTTTGTTGTTCTTTAGTGATTATAATTGTTTTTAGGGTTATTGCGGAACAAATCCCTGATTTACATAGATTATTTAATATAAATCAACCCGAAAAAACATCCACCGATTTTCATATTTATGCACCGAAAAATTTACGCACTAAATTATATAACATTAAAAATTCTCATCGAAATCGTTGCGCAAAATTTCGTTCAAATTCGATGGAATTTCACTCCATCTTGCAAATCCTACTTCGCTTCTTTTTTTTATTTTTATAAACACAGGAAGTTTTACGCTCTAAATTAGAAATTAAGATTAATCTAGATTAAGAAATCTAGATTTTTTCAATTATTTTTTTTCTGCACACACACTGTTTTCAATTTTAAACTGATACCCATTAATAAATTCCAGTCGTTCGCAAAAAAAAAGTATCGATGTTGATTGACATTGTACTCACAGCGCCCCCCGATATAGTGAACATGACGGCAACCAAAGACGGCGTCGACATGCAATCAGCACGGCTGCCAAGTACTTGGCGGGAGAGTATAGTCGTTCTACGTTTCTTAGAGTGTAGCATCGGTGGCGGTCTGACTTTAATGTGAAACAATTTAACAAATTCTGGGGCTAGGGAATGATTGAGTCAGCCTTACCGCTCATTCACACTGGAAGCGGCTTCGCGTTCGCGAAGCGGTTGCGAACGCGGTTGTGTAAAGATCCAGCACAATGGACCTTTTCCGAGAAGCGTTCTGCGCACGCGCGAGCGCCCTATGTCAAGCGGTGGAAGTCGGAACGAAAAATCGAGGAAATTCGGAATGAGCTTGTGGATAAGCGAGTAGACCAGGTAATTGCAGCATATATATAATTGGGTTACACATAAAAAGAAAGTGGACGGAAGGAAAAACACAACGATTGGGTGGACGTCACGGATGCCCATCTTTAAGCTCGCGTTGGGCACGCGACGCTGCTCGAAGAGCGAAGAAACTGGTAGCGCAGCTCCCGGTATCGATTGGTAGCGCAGGTAGGTTACTTCCTCGATTTTTAGTTCGTGCAGCCACCGCCTGGTGCCGTCGGTATGTGGAAAAGGTCCATTGCTCGCGCACTTGAAGTCATCGAGTGCGCGTGCAATTGCACTGGATCTTTATACAACCGCGTTCGCAACCGCTTTGCGAACGCGGATCCGCTTCCAGTGTGAATGAGCGATTAGAGTGTGTAAGAGAACGGTTCGAGTGTTTTGTACAAACCACCGGACGGATACAAAGCTGAAGGGTCTCGGTCAGCCTTCGCTCCACCGATCGCGAACCAAAGAAAGCATCTCGTGTAGCAATGTAGACATATTTAAATTAATCTTAATAGTGAATGCTCTCCTCCTGCGAGCATCTTGATGGCCGGCTCCGACGACTCGCAGCTTTTTTTACTGCTACGGCTTCCGCCTGTCAGTGAAATCAGCGTGATTTCGCCGCCGGGCGGCAGCGAAATCACACTGAGATTTGGGAGATCTACGCACCAAAGGAAAACCAGCGTAGGGGGACCTGGCAAGCACCGGCGAAAAAAAAAAGTTGATAAGAACCACCTTAGGAATGTTCATTAATCTAATCACTTTTGTGGTTACATAACTGAACAAAACGACGCCGGGCGTGGCTCATTGCGTTCAATCTTCTTGCTTTGTGATTTGCTCTTTCGCGTTTTTATCGGCCCATACCGCAATCTGATTGGCTGCGTAGCGATAATGACATGCTCGGGACCGCCCCGCCCCGCCTGGCTGTCGGTGATTATACGGAGCGCAAGTTTCGTCCGCTTCCTGCGTGGGAGTTGCGGTGACTGTCGGAACACCGAGCTCCGATTGGCTCCGATCGTAAGAAATAGTGGGTAGACCTCAATGCTAACTGCCTTGAGGTGCACCCCCTAGCCTTCTAATCAGAGCCAATCACAGCTCGGCATCCTGACGTCACCGCAACCCCTGCGACAAGAAGCGGACGAGAATGCGCTCCCAAAGGTTATTACAGTTGATTTTAGTTTAGTTTCGTTTCTACTATCGAGCATATTCATCTTCATGTTGGAGTTACAAGTCAAGGTAGTTAAGGCTGGTTCGGACAGCCCCTGTTTTCTTACGCTACGTAACGTTATGAAGCGAGTTTCGATTATCTTTGAAAAGATATGACAACGAACCAAGTACGCGAGTCAGCAATCGATAATGTACAGGCAGCCTCATTTCATCTCCACGGTTGTCGTAAGGATTAGCGAGCAGTCAGCAAATGATAAGGGTGACATTTTGAAAACCGCTAATTTTGCTCCGTTCAGCAAAGGCCTCCGGTGTTGAGCAAAGGGCCGCGCGATAAAAACGATTTTTGTTTTTTATTGGTAATGAATTATGTGACGTTGCGTTCCTGAAAGAGATACGTCCGTATAAGTTTGTTAGTGAGTGTGTCAACCCAACAATCTCCGTCTCCGATCGATAAGGTACGAACAGCCTTACACCATTTCCAGAGTTATCGTAAGGGTCGACGAGCAGTCAGCGAATGATAAAAGGAATGTACTTGTAACCGACGTCATTTTCGCGAGAACCTAATTTTCATGAATTTCGCGAATCGCCTACAATTTGCGAAAAGCGAGTGGTCAAAATGACATCTCCGACAGGCTGAAGCAACGTCAGTTTTTGTCTCGGCCGCTTCAATGGCCAATAACTTGAAAGCTAAAAATCCGCCAAGCTTGCTGTTTTCGCTGTCTTTCATTTCATATATGCTGCCAAAACATTTTTCTTTTTTTATATCAAAATTGAATATTCGATTTTAACACCATGACTGAGTTCAGATGAAAATGCCCAAAAGCAAAGTATGTTATTTCTTTTTTTACGCGTTTTACGTACATAGAATCCTGGGATGCCTGCGTCCATCTCCGCACTGTGAAATAGGATGAGTGAAGACTTCACTTTTCGAAATATTGCGAATATGTTTTCTAGAATATTTTCCAACTAGAAACTATTTGTTGTGAAGAACAGATGGCAGCGTTCGACACCTTATGTTTGGCATACTGGCTGCCAAGTTACTGGTTTGATCACGATTAGCGTGTGCAAACTAGAAGTCGTAAAGCCACTGTCAGACGCCAATAGTTCATTCAAAAGACAGGGTGTTCGTTGCGGACATTATGACCGAATTAAGGAGTTTTAGGATAGGGCCCCAATGCTTTGGGTTCCCCAGGCAGCTTGGGGCACCATACTGGACATGCGCAGAAGTTCTGCGCAGGTGCAGTACGAAGCCCCAAGCTGCTTGAGGGACCCCAAGCGTTGGGGCCCCCTATTCTAAGACTCACTCTTTCCTGAGGACACACTTCAGAAGGCTAAGAAAAATGTACTCTTTTTTTATTCAAATGTTTCCCGTTTGTTTCACTTATATCAGATGGTTTAGATTTGAATTACTGTTTAGGAAAATGTGATTTTTTATCACTATATGTTGTTGCAAACACGGCAGATCAATCCACCCGATCACTGAAAACAATTCGGAAGAATTAGTGCACATTTAAAGTACAGTCTGATGCAAACCCCGCTGTACTAAAACATATAAAAATCGCTACTTTTTAATTTTTTTTTGAAAATGTTGGAAAGCTTGAGATCTACTTTTTCTTTCGCTTCTGGTTTCCTCAAAATGTGACATTATCTTTCTAGTATTTAATTTTACAGCGGATCTGTTAAGGACTAGTTTCCCCAGGATTGTGTCCGTCAGCAAGCAAATGATGACACAGAACTCCAGACAGCTACCGCCATCTATGAGCGACGGCAGCAACTAGACAAACGGCTGACGGGTTGTCTGGGTGCCGCCGTCGCTTATAGATGGCGGTAACCTTTCAAGCCTTTCCACCCTGGCTTGCCGACTTGCGGCCGGCCGTTGCTTCATTCCCAGCATAGTACAGTTTCGCTGGTCTTCCTTCTTCCCTAAAATACCTAAACCAACAGTTTTTTTGTTTTTTTTTTGCGACACGACATTGCGTAACTGAAGAACGAATTGGAATTAGAAAGAAAGTTAGATCGACACTCTGAGTTTCCCGGAAGAGCATAGGTATTTATTCGTATTAGCCCGCTATATATATTTCTTTATTCATGATTTTTTTTACTTAAATACAAAACGAATGCGCATGCAAAGGACCAACTGATAGACAAACTAAATTAAAAAAAAAAATTGGGAAGTACTTAGGAGGGAAATGTTCGATTGAAATAATCATTCCAAAACAGCTTTAATATGCACTGCCTTTTAAATCATAATTAAATCATCTCGATTTTTTTCAATGTTTTCATTCCGCGCCTCCGGCATGTTCGAAACATGCTTCCTTCACGCGTATGTATGCTTCAGATATGTTGTCTCCAGACAGTTTTCGTGAACTAATGTGGCAGGGCCGTCCTGCAAGGAAGAAAGAGGCCTCAAGATGGTGTCGGCAGAGCTCCTTTTGTACGATCTATTTGCACTGTGATCGCTGCTCGGCAGTTCCAGCACACTCCTCGATGAAATTTCTTCTCGTCCAAAGTCGCCCGATGTCGCTTTCGTTCACGTTAGGCTGCTGCATGCACACTGGCATTTGCATCGCAGCCGCTAAGCGGATTCGCTCGGTTCCATCATCGAACGCGCGTGAATTGGTATGAAAAGAGGGCATGGGTTAGGCTTAGAGTCGAGAAAGATTTTCATGCAGAAATTTACCAGAAAACAAAGTTCTGAAGGAGAGATTGTATGCCCTCCAAATCAGTGGTATGCGCCGAGAGATTGACGGAGAAGAGGAGACGAGAGCGTGCGGGAACATCAGAACGCCGAGCTCTGACTGAAACCATAAGTGGCTAAACTTAAAAAAAAAAAAACTAAAGTCCCCCAAAACGGTTTTTTTTTTTTTTTTGCCAGGCAATTTAGTATGCATGGTATGAGGAGATTACTCAGTCAATATTTTTGCTACGGAATCAGGTATATTTTTAAGAAAGCAAACAAACAAACTGGAGTGTTCGAAACCAAAACCGTAACACGAGCACGGAAGCTCATGGCCGGAAGTGTCGTGGCTACACCCTACCGCGTTTTTTTTTTTCTTCGCTTCTCCAGCGTGTGAAGCAGATGACGAAGCTGCGTGCAGCGTTTGTCGTACGATTATTTCGCACTCATATCCTTTCCACTCGATCTTCTACACTTGAGGCCGGTACCTCGAGGGACAGATAGGGCGCCCCACGTCCGTCGCAACGTTGGTTCGTCGTGTGCCGCCATCGCGTTGTTTAGCCCTCGGTTCGTCGCCATATTGAGAATTACGTACACAAGTAGTACTTCCTGCGATCTGTGCAACATCTTTTTCTTTTCGATCAACGTATTTCCAGCGTCTAGGCGGCCACGAAAATGGGCCTCGTGTGCTTTTCTATTGTTATTATTAAATGTTGAACCCACGACTTCGAATACATTTGGTACACATAGTTTGAACGGCACGTGACCATGGAAAAGAGAATGAGCACGACTGAAACCGGCCTATGCTCTACCGGTTTTTTTTTTTTTTTCGGGCTGAAAGTAAAAAGAAATTTCGAACCAAAATTGTGTTCTGGGCAGTTGGGCTCTCATCATCCTCAAATAAGAAAGCTTGGCTCTCGGCTTCGTCCGTTCGCTATGCCTATCCCTTACTAAACCAACCAACCACGCACAACAAATGCGCCGCGATCCCGCGCTTTTACAGCGGAAAGATTTCCCAGAATCGTGTCCGTCAGCAAGCAAATGGTTACAGAAAACTTTGGACAGCTACCGCCATCTATGAGCGACGGCGGTAACCAGACAATTGGCTTGCCGGTTGTCTCGTTGCCGCCGTTGCTCATAGATGGCGGCACATATAGAACAGCTCCCCTGCTTTTCCTTCTTCACAAAAGTAAAAAGGCTCAACGTTCCTTTTGTTTTTTCAACGGGTGATTGGTTTTGCCGGAGGACGCACAAAGACAACGAGCGCCACGAAGATGCACTTTTGACTCCTTGGTTGGCTTCATCCGGTCCTATAGCGTCGGCTAGCTGCGGTCGGGGTTAAAGTGAAACAGATTTAGACCAGCTCGACTCGCTGACGTCACGCTACAGCGGTGGCGCTGCTGTCGGTATTGCGCACGCGCAGACGGTTCACTCCTCCCGATTTTGGTTTCCGCGCACGCGCAGCGCCCACCACGCTTGGTGTGGGCAGAAGCGTGCTTGTTTTGGAAACACTGTGTCGGTGTAAGGGAAGTAAGGGGCCGAGAATTGCCTCCGTCGTGAGCCATAAATGCAGTGACCCCGGCTGCCATAAAAAACGCTGCCGAGATACGCCCGCCCTTTCTTCGGGACTGCCGAGCACCAATGCGCTGAACGCAAAGGCCATGTTTGTTTTTTTTATCGCGGTGGCGTGTGATGACCAATGGGCTTCCCCCGTTTTTAGAAATAAATAGCGCGAAGGTCGAGCTACAACTTAGCGTTATTTATTACTAATATGCGTATCCAGCTGGCCCATCTTAATATTTTAGTAGGGCTTCCCCGGTGGCTTGCACTTCCGTTGTAGCAGCTGTCATTGAAGTGGTCTTGCTGCTGAGCACGTACCTCCTGCAGCCTAGATTTCGCATCACCAATTCCTTTTTTTTTTTTTTTTTTTTTTTTTAGAATGGCAATAGGTATTTTTGTTTTTTGAGTAAAATCTCTTGATAAAGTTTTTTTTTTTCATTATTTTGTTTACAAGTATACCGTTACCATTGTTTTGGAAACGCGCATGCACTATTATTTTTTTTTATTTTTTTTTTTACAAGTATAGTGTGCAACTATTATTGTTGAAACGCGCAAAACACGTGCCACGAGCGGGGTCCTCCGACGCTAACCGCTTCCAAGTGCTGCTCATTATCAGTGCTGGGGCCGTCATTTGTTTGAAAGGGCCCCTCGAGAAAAGGCTCGAGACGCGGGCCTCGTGCACTGGCTCATTTGAAGCTACTATAGACCTTTCCAGAAAAGAGCTGCTGGCCGGTTTCATTTTCAATGTTTGCGCGCATCGCGCGTGATTTGCTCGCTTTCCGAAGTGACGCACACGCGCGTGCTGAGCTGTGGAGATCGCACGCTGAGCTGTGGATTTGTAAACATTGGAATGGTCTATAGCGAGACGAACGCAAAACACATCGAGGGGCTTTACTTTCAAGTTTCGAGCAGCGCTCCAGGCGAGCAAAACAGAATACATGTAGGTGGCGTTTCGAACATGCGTCATAACGTTTCCCTGCTACCATTTTTTTTAGACGCTTTGCAGCAGCTGTGCATGGCCGCCGCCATAACCGACTTTCTGTATTTATTTTTTGTTATTCCGTTTATTGCACTTTGTCGTTACTTTTGCAGGCCAGGTCAATGCCATTTTAGATTTCACTGCGTCGTTCTCCTCAGCATTGGCCTTTGTGGAGGCTCGTCAACGCCAGTTTCAGTGGCTCGGTGTCTCGGTAAGACTTAGAGCCACTAAATGAACCGTGCTTAGAGCATCGGCACTCCGTTCCCCTACATTGTTGTGGGCGCCGCTATTTTGGGGCTTGTACAAAGCAGACGCAACTGGCGATCGTCATGATTTAAAAGTGTGACTTTTTCAGCATTAGATTCGGTTATAGGAAGTTTGCTTTGTCGCGAACTGTTTAAGCATTTGTGGAGGGCGGAAAAGCGTTTCCTGTGATTTCAGATAAATCTTCAGATAACTGGCAAGTATGATTTTAAGTCAAAATATGGCCAAGGGTTGTTACTCTGAAGCGTAGCTTATTTGGTGGCACTAGGTAAGGCAAGAGAAGGTCGGCAATGGCGGCTGTAATCTGGCGCGTGTGTAAAGAGTCTATACGCGCTTCTGATCCCAGGCCGGTGCAGTAGCGCTGCTATTAGCAAGGCGCACGCGCAAACGCTCCACCTCACGCGAACATGGTTTCTGCGCATGCGCAGTGCCCACACCTTGTGCGGAAACTGCGCGTTTGCACATAGCTCGTGAGGGCTTGTTTGTAAACAGCGCGGTGGCTTATTCACTGGATGCCATACTTCAATCCGATCTTTAAAGCGAAAGCTCAGGACAAGCTCACAGTTAATAGCCTGCCAAAACTGCCAATCTCCATTAGTGCGGAATGCGCGTTACGAAAAGAACTGCGGAAGGTCGCCGTCAGCACGCGCTCAGAAACCGTGCCCGCAGCTGTGGCCACTAGTGAATCTTTAGATAAATGACAGCGTAGCAGAGGTTACAAGAGCGAGCTCCGAGCTCGTGCCGCCACTTCGAAGCATGGATTGAGCCATCGCCTCCTATACAGACAAAGCCTGGCAGATGGCCACGAGAAGCGGCCGCCGAAATGGAAGAGGTGGAGTGGCAGACATAGGATGAGGGGAGAGCCATGTGACTGGCACCCCGCTGCGGCGAGACGCCGAAACACACTTCTCCCGAGCGAGCATGTGTGTTTCGAGTCCTCGCCGCTGCAAAAGCTGTGCGCTGACGTGCAGGCTCCTGGAGAAATGGCTCCTTGATGCTGTGTGCTACCACATCCTCGCGCTCCAAATCTGCGACCGGGCACTCTATGGCTCCGTCGTCCAACTGCCTGGCGTTGTGAGCACTGATCTCTATTGTAGTAGGCTGGATCGCGGACCGCGGCCTCGGCAGCTGGGGCCAAGTGTCGCCACCGGCGGCCATTGATTGACACCAGCCAATGCATGGGACTCTATGGGAAGAACGAGAAAAAGTGCCGCTTCCCCCGTTTCTAAGCTGTTGTCGGCACTGGAACTTTTTGGGTGCTTTTCGATGAGCCCGTCAAATAGTTTGTATACAAACATTAAAACTTACAGCCCTCGCATTTCTTATAAATAAATATTTTGTGGTCAAGAGTGACTCCGGTGTAGTGCAGCTAAATGGGGCGAGAGTCACCCAGAGTTACCGAGGGGTCGGTGGCGGTTTGGTTGAGTTGGGTTTAGCAGACGACAAGCTCCAAGGCTTTGCTACGCGGAATTCGCTCACTCCCGGAAAGCCGCTGTCGAGGTGGAACTTCTTTGTTATACATCAACTTCTGGGCTTCCCCGAGGACGGTCTCATTAACGGCAAGTTCCTCTGTTTACTCCACTACGAGAGCAAGCTTGCCAGCTCGGCCGTAGGTGCTCCGGTACGTTTTATTTTTTTAACCGACGTTCGAACGTTTGACAAATACCGATTCGATCTCCAAACACCCCAGATAATGATTGCAGCACACCATAAAATACTCGCCTCCGAGCACAGCGTACATGCTTCAATATTCGTACTTTTGTGCGTTTCTCCCATAGACTTGCGTGTATTGCCTGGTGTCAAGCAATGGCCGCCGGTGGCGACACCGACGGGCTCCCGATCCGCGATCCAGCCTACTACAATAGAGATCAGCAGAGCCGTGTATTGAGAGAGTTGGACAGCTGGTGATAGACGCTTGTATTCGAACGTGGCGCGTGCATAACCGGACGTTACAGCGCCGCTTTTATGGTCGTATAGGCCCGTAGCTCTCAAGTTTTTAACAGCGCTTGAGGCGAGGAAAAAGAATATTTTTGGCTCGCGTTTCGAACTTCCGTCTTTACACTTCCCCACTACAGTGTTTTCGTACTCCGTTTCATTATACGTGCCAGCGTAGTAGAGGATACTAAAGGATACTTGAGCGAGCTCTGAGCCTTCAGCGCTCAAGCACGCGCGCTCATGCAGTGCGAACATCGTCCAGGGGAACGTGCTTTTGCAAGCTTCGGCTTCGCTATCATGTAAAGTGAAACTTCTACCTCGTTGAGTGAAACACACGTTCTCGCGGTATAAGCATATTTCAGCATCTAAAGATGCTGAAATATGCTTATATTCGAACATGGCACGTGAAAAATCGAACGTTACAGCGCCACGCAGAGGGTGCAGTCAGAATAACATGGTCGCGTCTTGCGGACACGGTCGTGCCCCCTGCTTGGGAGGAACATGCCTGTAACAACTAGGAGTGACCACCAGCATCGTACTATGGTGTTAAGTCTAATACCCTTGTTACACGGGCACACTTAACTGCAGTTAAGCTAAATTACAATTAGCGCACAATACTTGCCGACAACATTCTGCGGCGATGCAGTAAGAGCTATGGGCGAACGTGCGCTTGAGCATCTTGAGCACCCATCAAAGCAGTGCACGCGCTCTCTTCACTTCTTTTGAAATAGCTGTCCGAGGGTATAGTGCGGCATCTGTGCTGCCACGTAACCGCAGTTAAAGCTGAGTTAACCGCGGTTAAGTGTGCCCGTGTAACAGGGGTATAAGCCACGTGTGCCATTGATGCTTGGAGGTCAAAAGCAGTAGAATACGTCGAATGTGGAACCTGAGACTAGTTTCTATAGACGCTTTAAACACACACCAGACTGAGCCGCCATAGCCGACCTTCTCTTCTCTTTACAGAGATGCCGAGACACTCAAGGGGGCGTTGGCGATCCCCCACAAAAGTCTATGCTGGGAAGAGGGACACAAAAACACCTAGAATGGCAATAACCTGCCCTGCTGTGTTAATGATGAAGTGAAGCGAACAGAATAAGAGGGAACAAAAGGCTCGTGGTACACCTAAGAACTCCCTATCAGTTCTTATGCGAAACCACGCTCGCCGCTCTTCACTCTCTTATTTAATCTGCGGCGTACAACGTGCTGACCTTGGGCGTGGAACGGTGGAGCCGCTGCCTCGCGGGCACGCAGCGCCGCCGGGTGAGCGCTCGTTCAAACTGCCGTGTGCCTTGCGGCGCGAGGAAGGAGCAGACAGCAACGTAGTTCCCTGCAGAACGAACCCCTTGGTTTATTCTATTCGCCGTATATATTGCCACAGGCCGTACAACCGATGACAGGCGAGCGAACGCGGAGATTAGTGATAACACAACAGCGTGATAACACTGTCAGGATGACGCCACACAAACTGACGTCCAGTGGCCAATGGGAGCCTCGTCGACGCGCGCCAGCCAATTGGACCGAAATGTAGAAGGTGCCGTTGGCTAGCTTTGCTCATGGTTTCATTAAGGTGTCGTTTTGCATGGTTTCAAAGCTGATGACGTCGGCTCGCTCCATGAGACAGTTAATGCTCTCGCATTAAAAATTTAAGGTCGGTTATGGCGGCGCCCATGCGCAGCTGCCTGAACGCGGCTATAAGACAATCGTGCAGACCAGCTTCCAGAACAATACAGAGCATGGCAACCTGGACCAACACAGTGACTCGCACTAATTCAACACGGTGCCTAACAAATTTTTTTTTCACAGTGACATAAAGCTATCAACGAGAGCCAGAAGACACCATTCCTTCGTACTCCAGTAAAATGTTTGCTGAAAAATTGCTGCCGTTTCGACTAATGAGTCAATGGTGTCGTCGGATGTTTGTGATGGTGGCTAGTACAAATTCACTGTTGATTCGCAGATGCGTTTTGCCAACCTTCAGTGCAAAAGCTTCTCATTAATGTCATAAAACTCGACAGACTTGCCTCAAAAGTCATCTCCCTTCTGCCGGTCAGGTGATAACTCGCTGCTTGTAGGTCTCACTCAGGTAATACTCGTAAGTTCCAAAGCAGGCAGTCCTGGTTGAAACCGTGCGCTGGAATCTAAGCTGGGACGAAGCATTGAGCAGTTTCACGTCAACGGAGAGCTCGAGACCCTCGATTGAAATTCGTAGAGGATGCCGCTGTTAGGTCCTCTCCACGAGTGCGCGTGCGCCTTGGTGAGATGCAAAAGGAGGCTATAGATGACGCACGGCAGCTATAGGAGACGCGAGCAATCGAAAGCGTCGCTCTGGTCGGCCTTCCACGACTGGCCGAATACGGACTATGACGTCAGCAAGGGATTTCTCATCGACGGAAATAAGAGTAATGTAAGACCTTCAATTTTGACGCTATAGGAAGTATTCACTGGCGGCCATAGCTGTGTGCAGGACTGCTGAGCGCGTGTTGATGGCGAGCTTCCACAGTTCTTTTGTAACGTGCATTCCGCACCCTCAAGATTGCCGGTCTTAGCAGCCTATTCATGTGAGCTCATTCAGAGCATGCGCTATAGACATCACCCACAAATATGGCGCCCAGTGAATACTCCTTATTGCCAGTGTTTCTTTCAGAGCGCAGTCATTTCAAGCTTCCACCATGCTCTTTACGAAACACCATCAAGCTTGTTGTTTGCAAGCCAATGAAGTCACGAGAGGACACCATCGGAGGGTGCCACCAAACATCTCGCCGCTAATACGCGGTGAGAAGCTCGCGAGGAGCGCTGCTGTTTTCCTCACTATGGATAGTGCACATGCTTCCGACGCAGTTGTGTTTTAATTTTCATAGTGCATAGAAGCTTGGCATTGCACGTGCTTGCACCAGCTGAGGAAGTTGTAGTATTCTCACTCTGGATTGTGAAAAATTTCCTCCAGGCGGTGATACCCAAACTTCTCGCTGCGAACAGACAATCGCAGGCTTAGCGCCCCGGGTGCCTCATGGGCACCAGCACGCGAAGCATGCGCTTGAATGTGGCCTTGACAGGCTTGTAATCTGTGCTTGCCCGCACGTACAAAGACATGGCGGAGGCCAGATACCCTGCTTGTTCTCGTCTATCTATACCCCTTTCGAAAAATAAATCGAATTCTGCGTATGTTTATACAGCCTAGAACTTAGTCTGGCTCAACGGGCGACTTGTCTCCCAGCTGTAGATGAGTAATTTAGCCAGTGCAGTGCAACCGCTAGCCAAGTTCAACCGATACCCTCGGAGGCTAGAATGGGAGGTGTCAGAACAGCGAGGCTTTGGTCAGAATCGCCCAGCTTGCTCCGTGTGCGGCGCTGCGCTAGAGTGCCATGACGACGATAGGTGGCGCGCTCATCGACTCTGAGGTTTGAAGCGCGTTTGTTACGTTTGTTGTTGAGGGATGGAGAGATGGCGTCATCCTCTCTAACTCTCCCGACTACCTTTGGGAGCACCATGATCATTTCCGCCAATCAGCCGTGCGAGGGTCCAACGTTCTCCACAAACACAACCTGTGGAGCTGTAACAGGTTCTTTGTAACTGGACAGGTGTGGAAGGCGGTGATGGCCCCAGGGCTGACTTTCGCCAACGCGGTTGTGTGCGTCCTTGGTGACGTGCGAGACGTCATGGAGCGACGGCAATTTGAGGGGGGTCGGCAGGCACTGGGGCTGTCATGGGAACGTCACCAACGAGGCCGTCCAGGAGTACCTGGGGTGGTCGAGTTTCGAAGCCCGAGAGGCTCGTTTACGACGGACGACTGCCGCGCATGAATCGGCGCCGGTGGGTCAGGAGGCTATTCGACCACACCCTCATGGCTGGACTACAGACATAGTGGCGGAGGCGTCTCTATTATCAATCCCTTGAGGCAACAATAGCGTAGAAGTGGGAAGTTGAAGAGTTCGTGAGAGGGAGGCCCTCCAGTGGTTCGAAGCGGCTCAGGGACGATCAACTTTATCATTCTACACGGACAATAAACAAGGTATAGCAGCAGAAACCACACTCTATAACAACAGTTTGGGCAGCCGACTGTTTTCGAGGAGAAAGCGGGCGCCCTGCGAGCACTTGACTACCGGAAACGATTCGACCTCAAGGTAGAATCAACAGTGCGTCGGGCGTGCGGGGACGGTGCTGAGACAGTGGAGCGTTTGGTGCTCGCCTGCCTGCCTTCTACTACATGTGATAGACCATCGTCAGCCTTACCCCGAAATGACCGTAGCGGACGCTCTTTGGTTCACTTTGACTCCAGGTGCCAAGAATGCCGACACGGGTGAAACAGAGCCAGTCGGAATCCCAATACGATCAAGGTAGTCACGGTAAACACTGCGATGGGGGATAGAGGGTTGCGAGCTCAGTGTTCCCAGTGGACGAAGGCGACACTGGAGCACTAGTGGCAAAAGACGAAATGGGTTCGTAATGTTACTTTGTTTTATTTTGCATCGTTTTATTTATAACTAGAGCACAAAATTTTTTCGAGCTCGCTCGCTGCGAAGGGAAAAGCCGCAGAATCATCATTATCATCATCATCATCATTATCAAAGGCCAATTGACCATGTAAGTGATGACGTCTCAAAATGGCGCACTGCTCCAAACAAACTGTTGCTAGGGCCGTTGTTATGGACAAATGCATAGGGGCCGGCTTGACGCAAGGTTAGAAATTGTCCGATAAAAAGGTAAATAATTTTTTGTAAGCATTGTGACTTCTCAACATCTAGTCATGAAGACTTTTTTTTTCTATCGTCTCAGTACCATAAAGCGATGACTAAAGCCCGTAATAAAGTTTCACAACCAGTTTTGCCTTGCTAGCAGACGACACAATGTCTTCGCGCGTTAAACTAATTGGGGCTGTGTGGATATCTATACAGCGTGTGGTTGGTCAGCCATTTCAAATTTGCGACGAGTCACTCGCTGTAGATGAGCAATTTAGCGAGTGCAGTACAGCCGCAAGCCCGGGATCTTTAACGTGCACCACGCACCACACGACCGCACGCCGGTACGATGCCCACCCAGATTGAAACGGGCAGGGGCGGGGATTGAACACAGGATCCTGGGTTCTGTAGCGCGAACGTTCGCTCCATGTGCTCTGAGCTGGTGCGCGCTAGCCCACTCGGTGGTCCCCTCGCTTGGGTGATCCCCTCGCTTCGCGGGTTCAGTGGTTCTTTCTGAGGGGGTACACGACCGTGCTCAATGAGGTTGGTGAGGATCGACGAAACTTCTCTTCTAGGAGTCAACTTTATGTGGGAGTTCGGAAGCGAAGAGCGCCCGTGCACAGCTTTGATCGACGGTCAAAATGCGCGAGCACGCGAACGCTTTCCCGTGGAGCTAGTTTCCGCAATATTTGAGGTAAAAACACTGTGAAGCCGAACAACATATGGCGACGACGACGTAAAGGTATCACGGTCAAAGTGTAGGCCAGCACACGTTTCAATGATTTCTGACAGCACAGTTGCTTCAGTGAACATCTGTGTGATCAAACGAGCTGTCCGTAAAAGTTATATTTCGCCACGCATTGATCATATGTATAAAGTAGACATTCTAAAATGCAACACTAATGCACTCCGAGAGTCATTCATTCCAAAATCTTCAGTGGATTGGAACCACCTTCCCGCATCTATCGCAACAATTGTTCCTGACCATTTATTTAGAACTGCCATAAATAATCTATACTGCTCAGAATGAGCTGCGAAGTGTACTACTGCCACTAACCCCCACTCCCCCTGTAATGCCGATGGCCTTGAGATATTTTAAATAAATAAATAAATAAATATTGTCACAAATGGAAACGAATCGACGAGCGTCAAACAGAAAATAAAGATTTAATCGGCGAACTTGTGCAGAAAAAAAAAAAAAAAAAAAAGATGAGCGTCGACGGCGGCAGCAGCGAACGACGGTGCGTTGGGTTGACAGCTGGCTGTGAGTCAACAAAGCCGTGCTCGGCTACAACTACTACACTCCACATCTCGCGCATTCGACCTACAATGTTCGTTAGTGAGCTATACTTCGCGTCACTAGTTGTTTGCGCTGCAGGCGAAGGCAAGGCCAGGCGAAGAGAGAAAGGGGGAACACTAGGAAGGCTGGGCGGGAGAGGCGGGCAATGGAGGGTGAGGGGAGGCAGGCTGAGCGCTAGGACCGTTAGAAAGGAGCCTCCCCAAGCCTTTCTGGTGCTTGCCCTTTCTCTTTTCGCCTGACGTTGCCTTTGCCTGTACTGCACGCAACTAGTGACACGGAGTACAGGGCAAGACTGACTAAGCAAGGTCATTCTGGCCTGCTTATCTTTTACATCCGGGATAAGAGTAAACTCGAACCTTCTAGAGACACGGAGAGAGAAGCGTTTCTGCTCAGTGATGCACGCTTGGGGACTTACTTAAACCAAAAGAATAAATATATATTTTTTTTTTCGGTTTGATGATTACAAGGCAGGTACGAAACACACCTGGATTGGGAGTTTGAAAAATGAAGTTTTGAGTCTCGAACTGCTCATGTTAGTCATAATAATTGTTCTTTCTTTACAATGCATGTTAACTGCAAAATCCAATAAGGCCCGACTTTTCTTCGATATGATGTTCTAAACACATGCTCTCCTCATTGTATTTTTACCAGATCTCCATACACGAGATAATTTTCGCCAGACAGTATTCCGTATCGAACTGAAATATAATTCGTTTTTATAAACCTGGCAAGTTCTCTTAGAATTGCCATGTTCAACAAAAAAGATCATTGTGCGAACGATTTAAACTTGCAGACGGCATACTTTAGTCATTTCGTGTGCGATCGTCATGCGTTCGTTGTCTGCAACAGGCATCTCAAGACGTCTCGAGGACCGAAAGTTGCCGTCGCAAAATTTGAAAAACAGCCGATTCTCGGCACAATTCTGTCGTAATAAGTGTGAAATCTAGGCTTCCTTTATCTATTAACTTTAGACGTTTAAATTTTATGTCCGATTTTTGCCCGATCGTTCTTCCAGAGCGGAAGAGACCGATCTCACCAGCTAGTTTGAGTACGCCGCCGCTGCCGACATGCATCGTGGGAGCTGTAGTCTTTCTGCACGCGCCACAACCCTGCTGGACGTCTGCGGGAGCAGAGCACGAGGCGGCAGGAGCTCTCTCGTGAACTGGCGTCGGCCTCCTACGAACTACAGTTATGGCGGCGTCACGTATGCGTGGAACGCTTGGTGGGATCGGTCTATTCAGTCTTATATATTCACGCATAACAACACCCCTAGCAACGGTTTGTTTGGAGCGGTGACGTCACACGTACAGGGTCAATTGCAGACGCCGCGCCAGGAAAGTCTCGTTCATGTCGCTAGAAGTGCTCGTTTGTGATGCTCTTCGTGGAAAGACTGCCCTACGCGTCCAGACTACCGCGATGGCAAAACGGCAAACACACTGCTTTGTTCCCGGATGCACCATGGGGTACGTTTCTGCGAAACAGAAAGAGGAAAAAGTGTCCCTCTTCGCCGTTCCCGACGACGACGACGACGGCGACAAAAGCGTCGGCAGGTTTATTCATCTGTTACGTGAACCACAAGCCCAAAATCGACATAGTTTAACTTTTGAAAGTATTTTAAGGAGCACATATATGGCACGCGATACTTAGTCGCGGAGCGAGAAAGCACCCGAATCGCATCGGACGCGAGCGGAAGACGCATCTCAGTGTAGGGTGCCTACATGTCTGTCTGTCTCAAAGCAAAAGCGCGCGTGTGTATGAAGGCACTCTATCTCAGTGTCGACAGCAGCGCCACTTCTGCATCTTGACCGGCTGCTCCTTCTCTTGCTCGTCCTAGTGCCAGTAAATAAGCTATACGCTTCACAGTAACGGCATTTGGCCATATTGTGTCTTACATTCATGATTGTCAGTTATCTGAAATCACAGTAAACGTTTTTCTGCCCTCCACAAATGACTAAACAGTTATCTACAGAGAGAATCAATATTACATGAGCTTTCTAACACCGAATCTAATGCTGAGGAAGTCGCACCTTTGAATCATGACGATCGGCCGTTGCGTCTGCTCTGCACAAGCCCCATTATGGCGACGCCCACAACAATGACGGGGAACAGAGTGCCGATACTCTAAGTGTAACTCATTTAGTGGCCCTAGATGAATCCTTGGAGTCATCACTTCAAAAAGGTGACTGTCGGACATTTACCCTCAATTTTGTCGACTAAAGCAAAAATTAGGCCGTGTTCCAAAATTAACTCGATCTTACTCCAGGATAAGCGCGTTGTACCTTGGCGTTCGAAAACTTACCCGCGTCCAACGTTTCTCCAACTGTGTTGTCACATGGCGCGACCTGCCAGAGTAACTCGGATTTATGTGGGTAGGATTTGGAACACATTTTTGCTTATTCAAACTAAATTCGTCATAACGAGCGTCAGACCATTCGGGGAATACTAACCACGCAGGCAAGAAGGCTAGCTGGGTCTGCAGTTAGCTACGCCATTAATCTTGTATTTTAAGGTGGTGCCCATTTGAGGTCTGCATAAAGCTGTTCTGGACAGATTTGACCAAGCTATGAAGAAACAAAGCCTCGGGTGTGTAAAATAGAACCCCTTTGAAATGTGCGCGCCATCTAGTAGCCGCTATGCCAATTATCTGAGTCCGCTTTTGTTCAGGAACGTACTCTGAGAATGGATAGAGAGTTTTCACGTGGCGTCACTTTGCCATTTTCTTGTTATAAGCCCCACGATGAACCCTATAGGTCTCGGTGCACCGCGTATTCGGTATAGTGCCAGATGAATCTTTCAAACGCTCGCCTTTGGCAAGCGCCAGGCAGCTCCAAGCAACAAAATGGTGGACACGATGACGTCGATAAAAACACCCTATCGGACACGAGGGCTGTGTCCACGTTCGACGTGAATTCGTCTCATTTCGTACCAAGCACGAGTCCCGCGTCGGCGTTCGGCGAGGACTTGTATCCAATCACGCGCTTCGTGCTCAATGGATGTATAGACGCTTTGCAGCAGCTGTGCATGGACGCCGCCATAACTGACCTTCAGTTTTTGTTTCCTCTTATTCCATCTATTTCACTTCATCATTACCTAGCAGGCCACGTTATTGCCACCTTAGGTGCTACTGTGTTCTTTTCTAAAGCATCGGCCTTTGTAGAGGATCGTCAACTACCGTTTCAGTTGCTCGGCATCTCGGTAAGACAAGAGAAGGTCAGCAATGGCGGCTGTAATTTTGCGCGTGTGTAAAGCGTCTATAGATGGATGTTAATGGCTATACCTTTTGTAACGGGCGGTAGCTTGCGCCACCTGGCCTAAGTATAAAAAGGCCAACATATGATTCCTCCCGCAATTCTAAGACCAATTTTCTCTCCCTCACTATCACCGGGCAGTGTGGGATATCACCAGAAGGACCTTCGGGGGATCGGCAAAGGGCGACAGCCAATGTTGCTTGATGGAGTTTTGAAGAGAGACCCTCTTCAAAACGAAAAGATACGAATATAAATTCAACCACGAGCGAGGTTGGCGAAGGAATAATAAAAATTCGAGGATGACCTTCGTAGGAACGTTTCGGCTCCGTGCGGCTTCTAATGGTACCGTGTAACAGGACAAGGAAACGTCAGTCGCACTAGCGTTGCCAGAAAGGTGACATATTTCGCTCGGCGGACGCTGAGAAGCGACGCCGAGGGTAATTGACGTCCTCCTCGCACGGGAAGCGATGGTGTTGAATGCGCACAAAAGCTGCAATAGAGGGCACACCTCCATCCGTGCGTGCGTGCAGTCAAGGAAATACTACGCGTCCCCCCCCCCCCCCCCCCAACAAACATATAGTTTTTTTTCCCTTCTTTTCAAAAACAAATTACACATTACGAAACGCTCAATTTCTAATCAAATGTAGCGCTAGTGGCGTAGAGTTTTATAGTGAAACCTTAAGAGAGGACACTGGATCCGATTCGCGGCCGAAATACGTGCGTCTGCTATACCTTCTATCAGCGGCGCTGCTGTAAAGTAGTTTAAAGTTGTTTTTGTTAATAAATACTTACATTCGGGCAATTAGCATGTTTAAATAATTTTTATATTTTACATCACATAAACCACGTGATTTCTGGCGTCGGCCGAGCGTCCGCAAGTCTCGCCGGTCCAGCGTTGTCACCCGCAGACGCTCTTTATATCGCAACGGCCCGCTTTGTGAGCAGCGGAGTGACTCGTGAACGGCGGCATGTTGGCCTGCGAGTCGGGAATTTCTACAACGAGCGTTCTACACAGTACCTTTGGTCAAGTTGTCTTGCCTCAAACCATGGCCTCATCTATACTCACAGAGCCTGGCAGTTCGACGACGGAGCCATAGAGTGCCCGGTCGCAGATTTAGAGCGCGAGGAGCTGGTAGCACAGGACATCAAAGAGCCGTTTCTAGGAGAGCCTGGACGTCAGCGCACAGCTTTTGCAGCGGCGAGGACCCAAAACACACTCGTTCGCTCGGGACAACTGTGTTTCGGCGTCTCGCCGCAGCGGGGCGCCAGTCACGTGGCTCTCCTTTCATCCGTTGTCTGCCGCTCCACCGTTTCCATTTCGGCGGCCGCTTCTTGTGGCGATCTGCCAGGCTTTGTAAGTATATAGGAGGCTATGTTCAAACAAAAAGTAAGTTCACGATTTTTTTTTTGTTTTTTTGCTTTCTGTCAGGTAGTTTTACAAAGTGCGTGTGGCAGGGTAGAGCTAGGCCAGCTTTTGACATTAGCGTACTTTGCCTTAATGTATTATTCTGTCCGCAGCTTTTCTTTAGCGCTTTCTTATTGAATTGCTGGAACGTACGTGTTGTTGTTTATTATCCAGCTGATCTGGCCTATTCTACTCTCGCGTGGCCAGGTGATGTCCTACAGAGCCTGCGGCTGCATTCTCTGATGCCCCAAAAATGAGAAAACAAATGAGAAGCCGGGCGTTAAAATTTTCCGGATTCCATATGACCCAAGTTTTCCTTAACTCAAAGCAAACGCTCAGTGCAGCTTAAAAACCAATATCCGCAGGACACTGTTCCTTTAAAATTAAGCTGCGAGCTTCAACTACTGCTATGGATTACGCATTACGGGCCACTGAGAACCTCCCGTTCTTCCCCAGGTAAAGGGTGTAGCTTCAGTTAAAAATATTGAACAGAAGTCAAAGTGTTAAAACCTTTTGTCTACAAATTGTGTCACCAATTATTTCTAAAGGAAACCTCACGAAATGTTGACAAGGGACTCAGTTAACGTTTTTCTCGATGCCCATTCAGTTAGTGTTATCACGTTCAAGCAAACACAAAAATACACAGATTGTTTTAGGCTCAAATCAAAAATTTGTTTTTTATTACCTCGCCAAAGACTGGGCAATCGGCTATGTTTGAATGGGTTTGGAACAAATTGTTTGGTCATGTAGCACCGCTCAGCAATAAGTTATGGCACGCACGTTTTCTTAACCGCACCTTTTGTTATACTTTGTTTTGTATAACCTGTCGCTTATACGTAAACAAAAAAGGCGTTTACATCGGTACTGGTGTTGGCAGTCTGGGCACTTGACTAGATTGCTTCCAAGAATGTTATTATATTACAGGAAATTTCATTTTATAAGTCATGCCTGAGGATGCAGTCTTCTAATCCGTTCTGCTTCATTGTACAGATCCTGCTTTGCCTGTGTTCAGCGCCTGTCTGGGCATCGCTGTTCTCTCAAGTCATCGTCACAACAACGCTGGCCACGGAAGGATTTCCAGTTTTTCAAGATAAATCCGACGTACGTTTTGGCGTACTCGCGTACTGGCCGCAGTATGCCTTTACCCGGCACAAGGAAGCTACCCCATCGACATCGACACTAATCAACGAGGCTTCAAAACCGTGGAACGTCGCCAGTTCTGTCAGTGGGCATGGAAACAGCCTGAGGATGCAGTCTTCTAATCCGTTCTGCTTCATTGTACAGGTGGGTTCCTCTCCGTCGTTACATACTAGACGAACGAATAACGTCGTTCTTCTGCTGTTTCCATGCCCAAGTGTTATTTGTGTTACGGTCATTGAGTGTTATGATGTGGTAAAATCGTTACTAGCACTTTCGGGCGACATTGAACTTAATCCCGGCCCCATGAGCGATGTTCAAGCGAAACAATTCGCGGATTTGATGCAGCTGGTGAGGGATATGAATGAACGATCTTTGAAATCTGAAGTTGGGCAAAACAGTTTACTAGACAGTGTGAAAGAAATAAGAGAAAGTCAGAGTTCAATCGAAAGAAAAATTAACGACATCGGTAATCGACTTACGCTTGTCGAGAATAAAGTATATGCGCTTGAGTTGACTGACCAAGATTTCAACACAGTGAAATGTCTCGCGAGTTTGGAAAAGCCTCTAACAATGCGTTTCAACTACGCTACAATAAACTGTTTATTAACAAGAGGTGTTATATGTATAACTCAGTGTCTGACGAAGTGTTTGATCTCGGTGCTGGTCCTGATAGGAGTGAAGGTGATAACGTCAACAGGCCTCCCCTTAACTTGCATCAAACGCCCTTATCTGATAGGCGCGAAGGAGATAACGTTAACATGCTTCGTAACACACATCAAACGTCTTCTTCACCATAACATGTGGCAAGGGGCGTGGGTGCTATTCTTTTATCCAAAAATGTGTCAGCACTTTTTAGCAATATAAGGAGTATTTTACGTCATCGTGATGAATTGTGTTCAGTTATTGATTCTTGTAGCGCTGACGTAGTAGCTTTAACCGAAACGTGGCTGTCATCGAATGTTCGGAATTGTGAAATATTTAGTTGTGATAAGCGTTTTAATGTCTACCGTTGTGATAGGGGTGCACTAAATGGAGGTGGCGTTTTATTGGCAGTTGCCGATCACGTTGATTCTTTCTGTGTGCGTTTGAATAGTGATTTAGAAATAGTTTGTTGTTGCTTGTGTTTGAACTTCCAAAACGTTATCTTACCCGTGTGTTATCGTCCGCCATCAGCTAATCCTTCTTTTGTTTCGAATCTTCATGATGTTTTGAACTCAATAATAGTGCGCTTTCCTTCATCTCCTATACTCCTCCTTGGTGATTTCAATTATCCTCAAATAAAATGGTCTCGCCCGCATATTTTCTCTAACCCTTTCTCATCAGATGCGGAAGATTTTATAAAGTTATGTGATGACTTCAGTTTTTCGCAGCTGGTGTCTCTTCCTACTCGAATCACTGCTATAACTGCAAACGTATTAGATCTCATTTTGTCAACTTCACCTGAACTTATTTCTTCTGTTACTTTCATGCCGGCTCTCAGCAACCATTCGCTACTACATTTTTCACTTGATGTGCCAGCCAAAACAGCACAGCGAACTCTTAAAAAAATACGAGACTATGGTAGAGGTGACTATGACTCTATTAACGGTGCCCTTGGCCTTTTTCTTAACGATTACTTAGACCACTTTTCTGACCGTTCTTTAGAATTAAATTTGACATTGTTTAAGACGCAGGTTGAGCTCCTAACCAATAAACATATACCGCTACGTAACATCCCAATTGTTTCGAATTCCCCGTGGTTCAATAACACCCTAAAAAGACTTTCCAATAAAAAGAAGCTCAAATTTCGTGCAGCAAAGTTAACAAATTCGGAGGTTAAATGGCTCGAGTATCATGAGGCTGCCAATGCTTATAAAAGTGCAATCACGGATGCAAAGTCAGTTTATTTTTCTATCACCCTGCCATCACTACTAACCAACAACGTCAAACAGTTTTGGAAGGCGATTAACGCCAATAAAAACACCACACTGTCTCTGTTTACTTTATCAGGTGAACCTGTTTCCACCGATGACTGTGCAAATGTTTTCAATTCTACTTTTGTTGAATCATTTTCAAACTGTATTTCTTCAACTTTACCTCAACTTCAACAACGCGCTTTTCTGCCCATGTATCCCATCTTAATTCAAACTAGTGGAATTATAAAGATAATTGAACAGCTAAAAATATCCTGCTCCGCGGGAGTTGACGGAACTAATTCTAAATTTTTGCTAAGAACAAAAGAGTATTCTTCTATAATACTGTCTAAATTATTTGTGCAATCACTTACTCTAGGCTGTTTACCTGACGATTGGAAGGTGGGTAAAGTGGTGCCCGTGCATAAAACCGGTGATCATCATTCTCCTCTCAATTACCGTCCCATTTCCATAACAAGCATTCCGTGTAAAATTCTTGAGCATATTATTTTTTCTCATCTCGTTCAACACCTAGAATCCAATTCATTCTTTGCTCCTGCACAACATGGCTTCCGTAAATCATTTTCGTGTGAAACTCAGCTACTCACTTTCACTCATGACCTTCACCTTATTCTTGATCATGGTTCCCAGGTGGATTGTATTTTCCTTGATTTCGCCAAAGCTTTCGATAAGGTGTCACATAATCTACTACTCCATAAGCTTAGCAAACTTAACATTGATCAGGATGTACTTTCATGGATTCGCGCTTTCCTTCATAACCGATCTCAATTTGTGTCTGTGAATAATACCTCTTCAAGTCCAGCTCCCGTGACATCAGGCGTACCTCAAGGCTCAGTGTTAGGTCCCCTGCTCTTTCTTGTTTTTATCAACGACTTACCTTCCTGCGTTTCGTCCTCTATTAGCTTATTTGCAGATGATTGCGTTCTTTACCGAGAAATAACTAACACCTCTGATGTTGCTATCCTTCAGTCTGACCTTGATTGTGTTTCTAATTGGTGTAACAAATGGAACATGCAGCTCAACACTAACAAATGTAAAGTAATGACTGTTTCCCGTCTTAACTCGCACTCTACTTTCTACTATCTAAACAGTGTTTTGTTGGAAGGTGTATCATCGTATAAGTACTTGGGGATCCATATCTCATCGAACCTGTCTTGGGAGCCTCATATTCGCTACATAACTAACAATGCTAACCGCATGCTTGGCTTTCTCAAACGTAATTTTCCATCTGTCCCTGTATTTCTCAAGCTACTACTATACTAAACCCTTGTTCGCTCAAAATTGGAATACGCCTCCCCTATATGGGATCCCGGTACTGACTTACTTACAACAGCAGTCGAAGCTATTCAAAATAGATCTGTTCGCTTCATTCTTACTATCACCGTAGTGCAAGCGTAACATCCATGAAAACGTTTTTAAACCTACCTAACCTTTCTTCACGTCGTGAGTTATCCCGTCTTTGTCTGTTTCATAAAATTTATCATCACAATTCTTCCTTGCATCAAAAATTACTAACTCCTCCCTCATATGTCTCGCCACGCGTCGATCACCAACACAAAATCGGTCTACCTGTTTGTAAAACCACTACTTTTTATAATTCATTCATCCCCAAAACAACAATCACGTGGAACCACCTTCCAGCGTCAGTTGTGTCTGTAACAGATGCCATCATGTTTAAGCGTTGTTTAACCACTTTTCTAAGTTAAAATTTCTTATGTTCGTGTTTCTATTCTTAGGTTGTCATTTTGTTTTTTATTGATTTTACTTTTGTAACCCACTCCCCTCTGTAATGCCCTCGGGCCTACGACTGTGTATATGGTTCCGCCGGAGAGTCAATCCTTAATCCAAAGAACCACGCTGTTATCTCGTTTTCAATTAGTCAGTTTGTGCAACAGACAATGATGTCGTAAGCGATCACATGATTTTGAAAATCCAAGGAACCCAGCATGGACCTGAGAAACACAATTGATTGAAATGTGAATTTCATGTACGAAGCCTGCGAGGTGATTTCCACGTGAGTGCCCCGTGCGAAATCCATTTTGGTGACAAAAAATTATATTTTTTATCCTCTAAAAAACGGGATGATCTTTGAATGTATGATATGTTTGAGTATTTTGCAAGCAATATATGTAATGGATATAGGCCGATAGTTTAAAAGAGCTAATATGATTTCCAGTCAGTTGAAACCTGTCTTCCAAAGCCAGACAGTTCTTTGAATCTGACACCATGATGACTGTGAATCTCACTGGAATAGCGTATGCCATAACTCGGTTAGACGACACGTATCCGCACTCCGATTTCCAGGGTGGTTTTACAGCGGGGCCCGGCTACAACGTGCTGTGTGCACAGAATTAACTTGAAAATTGCTGTCGCCACTCTAGCCACCCTCCAAAGTTTGCCGCCCCCCAAATTTCGTCGCTGTAGGCGGCTACCTACTCTGCCTATTGGTAAGTCCACCCAAGCAGATCACCACTCGTGTTCGTGTTGCCTGTTGAAAGTTGTGATGAAGAACCCTCTGGCGGTGAGGGGAGCAAACAGACTGCTAAATCAGGACTAAACCTGGCGCAAATTGCTACGTTGAATCTGAGCTGCTCTTTATTTGTGAACCGGACTTTAGTCGTCCGTCTGGACCTCGGTTTCGTAAAGGCAACATGGCCAGCCGGATCTCGTCCATAATAGTCTTAAGCATGCGATTTTGTACAAAATTTTTAATAAAGCTTCGTTTTTCTAATTTTCTCTACGCGAGTAGTGAGTAGCCACTTCGGTCAGAAAGCTTTTCTTGAATTTTGATAAGAAATCTTAACATCTTTCCAAAGTTTCTCTTCTAGGTGTAAAATACCAACTCACTGAGCTATGAACAAATGAGCTGCGTCTGACATTCCACAAAAGTTGTGCGCATGCGCACAACGACTTCCATAGTCAGAGATGGCAACGCGCGGGATTTTCGCATTGGTCTATAAAAACATTACAGTAGCTTGATGCTGACAAGGGGGAATAGAATGTGTCGAGCTAGCAAATACCTAAAGTGTGTTGTTGCACTAGCCCCCAATAACACACAGAAAGCATGCCCAACTCGCGCAATTTACGCGTATGATAATTCAAAACATTCCCCCTGTCCTTGCCAAGATGATCAAGCTACCGTTTTTATCTTTACTTTATAAACAAACTGTTAGCTCTCACCACGCACTGTGCTTAGCTGGTTAAGAATAGTAAAAAGTAAAAAAGAAACACTTTGCTTAGCTCAGTCAGTACAGTGAAGATTTGTTAGTACAAAACCACTTAGTATAGACACCCCGCTATATAGACAAGCTTTTCGGGTATGAATTGGCTAAATATATACTCGTAATTTTTATCTCGTTATTATGGATAACTCGCATTACGGACCTTTTCTTGGGGGGAGTGTAGGTGTCCATTAACCAGGCATCACTGCATAGTACAAGGCAAGGAATCACTTTGTCGCAAGTGAGATCCCCGTCGGGAATATTGTTGTGTTGCTGTTTTAAACTATCCCCGTTAGGCCTATACACCAACTCATGTTTACAAACAACCCGGAGCGCCCGGAGCGCCCCTAGCGGACGCCACCGGCGCCGCGCATGCGCGATGGGGGTGAGGGCAAAAAGCTCGCCGTCGCCCATAAACAAACCATTGAAATGCGATGTTGTCGGCGCCGGTGTGAGTCCCCGCGCTCTTTTTCGCGTTGGAATTGTTGATTCTACGTCCTCCTAACGATGTCTGACTACTTGAGCAGCGTCAGCGAAATTAACGAGGCTCGTTACACCGCAAAACTTCGCGTGATTAATCTGATATGCGGCGATTCATTCCGCGAGGACGCCGCAGAACGTACGCTAAAGCCTGGTTCACATGATGAGATTTCGCTCGCAATTTTCAGTAGCGACGTCGCTCGGACTGCAAAAGCGTGAACAGTAGCTTAGATGGTCGACGTCGACACTGAAAATCGGAAGCACAATCTAACCAAGTGAATCAGGCATAACAAGTCGGTGATGGCCAGTGGTAACAAGGATCAACATCTTCTTGTATCTACTGTCGAGCCTGCTTACCAACCTTCAAACTTAAGTCTTTTGAGGCCTGCACTTAATTCTTATCGCAAGTACCGGGCCCATGTTTGGTCTACGGGCCGGTGTCCTCTAAAAGAGCAGACGACAAGCAGAAACGTCTGAAAGAGCAGACGACAGTTCGAACGATCAGGCGACCTTTTGAACTTGAAGACGCACTGAACGTAGTTCGCAGGTGGTCCGTACAACTTGACGGTTTTCCGGCGTTCATTTTGGAACAAAACAAATAAATTTGATGGCCAGTAGTATCCGTGAATTTAACCCAAAATGTTTCCCGCCCAAGCAATCGTGGTCCGACGGCGTCTGGTTTTCCCTTTTCACTGGACATATCCGCCTTCTCGGACGAACCGAGCGCATGAAAACTGACCTTCAAACCTCTCTCGACAGTCTTAGTACAGCCCCAGTCGCAGCATTTTGACGAGAAGGCAAATTTTCGTCTGGTTCCTTTCAAAACAACGCAGGAATGCACGTCTCAAATGGGCACTTCCGCCCACAGCCCCGGACCGGAAGTGCGTCCGACGCGCCACCACCGCGCCGTGACGTAACAGAGATGAGTTGGTGTATACGCCCCATGTAACTTTAACCTATATGCAACGGCCCAGTGTTACAGCTGACCATGTCGGTTGTTCGTGAAAAACGACCGCATAAACGCTGCCCCCGTTAAAATACAGTTCTTGGCTTTTCCTTGTCTGGGTTTTTCAGTGTCGACGCTTGTTATTGACTCGCGCGCGCTTGGCACCGCTAGGTGCAACGACTCCGTCCTCCTCTGTTCCGTGATCGCCTCTCAAGATGTAAGATAGGCGTCCACGTGAGCGGTCCCGGAACTTGGAAGAGTCGAGATTGCCGCCAAGGTTCACGCAACGGAAGGCCACCTAGTTTAGCGGCCTGTGGGCAGGAAGGCCACGCGTGACTAAAGCAGGTAAAGGTGCCTTAGAAACGTCGCTGATTTATCCAAGAAAGTTTAAAAAGTGTATGACAACACCCGCACTTGGAGTGCAACGGGTCATTCGGATAGAAACTGAGAGAGAGGAGGAAATGAGGGCGTGCGGCGACGTCAAAGCACCGAACTCGAGTTGGAAATATACATGGGTAGACGCAAAGGTTAGCTGCCCTTGTCTGTACTTCACTGTTTGAACGGTCAGAATCATGAGTGGGTACTGTATGTCAGCCGTCTTTGTCTCTATTCACGGTTAGAGACAAAGGCTAGCTTTGTGTTTCCCCGCTAGATTTAGCGAAAATTCGACGTCGTGCTTGACGTCAACACCAATCCAGTTTCCCCGCTAAATTAAGTGGGGAAAATGACGTCACATGGCATCATGTCACCTGACCTATACTCCAATTCAGTTTACCCGCTAAATTTAGCGGAAAGAATTACGTCACATGATGTCACGTGACCTAGACACAAGGTCAGTTTAGACGGGAAATCGACACGTGACCTGCCGCGGCCCTTTCAATCATCTCTGCAGCTAATCTCTAAATGTAGTTGGTTCTGACCGAAGTTATTTTTTTATGTTTAGCGTTTGCTAAGTTGAGTTGGCCTGTTTGTATATTTACTCAGATATTTTTGTACATGATTGCTACAGCTCTGACTTATCGTTTGTTTTTGTCTAATGCAATGTCCACTACAGCCAATGAGAGCTTAACAAGTGGAGGGTGGGTTGCGGATTATGTTCGAGCCTCTTGCTGTGTGATCCATTCTAAGGCGCCCTCATCAGCTGATGCTGCCTTCTCATCAGCAGCGTGTAAATGTTGTGCCCATTCCTGCTCTAATCCCTACCCTGGAATTTACATTTTTTTCCCACAATACAAATGAGTAAATTTAGTATTCTCCTATTGTTAATGAGACAGCGAAGCAAGCCGATTCTGGCCACAGGCAAAATTTTGTTTTTTCTGGTCACTGGCAGTTCAAGGAACACCGGGTGTGGTTTAATTAGTGTTTGGTAAAGTACATCTGAAAAGTACTTGAGGTACAAATTAAATTCAAAGGTTATGTACTTCTAGTGGATTAGGAAGAACACCGGTCGCAATGCACTTTAGGAAAAGTACTTAAATACAATCTATTTTCAATGTAAAATACAAGTAGTTTATAGAACACTCAACATGATGCCCTTTCATTCCCCTATACAGCGTTGTTTTTTTTTAGTTCTAGTTCTTTTTCTTTTCTTTTGCAAACAGGTACTCATCGTTTTATGGGTAATCGGAGGTGTATCAGTTATTTTCGGAAATGGCAGCGAATATTGAATAAAGTCAAATGGCCATGGAGCAGTTATTTTCGCAGATGACGCCAATAATTACGGCTGGGCAACTGATCAATTAACCTACCGATTAATCAATTAATGCCTTAACCCCGATTAATCTTTTTACGGGTTAATCGGTAAAATTTTGACGAACCAAAAGAAAGTAAAAATTCAACGCTTTTGCCACGCAGACGTGAACGAGTACGCCTGTATGAAGGGCAAAATATATGTGAAATTTGAACTTCAAGTAAGCTGTAGAGGCGATATTTGTAACTCCAGACAATTGAAGACCAATACCAACTAGCCCAACATACAGCTTTGATAAGAATTGAAGAAGGTTACACGTTTTTCGCCCACTTTAACCCCGTTCGAACGTACGTTTAGCGCAGCAGAGACAATTGTGAACAATCAAGGGAAGTTGCTCTTGCCGGACAATAACAACAAACGTTTTTACATCATGCAGCTGAAGTGAGTGTGAGTATTTTTGAACTGTTCTCAACTAAACATCGAGGTTGATTGGAAACCAAAATCGTATATTTCGCCGTATGTCAGATTATCGACAAAAGCAAAAAAAAAAAAAAAAAAAAGAAAGAAAGAAAGAAAGGTGTTTTTATATATTATGTAAGAAAAATGCACGAGAACGATTAAACAATCACTTAATCGATAAAAGGGTGGCGATTAATCGGGTTAAACATTTTAATCGACGCCCAGCCCAACCTATAATGTATGCAAATTGTGTACGACAGATAAATTCTGAAACATGGTCAGACAAGAATTCGCTGTCAGTTAATCAAACAAAACCTAAAGCTGTAATTTGTGGCCCTAAAAAGAAAAAAAAAAGAAAGATATGCAACGTGGTGGTAATTAACCGTTCGTATAAATCACAAACGGTCGAGATAGTAAAGTCGGTTGAATCACTTGGCGGTCTATTTTTCAGAAAACTTGCTTTGGGATGGCCATGCGTGTAATTCAAAATTAATTTAGTGTCGTAGGCCTTATGTCACACCATTAAAATATTCTTCCTCGACGGATTAAATTTGTTTTATACCGCGCTCTATTTTCCTCTCACCTGAATTATTGCACGCTAGGTTGGGCCACAACAAAACACACTAATTTATGTTAAATACCTGTTCTTCGCAAATTAATGCTTAGTATAATTTATGACTTGCCGAATGGTCACACCACTCGTCATTTATTTGTCAACTTATAAATTATAGATATATCTAAACGAAACACATATAGGTTACTACGATACTAGAAAAGCAAGCAAATAAGACACATCATCATCACCGTCATCACCATGTCGTCATTTATGCTCATAAAATACAATTGTTTGTAGTGTGGCACAGCGTCATAAAATCTAAGACGTGCAGACATAAATAAAATGCACTTTCATAAATATGTGTGGGTATATATATAAAACAGACGCAAGCAAAGCAAAAATGCTCTACTAAGAAAAAATAAGCATATCATTCAGCTGCCTCATAAAATTAACATCATTACAAAAAGATGGCGAAGTCTATATCCCCAAAATAATTTACACATGACTAAATTCTGGTAATAAGTGGTAACATATATTGATTACAATGATCAAAATCAAAGGTTACTCCTATTCGAAGAGCAGGCATACTGAAGTTCATTTTGCATAAAAGCTCAGAGCCTATAACACCGTAAATCATTTTGTACAAAAGCGTAACATCACGTGACCGAATTCTAACGTATAGAACTTGAAGACCTAGCTTGTCCAGTAAGCGTTTATAATGATAAAAGTGCATTCGGCCGAAATATCTGCCATAGACTCTACAAACAAACCGTTGCTGAATAGGTTTTATACGGGCTGTATCCGAAGCACCGGGGAAATTTCATACTATGGAACCAAACTTTGGCCTACGTCTGATGAGGGATGAGAATGAACGATGTATGCATTCTGCATTCACAAAGTTTCGAGTAATGTAAGAGATTAGATTGAACATTTAACTGCAGAACAAACATTATGAATGACATGGGCGCCAAACTAAAACATCAATACCCTTTCCATGCTAGTATCATCACGTTCATTCGAATCGCCATATCTGCACCTCCATAACCCACGCTGGGCGCTACCTCTCATGAGGACCAATACGCTCGCCAGATAGTTACCCATCATTTCCCAAAGTTATGTTAGACTTAGTTTACGTGACAACCGCGAATGTATGCGTACTGTCCCTTGTTTGTGCTGCATAGAGCAACGTGTTTAGCAACCTACAGGGAACGATGATGATCCTTCGCGATCTGCAGAGCAGTGGGGCACGTAGTTCGAGAGTCCCTCCGATTTCTGAATTTTGCAACGCTTGGACTGGCTTTCACGCAGGGGGTTTAATCCTTCGTGGGAAAGCGTCAGTCCCGTAGCTTTCGTCGTCTGCTCGCGTTTCTAGTGAGAGTAGCATATATCCCCAGTATTTCTGGAGGATATTGTTGACAGAACATCATTTTCAAATGCACATATAAGAAGACCAAATTTGTGGAACGTACTGTGAAGTGTTGGAAGTCGTGCTTTTTCGGAAAGTACCAGAAAAAAAAAACAACTTAATGTGAAGTGCACGTACGTACTCAGAGAGTGTACTTCAAGTACAGTGGGCTAGTTAATTCGTCACGAGAAAAATATCACCAGTCCTGTCGTACGTGAGCCTTTTTTATTCGTCCATGTTCAATTCGCGCTATTTTAATCATGTTCAAGTGCAGTACAAGTTTTTTTTTTTTCAAACCTACTTGACGTACTATATACTGAAAGTACTTCCCAACACTAGGTTTAATACGCACACCCTTCTTGTTTTCTGATTTGTTCTTCCGCCTTCTGATTGGCCAACGCCAAAATTTCATTGGCTGCGGAGCAATTACAAGTTGCATAGGGCTCGTCGCCACACACTGCGTTTCAAAAGCTTGGAATAAATCTAGGTAAAAAAAAATAGTTTTATATAGATTAACGTTTAAGATAGCGGGACGGACATTTTCCATTGCTCTCGTCATTGTCGTTGCTTCGTGAACCCTTTACTTCTCGACGATCTTCCCGCTGTTCACTCACATGACGTGATGACTAAATTGGGAGTTGTACTAGACCGATTTTCTTCTCCGCTACAATATTTGTAAAAAAAAAAAAAAAAAAAAACGCCGCAGCTGCACATGCGCGCCGCCAGCCTTGTCTGCATAGTTCAAGGTCTTGTGACGGATAACGGAGCGCTAGCCGGGTGCTTAGCGGGCTGCGGAAAGGTGCACTAACTACAACTCCATATTGACGGCTTGGGGTGAAAACGGAGGTGGGGCACATGAAAGGAAGTCCAATGTACCGGTAAGGAGCCAGCCGGATGAATTGAGAGATTGCCGTCGGAGAGGGCATCAAGGAACTGGCTGGTATTCAAACAAACAAACAAAAAACGTTATGCTGGATATTATTTCTAATTTCAAGAGTGAATGAAATGGAGATGACGGATGTTGCTTCGTACGTACGGATTCATTTTTTTTTTTATTTATAAATACTACGTATTTTAATTTGGAGACCTGGTAGGGGTGAAAAACACTTCAAATATACAGAAAACAACAACCCAACAGCCAACGGTGCCTTGAAATGAACAATGGGCCACAGCTCACAAAAATAATCACAGCCACAGCTCACAAAAATAATACACACTGTGCAAAGGAAAAAATTACGGGTAGTTGTTTAAGCGATTAACAAATTCTGGCAAGCTGCAAGAATGAACCATTTCCTCGGGTAACTTGTTCCACTCATTGACTGTTCGCGGAAAAAATCTATTCTGCAGCTAAACTTAGCGAAGGCTACGCTATTTCGATTTCTGAAAGAATATCTTGGGACCCCCAGTGGTGTTATGTACAAAGATTAATTCAGGTTTACATGACCGGAACTTAGACTGAACATAAACTTCAATCTGTCCACCTTACGTCTATGCGGCAATGTAGGCAAGCCTGCCTGCTCATAAAGGGCTAAGACTGAGTCAAGACGACCATTTTTTTTTAAAGTAAAACGGAGTGCTCTTTTTTGTATATTTTCAAGTAAGGAAATATTCTGTGCAGTGTAGGGATCCCATACGACCGCGGCGTATTTGAGAGTGGAACGAATAAATGTCTTATAAACGGTCACTTTAATATCCACGCTAGCCTGTTTGAAATTTCGACGCAAGTACCATAGTTTCGACAGTGCCTTACGCACTATGTGCGTAATGCACTGTCGACATGAGTATTCCAAAGTAAATCGTTGCTAATTAGAACTCCAAGGTACTTATAAGACGAGACTTTTGCAAGGATATGACTCTCCAATGCGCAATTATAAGTTCGAAGTTTGCGTTTGCGAGTAATCTGCACGTAGACACTTTTTATGGGGTTTGATGACATTTGCCAGGTCGAGCACCATGCCTGAATTTTCGAAGGCAAGTATTGAGTTGAAATTGGTCATTTACATTACGGACTTCAGTGTACAATATGGCGTCGCCGGCAAACAGCGGTAATTTCACAGGAATGTTACGAGTAATGACATTAATGAAAATCAAGAATAAGAGAGGCCCAAGGAACTTTGCGGAACGCCTGGTATTACCGACGCATCTGAAGATCGAGAACCGTCAATTTCAACAAACTGGGATCGTGATTCTAGGTAGCCTCGTAGACAGTTAATTATATGATCATTTCTCAGGATGGTCTGTAATTTTGCAAGCAGCTTAATGTAAGGCACTTTTTCAAAAGCTTTAGATAGATCAAGAAATATTACATCAATTTGATCCGTACGGTTAAGAGAGGTACCAGGCACGTAGCCAGGATTTTGTTTCGGGGCGGGCCCACCCATGACAAAATGCTGTATGAGGGGGAGGGGGGGAGAGGAGGTCCCAGCAAAATGGAAGATTTCGGGGGGGGGGGGGGGGGGGGGGGGCCGGGCACCATGCCCCCCCCCCCCCCCTTTCTACGTGCCTGAGAGGTACTAAACTTATGAATCGTTTCAACGACATTGAATCTTTTCTGAAGATGAATACCCTTGCATATCCTTTGTGGAGCAGTAAGTATTTTAGAATTAAATATTAAAGGGGAAAACAAACAATGTAAGTATTCTAAGAAAAGAGAGCTAAATCTAGTTCCTACTCCTTTATTTTCTCATATCTGAAGCTAAATTTGGATTACAGTCAGTCGTCGCTTTGTGGAATGTGTATTTGATCGAAAATTTCAATGCACTGTGATTGCTCCAAAAACAAAAATACCTATATTTACATTTATAAGTAATTATTGATAGATTATTGCCACACCTAATTAATAACTGTGAGACAAATACTTTTCAAACAAAGAACCGCTCTCTTCAAGTAACAGATCGGCCAGATGTTTCAGGGTATCACCTTTTTGTTTTCTTTTTGCCACTACCGCTATAAACTCTAGTTTTAACACCATGGAAAGGCCTCCAAACGGCTCAATTTGCGCCTAACCGAGCAGGACTGGATTTTAGCTCTTGTTTTTAAACAAACAAGTATATTTTTCGTTTTAGATACCACATTTTTCAGAGTTTAGTCCGCACTCGGTCTCTATCTGCCTTTCTGCCGTAGATCATTTTGGCTGAAAAAGTGTCGGTCCTTAGATAGTCCGCGCCAAGTGCATAGTCCTCAACTTCCTGCACGTCCTGCTCTTATTAAAAATATTATACATTTAGCTTCCTCCCAACTAACTCTGGGTGGTGTCGCGGCAACAAATTCTGAAGGACTCTACACTATCTTATTTACCTTAAAAATGGTTTTACCATCACAAACAGAGTGGCTTCATGTCATCGAGATCAAACTTTGATCACATTGTTCGCTCGTTCGGAGATTTGTGGCACGTCACCCACGGGAGCATCGATATCGAAATCAACAAACACACTATTAGGTCGTATTATCTCGTTGACTATTGTCCAGTGTGAAACAACGTGATGTTAAAAAAATCGTAACGGGCGACAACCGCACTCATAGCGAGCGAATAATGAAAAGACGAACTAAGCGCCATCTTTGCTACACGCAGCGGCTGTTCTCTGAACCGTTGTTGGGAAATCACATCGCAGCGTTCTGCCGCTGGCACTTGTTACCACCATCGGTGCCAAATTTGTATCTTGTCGAGCTCGTTCGCGAGTTGCATAGTGTCTACACGTGGTCCACCATAACCTGGCAAAAAGCGGACGCTATGGCTCTTTTCTGCCATTCAGAGCCTCGGAGCGAAGCTTGTTATGAAACCCGGCGAGTTGGGGAAGGGTTGTTTTTTAGAAGTGTTGAAGCAGTCCGCGGTGATAGAGGAAAACGGTATCGCCCGAACTTTCTGATGCCTATGCCAAAGCACAGGAAATCGCAATTTGGAATCGAAACGGTTCCCTCTCGCTCTCGACTGAGCACCGAAATGGCGGCGCTCACAAGGAAATCGGGGAATCAGCCACGTAGACAGGAGGGCGGTCCATGGGGCCCGCCCCCCCCCCCCCCCGAAATCCTCTATTTTGCTGGGACCTCGTGTCCCCCCTCCCCCTCATACAGCATTTTGTCATAAGCGGGCGCCCCCCCCCCCCCCCCCCCCCCCCGAAACAAAATCCTGGCTACGTGCCTGCAGGGAATGTAGTGCCGACACTTTAAGGCTTACTGGAGAGACGTTTCATACAACTTTTCTGCCAGATGCCACTCCAATTCTGAGACAGAAAAGGAAAGGGCGGATCCTAACCCTAGGTTCAATGTCCTGACTTTCAAAATCCACTGACGCACAATCACGTTTTTTTTATTGATTACATAAAACGTCACGAAACTCTAACTGATTCTCTGTTTATTTTTTTTTTTAAATAACCATAATAAAAAAATATACGCACTCATAGTCATACGGCTTATGTACTATACGAGGGAAACATAAAGAAATATGTGGAGGTTGGGTAGTTTTATTACCGGTATTCAGAATTTTAATCATAAAGCACTCAAAATATTGTCGGTGGAGTGCCCCACGTTTATCTAATTGAGATATCGCCAATTCTAAGCTTTTTTTTTTTTTTTACACAGGTCTAAGAATACCGAACCATTTAATGCCATCTGACAGAAAAAGTGTGATTGACAAACACGGGCCATACATCGAAGTGAAGCGCAATCTTCGTTGAGAAAAAAATGTATATAATATTTCAGATGGTTCTTATTATAGGATATGGGTCATGTGAATGGATATGTTCTTTGTTCAATGGAAACACTAATATTTATGAAATGAGAGGAAAATTAATGTTATCTTTGGCCGTTGAAAGCCATGATTTTTAATCGCTATTCCCCAGTGTAAAGGTTTCGGACAAATTATTAATCTAAGGGAGTAGAAGGGGCCTCTCGGAGTAATTGATGGACCGACTGCGATGTCATAATTATGGGCTTGTTTATAAACCTTTGGCGTCGTCTTTTTTTATTTACTGAGGTTTTAATTTTAAAAATTCAAAAAACAAATTACCATTTTTTTCTGTTAAAAAAATGGTAATTTGTTAAAACAAAGAACTGGAATGGTGGGCATTCCAGTTCTTTGTTTTTATATAGTTTAGTATTTTATCTTAAACTCTGCCCTTTTCATGTGATGGTGCGCACGACCTGGATTTCTTCTCTCGTCCCATAAACTGTTCGAACGACGAACGCCACCTTCCGGCGTTCGCGTTGGAGCACATAGTAGAGGCCACCGTGGTACAGAGTCATTCAGCTAGCTTCATGTCTACTTGCTAATCGGTAACAATAAGGAAACAAAAAAAAAAAAGCAGGGTGACCGTTATACTTTTTGTGGCAGCAATTTGGGATAAATAGATAAAAAAAAAAAACAGTTTGCAGTTGAACTGGGAAAAGTGTACTATGATAACAAACCACCAAAGGCAATTGGGGGGCCCGAAAAAGAAAATCCAACGCGGTAGCGAAAGAAAACGGTCTATATACTCACAAACTCAAAACAGGATTAAAACTTGTTGTTGGCCTAGTTGGTTCATGATGCTTTTTGCGCTTGTCCGTGTCTACTCGCTTGTAATTGTTCCCTGTGTCGCGCAAAAAACCTCTATACTGCATCAAAACAGGATGTTCTACTGCCTGCGGTATGGTGACTTAAATTGTGAAAGTGAACTGACTGAATCAACGCAGCAGAAGTTTAAAATATTGTCTGCCACTCTTTTTATTTTTATTTCTATCTCTACCATTATGGATTTTAACGCTCGATCTCCTGTCTCGGGTTGTCGTCATCATGACAGGATACATGTTTTCTTTTTTCTCTTTACATCCTGAATGGGTATATGACTAATTACTCCATTGTCAAACTTCTTTGTGATACTGCCTTTGATAAAATTCGAAGACAGCAGTTAAATAAAAAGATGAGCGATTTTGTTTTATTCATTTACACGTATATCTGCTGCGCCGTTAGGCATCATGCAGAGGAGCACATGAGTGCGAACATGGAAATTACGTTTCTTTCCACTGTAATGAGTGATAGGGCTAGGGCGCAGGCGAGCTGGTTTACGTTCATGATTTAAGACAACCCTGAGACTGGGAAAACACCAAGGACAAACACGACGAAATCTCACGGTGTTTCTTTAACATATAGAATTGTTGTAATGTGTCGTCTACAGTAAAAAAGTATTTCGTTTCACTATAGTTTTTATTGCAGTAATATTTTCGTATTAAGCCGGCGCAATAAGATAGATTAATATTTAAGATTCTTTTTTTAATCTAAGAACGCTTTTCTCAGGCAACTGGTGTTTGTTTTTTATTCTGCATTATTTAGATATAAACACGCTATTATAAAGACAAGTACTTCCTAAAAACAAATCGTCAAGTCAACATAAACTAGGCAAATCCTTGCATCAAACCGAATTTTTTTTTTTTTTTTTTTTTTGGTGGGGAGGGGGGGACAATTTGTTTATACTGGACTTAAATACAGAGAGCCGTTGTAAAAGGTGTTTCAAACTGTGTTATTTCCGTGCATGCTATTATTTCCCGTCTCAGATATTTCTTTCTTGTCGGAGCCAGACCTTTGTCAAGCCGCAGTGTTGCAGCCTTTTATTCTTTCTCCGAGTCGCCATTGTTTGATCTTGGAGTAAATAGTTTTATTAGCTGATTTCACAATTTTAATCATAAAGCACACCAAATATTGTCGGTGAAATGCTCCACGTCTATTTAAGTGAGATATCGCCCATTCTAGGATTATTAAAACGTGTCTAAGAACACCGCACCATTTATATGCCATCTAACAGAAAAAATATCGGTGACAAACACGGCCGCACATATAGTGAAGCGCCATCTTCGCTAAAAGAATTTATATATTATTTCATATGTCTCTTATTATGGTATATGGGTAGTATGGGTGGATAGGCTGCTTTTCATTTTAATGAAAACCCTAACAGTTATAATATGAGAGAAAAATAAATGTAATCATTGGCCGTTGAAAACCATGATTTACAATCGCTATTCCCCCAGTGTAAGGATTTCGGACGAATTAATAATCTAAGTGGGTAGAGGGGGCCTCTCGGAGTAATGCATGGACTGACTGCGATGTAATAATTATGGGCTTGTTTATACTCTTTTATTTTCTTTATTGAGGTTTTAATTTTAAAATTCAAAAACAAATTGCCATTTCTTCCTGTAAAGTTAAAAAAAAAAAAAACTCTAAACCGAAATTTAGAGCTCACAACACAAAGGTAGAGCGGTAAACGGGACGCTGAAAAACCCTGAAACATCACTCATGCAGAGATATCTCTAACGGTTGGCCGTATTTTTGGAAAAGAAGTGCACGATTGAACACGGCCGGCGAGACAAACCACGTCCCGATTCCCATTCTCTCTCCTCCTCCCTTCGTTCCCTCGATTATACTTCGTTTCAGCTTCGGTCCGAGCGCGGCCGATGTTAGGAGCCGAAGGGCCAATCCAACAGCGAAAGAGGCACAACGTCATGGCGTGCTTTCTGCAGTTGATAGGACCAGCCGCTATTCGCCGTCTCTGTGTGCGCGCTCCTCCGCCGGCTAGTCCTATCAAGCGCAGAGAGCACGCCATGACGGTGCGCTTTTTGCGCTGTTTGATTGGCCCTTTGGCTCATAACATCGGCCGCGCTCGGACCGAAGCTGAAACGAAGTATAGGTAAACCGAAGCGAGGAGGAGAGAACCGATTCCGCTTCCCCTTATCCTCTAGTGTTCCAGGAGGATCGTGACGTCACAGCCTTCGCTTGATCGCGCCCTTCTTTTACAAAAATACGGCCATCCGTTTGAGATATCGATGTAGGAGTGTTGTTTAGGAGTTCGTAGACTCCCGTTCAACGCTCCTTAGAGCGTATTCCGCGAAATCCTAATTTCGGCTCAGTATCCTTTTAATTAAAAACATCAGTCACCTAACCGGAAAACAAAAAAAAAAAAAAAAACGAAGGTCCTCACAACGTGAGCATTGGTAAAAGCAATAAGAAAACAATATACGAACGTTTTACTTGTATGAAACAAAAATGTTATTAAAAGTACATTTACTTGTATGAAACAAAAATGTAATTAAAAGTGTACATTTACATGTATAAAACAAAAATGTTATCAAAAGTAAATTAAAAGCTTCAGTCATCTGGCCGGAAGAAAAAATCGAAGGTCCTCACAACGTTAGTTTTTTTGCTAAAAGCAATACGAAAATAATATACGAGCTTTTTACTTTTATGTAACAAAAATTTCTTTAAAAGTACACTTTAGCATAGTTTAAATACTGTGAACGACTTATTTGTCGGGTGCTCAAAATTTCGTGATTTAGGTCAAAGCCGTCCTGGATTTCTTGTTTCGTCCCATAACCTGTTCGAATGCCGAACGCCACCTTCCGGCGTTCGCGTTCGAGCACATAGTAGAGGCCACCGTAATATGAAGTCATTGCGCTTGCTTTTTGTCTACTCGCTAATCGGCAACTAAAAGGAAAAAAAAAAAAAAAACAGGATGACTTTATGCGTTATACTTTTCGTGGCAGCAATTTTGGGATAAATCGATACAGGACAGTTTGCAGGTGAACTTGGGAAAGTGTACCGTGAGAACAAACCACCAAAGGCAAAAGGGGAACGAAAAAGAAAATCCAAAACTGAGCGAAAGAAAAAAAAAAAGGTCAATATACTCACAAGCTCAAAACAGGATGTTCTACTGCCTACGGTCTGGTGACTTTGAGAAAGTGAAATGACTGAATAAACGAAGCAGAAGTTTCAAATATTGTCTGCCACTCTTTTTATTTTTATTTCTATCTCTACCATTATGGATTTTATCGTCCGATCTCCTGTCTCGGGTTGTTGTCATCATGATAGGATATGTATTTTCTTTTTTTCATTGTACGTCCTGGATGGGCATAAAACTAATTACTCCCTTGTCAAAGTTCTGTGTGATATTGCCTTTGATGAAATTCGAAAGCGACGCTAAAATAAAACGAGAGGCGTTTTTATTTATTTATTTATTTCGCCGTTCGGTATCATGCAGAGGAGTAAATGAGTGCGAACATGGAAATTGCACGTTTCCTTCAACAATCTTCCTTTGTATTATTTTGAATTGTTGTAATATGTCGTATGCAGTAAGAAAGTATTTATTTTCACTAAAGTTTTACTATCGCAATATTTTCATATTAAGCGGGCGCAGTGAGATAGATTTATATTTAACTGATTTTCTTTAAACTAAGAACGGTTTTCTCAAGCGACTGAATGGTGTTTGTTTCATATTCTTAATTAATTTGATATCATCACGCAGTCACAAAGACAAATAATTCCTAGAAACAAAATCGTCCAGTCAGCCTGAAATTGCTGCGTCTTTGTTTTGGCCCCAGATTTTTGTTTTGTTTCATTGAGCAATGCGTTTATACTGTACTTAAAAACAGAGAGTCGTTGTAAAAGTTGTTTCCAAGTTCGTTATTTCCGTGCAAGGTATTATTTCCCTGTCTATATATATATATATATATATATATATATATATGTTGTTATTATTATTGTTGCAGGGACTTTGTTAAACTGCAGTGTTGCACCTTTTCCTCCCTTATCCAAGCCGCAATGATTAGCTCTTGGTGTAAATAAGTTCAAAGGAATTTAATGGCATATTTCTCAAGAGGCTTGAACTGGTACTGTCAGGGACGACGTTTGCAACCGGATAGAAACATTTATTCAAGAGAACGAGATATTCATTTTAGCTGGAAATGAATTTATTCTTGCGTAAATCTCCTCCTTGGAGGCTTCCCCTTAATTATTATATTAAGCAACCCAGATAATTAGTTCCGCACTCTTTCACATCGGTCATACAACGTCCCTGAACATTGCCACCGCCGTCATACTTGCACGTGTAAGTTCCTTCACGTATCTACCATTGTTGAGGATAATGCCCCCGCGGCTGTATAGTGTTTGCTCATGTTGAACCGTTTGTCCTGCCCTCGTACCTCTCAATTTGTTTCGACTATATGAAATAGCAACAGGGCAAGAATCAAGGTAAACAATATGCTAAACGACGCTCGCGTTCTTGCAGAAAATCAGACTGGCGCCAACAATAAAATAAGAGTAGCAAAACATTTTTTTTTTCGTTTTTTCTCAAAGTAAAATTTGAGTTAGCGCCATCTCTGCCCACATAAAAGGTCAAAAATCTCTCTTGATAAAGCTCTGGTGAGATCACACATTCTAAAAGATTATTAGTTCCCGGTGCGCGGTTTTTATGTCTCTTTTGTGATTGGGAGGATGCAATGTGATTGATAGAGGTGCTTGTTTATGGTAACAGAGTAATTACGATGTTTTTTCTTTCTTAATTCGCCTGCTTATCCGAGTGTGAAATATATATAGGGGATAAAGTGTGCTGCATTTATGCGTTACTGATAGTTATTATATTGTTGTTTTTAAATACATAGGCCCATTCAAAAGACCTGCACTGTGCCCTAAATAAATAAAATAAACAGCAAAAGCCGAAAACAATAAATAACAAGAAAAAACAAATTTAAAAGCTTGGGGCCCCAGGCGCCATGCCTTTGAAAACAATAAATTGTATTTTATGACGCGCAAATTGCGCCATGCTGGTAAGCTCTAGCAAATCAGCCTGTTTGCAATGAAACTGTTTGGTTCAAGTTCTTTGGCAGAAATTATTTAATAATAAAATCAGTAGTTGTGTCTCCAAACTATATTATCCGTGTCATTACAGGGCTTCTCAGTATAAAGGCATTAGTGTTTATAACAGCACAGGTTATATTTCCTGCATTAACTCAGCATAAACCGAAATTGAGAAAGAACTTGCAGCTTTCTGAGCACCTTAATTACTTTGCTTAAACACGTTCCAGAGCATCTGAAAATCAAAAAATTCTTCACGACCCCATTTTGCTAGAGTATGCAACCAGAAAGCGTAATAAAAAAAATTAGAAACAATATAATTAATTTACAATGAAAATACGATTTCATCAATGTTGCGTCTGGTGCCGAAAATACGTATCAGAGTAGAGTTACTTGTTAGTACGTTAAAAATGACCGCGTTGCTGAGGTTCGTTACCATCCTGAAATAGTAACGAAATGCCGTTACCGCTAGTTACAAAAACTAACGAACGTTGCTTTTGCTTTAGATGGAATTCCAATCTTTGTCAGCGATATGCTGCGGTTACGAACTTCGACAGCACTAAGAAATTCGCAAAGCGATTTCACCTTTTTTTATTTGTCAAATTAGTAGAATGGGTCGCGAGGGCGAGTTGCACCTTTAAAGGGATCGAAAACGCGACTATTTTAATGAAAACTAAGGAGTAACCGGTGGCGTCATTTGATAGACAGTGCCGTTTAATAGTAAGGAAATGACATAACTCGTCAGCCATTTGGGACTCTAACAAGTACGTTAGTACGGTACTGGAAAACCTAACGCGAAAGATCCAAGACTGATTTTATACACAAAACCGCTATGCTGTTTCTGTAATTCCACTAGATTTGGATTGATTTCAACGGCATCAAAATGTTTTCTCGGGTGGATAAACACGAAAACCTTGCAGCTCTGAGACTAGCTGTAGAGCCCTGTAACCGTGCCTTCTTAGGTGTTGCCCGCCTCTTGCGCCTTACTGCATATTTAACGCCCTGTTTACACAAGTTACACGATACTGCGCACATATAAACACCGCTAGATGTCTTCTCGACGCGCTTCGGCTATGGAGCGTTCGTTGCATTGCTGGTCCCTCCACGAAAAGTACGTTCGAGGAATCCCCTAGGCGCCCGGACAGTGGAGAGTCCGTCTACTCACCGTGTGCCGAAAGGTCGGGAAACGTCGCAGCACGATACCTCCACCGAATCGGACGGCGTCGTTCCGGAAGTTTGCTTGTTACACGGAATGCCGGTCGACTCGAACTTGTCTGTCTTGCCCATCCTTCCCTCTTTCTCTCTTTTTTCTTTCCTTCTCTCCGTTCTTTGCTCTTCCCTCTCTCTCTCTCTTTCTCTCTCTCTGCGGAGCTTCAGGTCGGCATTTGAGTTTCCAGCTGCTCGATCAAGGTCACGTGGTTTACGAGCCGCGTTGTTCTGCTCGCCGCACGGTAACGGACGCACGCGCTCGAGTAACCAGGCAATAAAACTTTGGTTGGGGCTAGTTGGTTCATATCGATTAAAAGGTTAAAAGTTGGAAGTTGGTGCCTGTCCGTGTCGTACGTGTGTCCTTTTTCGTCCTGTTTGTTTGCGGATTTTAACTTTTTAATCGAGTAACCCAGCTCGCAGGGAGGTGTCCGCCATTACATTGCGAAGGGTCTCCATGTTACGAGTTGCCGCCTCTTAAACCCGCGCTTGCTCTGACGCAGGTGCTGCCGTTGCGGCCGCCGCCGTTCGTCGAGCACACACGGGACACCCCACACTTACGTCAGGTTTGCGTGATTGGAGCGCAACAACCACTCGTGCGTCGGAGTAAGTGTGTGTGCGTGTGTGCGTCTGTCTGGCAGCTGCTGTGAATCCATGCGGCGGAGACAGCGAGCTCGTCGGGCAACTTTTGGTATTGACGGTTTTTGTTTTTGGAATTCTGCTTTGCGCATTATTTGTTTTTGTTTCGGAAGCTTCCGCCCTTTCTCCCTTCTGTCTGGCGGAAACTTGAGAAAGTGCGGCGCGCAGGAATCGCGGTGCAGCTACCGTAACGGAATCAGTGTTTAGGCCTTGTCTTTCTTTCCATTCAACAATCATTCAAAGTGTTGACTACTTGTGCAGTCAACCTTGTTACACCCCTCACTTACGGTCGGATATCTAAAATAGTTTATATTTATTTGCTTATTCACATACAGAAGTTGAACAGTTCCTTCGAGCAAAATAGCCTTTTTATATTATATGTCTTTCGGCATCTTCATTCTTATTTACATATTCTGTATTTTTTCTTCGCCGGTGTTAAAAACAGGATTGCGGTCATTCATTCTATGTGTACCTCTGGTGCTTTCGCCGTTTTTACTTTCAGTGAGCTTTCAGTGATCACAACACTGATTCAGTTTCTCCGCTAAATCTAGCGGGGAAAATGTTCTCATAACTTCATGTCACGTGACACCTACACGCCAATAGTTTCCCCGCTACATTTAGCGGGAAAATTGACGTCACGTGGCCTACACGTAAATTCAGTGTACCCTCTACCCGTCATTCCTCACACTCTGCGGACGGGTGTAGCATCCTTGCCTCGGTGGCTCTTTCCCCGTCCCGAATGCCACGAGCCGCTTACCCCGTATGTCAGGATCCTCGAAATCAAAATCCCCGTCTTACCTCTCCCCGGGTCTCACGATCCCCGCAACTAACTTCCCCCGTAACGCCAGTACTTCCCTCGCTTTCATCTCTTCTGTTACTCTGATTTTTGATCTAACCGCAGTAAAAAAAAAAAAAAAAAAAACGGTTAAAGTGCACGCGAGCTGGTGTAAGTAATACATAGGGTTCCGCATTTTCGGTTTTCTATATCTTCAAAGATTTGAGTACTTTTTTCGGTATTTATTTTAAAATTCAATTTTCGGTTTTTTTTTTTTTTTGTCTGTGTATATGTATGCCCACAAAAGTTTACCTTTTTTGTTTTTCGGTGAATATAAAATAAACACCAACGGACACCGGATCAGATGATCCTTGTAGCTCCGATATTTATGATGAATCAAAGAATAACAGCACAGATACATTGAAAAAGATATGGACACTCTTGGCAAATGGGTGCAACTGTAAAAGAAACAACAAAAAAACACAGAAGTACAAACAAGTCAGATACGAAGCCTATGCCCAAAAAACATGGAACTTCACCTTCTGTACATCAGGATTACGTTAGCTTATTATAGTAAGCACACATGTACTTTCCCAGGCTCTCGTTGATCCGCACTCTTTATTTCATGTTAATCTGACCCTGAGCTTCCAGAATAGCACTGGGCACTGGCAGGCTAAGGAGATGTAGCGCTGCCTGAGCCAAAATAGGCCAATCAAACCTGACCGCCAAAAGAGGCACGGTGCGACGCTTTGAAGCACAATATATTTCGTGTACTCACTAAACTGTGGCTGCAGAGCTTGCATCCAGCCAGTTTCCCTTACAACAAGTTTGAAAACAGGCTCGTACATGGCGAAGTCATGGGGCATTTCGGACTTCACGTTGCGATCGATGATGCACACATTAAACCATAACGTCGTGATGGCATCCCTGTATCCCATACATTCGGACACGTTTCAATGGACGCTGTTGTTCTACTTTTTCGTTATGGCTCGGCAGTACGACTGGAAGGTCCAAGTGGCCTTTTTCGGTTAACAACGAATTTTAGAAAATGAATTCGAGGTACTTTTATCGGTTCAAACCGAAAACACCGAACCTACAAACTGACCTTTTTCGGTTAAAACCGAATTTCCGAAAATGGATTCGGCGTACCTTTATCGGTTTTTATCGGTTTAAACCGAAAACTCCGAACCCTAGTTATGCATGATGATTGAAACCTGAGACCTTGTGTGGGGTGAATTTAGGAGTGAGAGGGGGTGCGTTGCTTCGCAGAGTTGTTTGCCATGTTGGGTTCAGTATCATAATTAGGGGGGGGGGGGGGGGGAGGGGGGGGGGGCATTGTTGGCGACTTTGTGTGATTCATGGATCAGTTGAGGGGAAGGGGGTAGGGGGTGAAGCTAAATATGGTCATTGTGTGTCTCCCAGTACTTCTGATACATTGTCTGTTTCGAAATCCTTCCGCCTGCGGTGGTGATAACCTTGTGTTTCTGTCTATGGTGGGCCCCGTGTACTGGGTGAAGATGGGAATTCCTTTTTTGTCCTTTATGTACTGTTTGAGATTCGGTGTACTGTTTCTGGTTTGGTGATCATCCGTTGTTGTGGTGGCGACGTTCGTGGGAGGGGTATATAAAGCGTAGAAGCAATAAATTTCTGAGCTGAGTTTGAAACGTTGTCTGTCTCTTTTTCTTCCTCCTTCACGAGTTTCCGTTTTTCAAACCACATTTTCGGGTTTCAATCATCATGTATAACTAGACGCAGCGTTTTTTTCGCAGCAACTGAGGGTCAATTTGACACTCGCCAAGATTGCAGAATTGCAACGTGTTCATTTACATAAACTGCATTCTTCTCCCAAACACATCACCACAACTTAAATTCCGCAAAATCGCTGCGTAAACTTCAATACTCCTCAAGGTTCAGCTGCCGGTTTGAAAGACGTTCCTTGAGCATCTTAATGGCTTCGTCTTTACTGTCCCACTTCTGCCGCATTCGTGCTTGGTGGCCGTTGGAAACCTGGAGGAGTGCGGCTCTGCTCGCAGCCTCGTCCCGTTTGATTAGCTCCACGAAAGTGACGGCATTAGGATGTGCTTTCCCGAGGGCGTTGTTGCATTTTCTGTAAGTAGAAATCAAAATATTTTACTTCAGAGCTGCCCAATTTTTGAAATACAAGATTTACTTGACGGTGCCAGGCGTCCTTCAAGTTGTTGGTCCAGGCTCCGGTGCTCTGGTGGTGGTTCTACTGACTGATGTCATACTTTCCGAGCAGACATGTGTCCTCGAAGTAGAGGATGAGCCGTGGTATTCCGGGGGTCGGTGGTGCCGTCGCTTTCAAGCTCCGCCAAGTGATGCGCACGCATGTCAGCGGTACGAAAGTAAGACTGACCGTCTGACGGACATACGTGGTTACCATGGCATCTTCCTGGTACGCTTTACCAAGATTAAGTTCCTGCACTTTTCGCTAGATTGCCTTGGCGAAGTCGAAATGGCAGCTACGGTGCCAAACGCGAGGTAACACGAACATAAACGTCTGGATCAGTGCCAGTTCAAAGTCCGTGTGTACAAAGCTGAGTGAGAGAGGTTTACGAAGAGCGTCCAACGCAGTCTTGAAGTTTGCGAACGCAGTGACATACACTTTCCGAGACTTCCTAGGCAGAAGGAAGTGCGCAATGTTAAAACTCGCTCCATGTTTGAAGGCGCTGATCGTGACTACTTGATGAACAAAAATGGACAGGAGAACAACGTACCATCGATGAACACATCGTCAGCTCCTAAAAAGTAATTTGGACAGTGCCTCTTTTGTGCCATAGCAAAGAATGCGCCCTGAGCTTGTGGTGATGTCGAACAGCAGAAAGCTACGCTTACCGAGAGTCTCCGTGTGCAATACCCCCAGGTTTATCTCGGATAGATCCTTCGGCAGATTGTACTGCTGTTTCCTCTTCCCTTTCTGCGTCTGTAAGTATTCAAGCTCCATCTCCAGCAGCAGGGTCACAACTGGGAGGCATTCCCTGTTGAAAGCTTCTTAAATGCAAATGTAGCCTGACCTTCAAGACTTGAAAACTATGCCTAAAACTAAGCCTGACCTTCAAGACTGGAAACACATGACTTCAAGACTTGAAGTCATGTGTTTAACTCTCTGACCTCAATATCCAAACTATGATTAAGACCTACTCCGTCAACTGATCTTCACACGCTTCTACTGTCTGACCTCAATATCCAAACAATGCTTAAGACCGAACCCGTCAACTGATCTTGGCCCGGTATGGTCAAGCGATAATGAGGCGACGGTATACGGGGAATCGATAGGGGGCTCCTTTTGCGTGGATTGTTGACAGCCGGGGATCTTGAAGGTGGCGAAGATAACTCTGGGGAGACGCAGTGTCAGTTTTGAGACGGGGGCTTCCATGACACTTCGTTCCTCCGAAATGATTAAGAACTACCGATGCCTAGTGAAGATTTTTCATTTTATAACTCTAGGGAGAGCACGCGACCTTCGCGGGCACATTGAGAACAAAATAAGCTATTGCTAATATAATTCGTCACTTCCTTTAGTAAGAGATATAGACAAATAAAGAGAGAGAAGAATAAATAAACAGCCACATGGCAGGACTAGTATGAACACTGATCCAGTAACAAATAAAAAAATCGTGGATAAGGTAACGTTCTGTTTTTAGGACGTTATATACAAGCACGCGCTGGGAGGAAGAGGGAGGGGAGGGCTTGTCTGTGTCGTGGCTAGATGAGGTCAGTGCAGAACACAGTCGCCGATGCCGCGGCAAACCCGGATCGTAGCAACCCGTACACGGGAAACGATGCACTCTTTTGTTAGTTGTTTAGGGGTAAAAATCTGTCCAACGTTGACATAAACGAGTGGAGCAGGGGCGAACAGGTCGATATTTTACGTTAAAAAAAACTCAGACTGAATAATTTTCAGAACATATAATTGAATGATTTATTAAAAATTAATTGAATTGCAGCAAGCATAACAGCATAAAAAATGTAATTGAAGTGTCAAAATGTAAAATAAAATGTAATTGATTTCAAATGATCAGTTATTTGTAACTCGTTACATACAAGAGTGCTAGCGCGATATGTTCTTTCGGTAACCTGCAACATCCATTTTCTAATAAGCCAATTAAATTCAGTTAAACTACTAGCAGTTTCATTTGTTTCTTTTTCTCAAGCCAGAGGTTTTATTTTTTTCTTCTCTCTCTCCCTCTTTGACTTTGCATTCTCCCATTTGTTTCCGAAGAAACCTATTGTGGGATCGGTGACGGAGAAAGTAGATGCCGTTTTGAACAGCTTTGAAAATATGCTCTCTGGTGGAAACACCGCATCGGCCACTGGCCGAGTTATCTCTGAATCTTCGAATGCCGTCTCTAGTGAATACAAAGTCATACTTCCACGTTTGCCAACCGGTAACCTCGTCCCCGATTCCGTATTTCTCCACGCCTAGTGTACTGCTGGGCCTTACACAGTCTCGGACTTGCGAGACGTTCTAAATGATGTAACCGACCTGAAATATATCAAAGCTACCGAACAATTTCAGAAGAGCCGTTGGTGGATGGTAACGTGCGTCAACGCTCTTGCGAAAGAAACACTTTGCCTCCGTGGTGAGCTCCTCGTGAAAGGCAAAAAATGCACTTTTTTTATCCTAACACTCAAAAACTGAAGATCAAGCTCCTTTTGTTTCCAGACTACCTCGAAGACAGACAAATCGTCGAAGCTCTGGCGTCTTTTGACAAAGTGCGAATCATCTGCCTAGAGAAGTGGAGTTGCCCAGGTATGGAGCACATGGACACCCTAAACAGGGAGGTAAAAGTGACCCTACACGAAGTATAATAGCGGCAGAGATGATCCCCCACCTACTAAAAGTGTACGGATGTCAAACTCTTGTTCTTGTCCCAGGAAGACCTCCCTCAGGCCTCAGATACAACAAGATAGGGCACGTTCGTCGGCAGTACGGAACACCGCGCTGCTTTAAATGTGGACGCTGGGTCATACCGTGGATTCCTGCGTCAGAACTTACGCCAGTAAGCTACGTGGGGTTGTGTCACAAGACTCTGAGGAGCAGGCTAAGCTCTCAATGGATGCCTCAGAGGTTGTCGATGCCTCGGGACCCGCTCTCCCCTCCACATCGTTCATGAACCTCGACGAAGGTGAGGACCCTACATCAGAGAACAACTCCAGTCTAAACTAAAGTGACCCTGGACTCCCACCAAAGCACACTTCTCCACCTGTTGAGGATGACGTGAAGTTTTTCAACAACAACGGTCGTCGAGGAAGAAGCTGAACCGTGCGAAGAAGTCACCACTGCCATCAGCGAAGGTGCACCGACAGCCATTGAGAAAGAAGACTTTCCAAAGCTGCAGGTTGCTTCAGAAGGACTTGACATTCAGACGGACTCCGCGCTGGTAGAATAGGGACCTGCTCCACGGTTCATAAAAGACCGAAAAAAGATAGTCCCTAGGCACGGACCATATACCCTAAACAAGGTAGCCATAAGGCACATGAAAAGATCCAGGGTGTGGACTTCAACTCTGTTTTAAGGTAGTACCATAGACTTCGCCCAGCCTGTGCATTTTACCACCTTAAATGTAAAAGCCTTAAGGTCTATAAGGAAACAGTACTAACCCTTAAGGGTCTAAAACACGGGCATATAGATGTAGCCGCCGTACAGAAAACTAAATTATCAGCAGATGAGGACATTGCAGGATCTCTAAAACCCTTCAGGGCTCTCGAGATTCTGCAATGTCATCATCTTCTGAAATATGAGTAAGTCACGCAGTGGGCCTCTCTGCTGGTTGTTAACCTTAGATGTACACGGGAGCTGTTAACCTTACACAGGAGCTGTTAGCCTTAGATGTAATCATGCCGTTTTCATGTAGAGTGATTTGCCGTTGAAAATTTGTTTTTCAAGCGAAGTGGCACGAGACCTTCGTCACTCGGAGGGTAAACAAACTTCATGGAATATAAGCAAGTATTTGATCAGGATCGATAGTCCCTGTCGCACCTTCGGTAGGTTGACCAGTTGACATCAGCCCTATTTACCACGTACGTCCGACCGAACTTCAAGACAATTGATCAGGTGCGTCCGACACACACGCAGGCACTGAGCGAGTCGCTTCCGCTGCAGTCGATGCCTCCTTTGGTGTAGCATTGTGTAGGGGGGCTCGTAGGACTGACAATTCTACAATGTTTCAAAAGTCCGATTCACACCCAGTAACAAGTATGTGACATTCGCATCCTCTCCAAAAACACCGCAGCGGGAAAACCCTTACAAGGACGATCACACTGCCCAGCAGAGAGCGAGTATCGACGAGCACACTTTACGCGTACTACGCTTTGGGCCACTCGTGACACTTATGTAAACAGTTTTATTTTACCACTTACCTTGGTTGCCATGCATCGGTGGTTTGAAGCCTTCGCCGGTGGAATCTTTAGAGCAAACCATCGCGTAAATCAGATCTCAACTTCGAGATCCCCTCTTTCCTCAGCGCGTTGACCGCTGAATATCGGTGAAAACTGACTTCCACCTAGGTGTAACAGGTATTCCACTGAGGCAATGAACAGTATGGGACCATTTTTTGTTGAAATTGCTTTCACAATAATACTGTACGAGGCAATAAACGCGATATTCTGCAGGTTCTTGACCGTGACCGATGGGGCAGCCGTTTTCCCATCCACACATTGATGATGATGATGATAACGCGACAGTAGCGCCACCTTTAGTTTGACCTCGAGGCGAATACTAGGGTTTATGTCAATATAAAACTGTAAAATAAACTGCAGTTAGAGTTTACGATAATTTTTTTCTTGCATCGTTTTTGGTGATCAGATGGATCGATTAATCAACCTGCTGTGTTTAAAAACGTATACAATATTAAGGAATTAATTTTTTGTAGCTACAGTGATTTAAATCAAATTAATTTGTTTAAACCAGATGCATTTATTTAACTATTTTTTTATGAAAAATATCGTGTTTTTTTTTCTAATTTTGGCGTTGAGGCGCTGAACATGAAGAAACATCATCGTAGGCATCCAGTGCTACCGCGCAGGCAGGCTTTGCAGAATACGGAGACAACCAATCGAGGCGAACAATAGTGGGATCCCAACGCATTATAAAGCTCAGAATAACATTCGGCCGGTATGCGAAACGTCAAGTGCATTATCCACACGCACATTGCATTTTTATGGTTTATAGTATACCGATAGGGTTCATATATACTAACTCAAAAGGAAAAGATCAGTCATTTTTCGATGCATTCTGACTGCCGCAAGCAGCGAAGCATGTAGGCAGACCTGTGGAGTCCCGCACATGGTTACCAACTAGCTTTACGTCTTATTCGATAAATTTTAGGGTCTTCCCAAGGACCGATCCACGTACTTACCGGTGGAAAGATATTCGCTTTCCTTTCGAAGCTTTCTTTTTGCATAGCGCGCAGGCGTACGGCATCGCGTCAACGCAAAACTAAACCAGATGAGCGGTTTCGCTCTATGGTTTTGATAGGCGCGCCCCGGGAATACGAAACCGCGCAACCACCAGATTTCCGAGATTTCGACAGAAGGGAAGTCAATGAAGCGTAATGAGTTTATTGCTTTTCATAAGCGTGAGAATAGCTCAGAATTCAGTTTACAACGTTAAATGATCACTGTTTACTTTGCTGAGAGTTTTTAGTCTTCGCGATTACCATTCCGACTGTCGTCCTTCAGCTGGCTCATGTTCTGTCGCGCTCTTTCGCGATTTTTTCACTCGGGACTCCAGATGTCGGCGCACAAGATTTTCCACTCCTCCTCAGCCACCTCTAGCCCCCGAGTATACCAAGCTTCATCGTTCCCTGGGATCTTTGGATTGTTCGCCGCGATTGACTCTCTTCTTGTTCTGCGAGGAAGGGGATTCATATAATTTTAATGGGTTAGCATTAGTGCCCTAGTACATGCGCTAACCTTGGACTGGTTTGGAGCACACGTATTCAAAGTTCGCAATGTCGACACGGGATGGCGCCAAAACTCCACTGGCTGTGGAGTCTGGCTATCATCCTCTGAAACCCCCGACAGATGGCGGCGGGCTGCATATTTCGAGAGGCTAGACGATAGAACACATAGGAACGAAGGCCGCACTGGATGTGGAGGTTTTATAAAGATCGATGCCGAGACGTAACACCTACCAAACAAAGGTCACCGGCGACATATCACTGGGGTGCGTAGCACATCCCCGCTTCGCCCCCCCCCCCCCCCCCCCCCCCCCTTCGCAGCGACTGTCTGCGGATGGCTCATTACAAAAGATAGAAACACGATAGCGTTATCGGGCCTCGCATTCACTTGTCATGTCGCCTTCGCGTTCACTTCTCATGATCTTCCTGCCGGTGAGCAGGAAGTGCGGCTGGCATGACCTAGTCAGTCGCGTGTCTGCAGCACGCAACCGAATGGTCGTGAGTTAGAAACCCGCCTAAAATTCTAGTTTATTTAAGGCAAATTAAGTACTTTAATATGTGAAATAATTTGAGACATGCGACGACATTTAATTCTTATTACATGTCATGGTCTTAATCACTTTAATTCCACGCGTCACGTCACGTTTCAAGTGAGCGTTTTGAGTAGTTTGAAATTCTTACGCCAGGGCATGTGGCTGTGACGTTATGACCTTATCGACCAATCAGGAATTTGCCGTCACGCCGCCGACGCCGGCTTTTCTGCCACGCCACCGAGACAGACTTTTCTGTGAAACGAGCTTCTTAACACTGTCCCGTTAAAATGTTAACCCACCTTAACCCAACCGTACGCGCCGCTCCACGGCGCCCCGCCGGCTTCCCTAGTACGCCGTAGCGCTGCTGTCTCCCACTGCACCTTGGTTGCTAGGTGTTACGTCACGCCGTCGCTCTCTATAACCAGCCAATCCTGTGCAGCCGCCGTTGCTATGCGTCCTATCGCCTAACCTCTCGAAATAAGCGGCCAGGGTGCGGTTGCGCGCTTTGGACGTCCTCGGAAGCCCCTGCCGCCGGCTTTGGAGACCTGTGGACTCACACAGGCTGTGGTTCTGTTCTTCAGCCTGCCCCGCCGTTTTTGACGCGCAGTTATCGTGTCAAGCGCACGTTGCCGTCGTGTCAGTATGCACAAGGTGTATTCACAGTAATGAAATGACTGACGTTTTCCGCGCATGTAGCGCATGTTCTTCATGCACGCGCTAAGTGACCTAATCTGCTTGCACCAGGGAGAACAGGGTTTTCGGGAATGTACAATTCGGGAGAAAGTGCTGAGAGGCTGCATGCACCATGATTTGTTAGATATAACCTCTGCACCAAATGTCACGCATTTCTTCGAGAATCAGGGTAACGGCAGCAGCAAGTTCGGCCCATTTTTTATTTATATTTTCTTTTTTATACACTCAAGATTAGTAAGGATCTCATATATTTCACTTTCTTTTTTTCGAGGCGGAATCTGAACATTAGAGGAGGATACATATATTTTTCCCGAGATCCTACATAGTACCAGCATAATTTTTAATATATGCCTTGCCAATCTAACATTTCATTTTATTTCCGTGCATGAATGCGCTGACGATAATAATCCCTGGAGAACGGGAAGAAGGGAGACAAATGACAAACACAAATATCCAAACACAGCTAGGTGGCTGGTGTGCGACCGAAAATCTCCGCCTGGTCTTGGTATCAAACCGGGGACCTCACCCAGCTGTGTTTCAAAATTTGTGTGTCTTCTGTCCCCCTTGTTCCCGTTCTCAAAGGATTATTATCGTCATTCTAGTGCAGCTCGCTTGGACCTTTGTATTAATTGCATTATCATCATAGCCTTAAAATGCAGGCCGTGTTTTCTTGTTGGTGTTAAACTGGTGGCAACTGATTAAACCCATTTGCTCTACTGACGTCTAATTTCTGATTAGCTCAGCTGATAAAGCGCTCCACTGGAAATGGGCAGGTCCCTGGTTCGATACCAGGACCAGGCGTTAGTTTTTCGGTCGCGCACCAGTCACCTAGCTGTGTTCGGAGATTAGCGTTTGTCCTTTGTCCCCCTTGTTCCCGTTCTTCAGAGATTATTATCGTCATTCTTGTACAGCTCGCTTGCACCCGTGCATTAGTTGCATTATCCTCATGAATGTGCTGTTGATCCATGGAGGCTAATATCAAAAGAATACTTGACTATAGTCATTAACAGCTTAAAGAGTGCAGGGTGCTGCTTAGTATGTTCACGCCTCTAGCTGTGTGATTTGCTCTACGGAGTTCTTGTCGGCAAATAACTTAATTTTCCTGTCTTTGAAGTAATAATATTATGCCCGAGACTCACCGCGTCCCGCGTTGTGTCACGGGAACTTAAGCTGCCAATGATTATAAAGCTTGAGAATCGGCTGATCCTGCAGCTGATGTTTTGCAACCCATCTTAGGAGCCAACCTTCGTCGACGTTTAAATCTGCTGGTAGATATGCACAGCAAACGTCTTCTCGATTCCACCACAAGCCTAACTGTGATTGCAATTATCTGCCAACAATCTATCATCGAAACCGCTATTAATTATCTTCCATCCTCCAGGTATTAAACGCTCCTTAACCGATACACGCAACTGACATCACTCAACAAATTCGACACGCCGGTTAAGCACAACGTTGAACACCATATCACCACTACAGGACCACCAGAATATGCTCGTCCTAGACGTTTGTTTACAGCACGGATTAAGATTGCTAAAGACGAATTCGACCATATGTTAGAAATCAGAATTATTCGACCCCCCAGCAGTCCACGGGCATCTCCACTACATATGGTGCCTCACAGGGAACCCGGCCTCTGGTGACCATGTGGAGATTACTGCGCACTTAACTACGCGACTGTGCCTGACAGGTACCTACTGCCACGCATTGAGGATTTCCCCGCCTCACTGCAAGGATCCACGACCTTTTCTAAGGTGGATTTAGTGAAGGCATAATACCAGATTCCAGTGGCACCAGAAGACATTTCAAAATCAAATATAGAGACACCCTTTGGCCTTTTCGAATACCAAAGCATGTCGTTTGGCTTGAGAAACGCTACACAAACGTTCCAGCGTTTCACTGACACCGTTATTCCCGACCTTCGCTTCTGCTTCGCGTACATTGACCACATTTTTGTTTTTATCGCAAATGAACAAGAGCATAAACAACCTTTTCGTACGATTTTTGATCGCCTGGTGAGCAGCGGCATTATCATCAACAAAGCAAGTGCCTTCGGAGTCCGCGCGATCTAGACTTTTTCGGCCATCATGTTAACAGTCAAGGAATTTCACCCTTGCCCGCTAAGGCAGAAGCTATCGGCAACTTTCTACTGCCGTCATGCATGCGGAAACATCGGAAATTTCTTGAGCTAGTTATCGGTTACGAGCGATTTATTCTAAAATGCGCCCATACCCTTCGTCCAAGGACTTATTTAATGCAAGACTGCACGACAGACTTCACACCTCTTGCTTGGACAGACCACACGGCTGATGCTTTCAAACAAATTAATAATAGCTTTCTACGGCCACAATCCTTCTTGACCTTCACCATGATGTTCCAGTAAATATCATGGTTGATGCATCAAACGAGGCCACAGCAGCTGCGTTGCAACAACGTGTAAATAACAGCTGGCAACCCTTGGCATTTTTTTTTAAAAAGCTCCTACCATACGAGAAGAAATACGGTCCCTTTGGGAGGAATAGTTAGCGATCTACCTCGCGCATTAGATCGTCATTTCATCAAAGGTCGTGAGTTCCCCGTATTTACTGACCACAAACCACTTACATTTGCTTTAACATCTGCGAACGACAATCAAATGCCTCGCGAGATTCGTCATACGGCTTTCATATCAGAATTCACCACGGACATTCAGCTCGTAAAAGGGTTAGACAACAGCGTGGCGGACGCGTTGTAATGGCCTCACGATTTCTACAGCCGCCAGCTGTTGACTACCAAGCGCTAGCATTATAACAGGGGGATGATAAAGAGCTCAGAAACCTTCGCGCACATTCGTCTCTTCTTATTTTCGAGGAAATACATCCAACAACTGGCGACGAGGCCGTTACTTGTGAGATGTCGACCGGCTCTCCTAGGCTTTTCCTTCTACCCAGTTTCCGAATGCAAATTGGTGTGTTTTCACGGCTTGTCACATCCAGGGATTCGCGCAACACAACGACTCTTAATTCACAGATTTAAGTGGCCAAACATGAACATGGACACGTGCTTTCCTCCAGTGCCAACGCTCCAGAGTAACCCGGCACACATCTTTGCCCTTTTCCTCCTTTTTCCGCCCCTGACCTCCGACTTGATCACATCCACATAGATATAGTTCGAGCATTGCCACCATAAAATGGCTATACCTACATGCTCAGCTGTATTGACCGATTTACATGTCGGGTCGAAGCCACCCCGATCCACGACATCCGTGCTGAGACAGTTGCCCAAGCTTTCGCCAACCAGATTTGGCGTGCCTTCATACCTAACCACAGATCATGGTCGACAGCCTGAATCTTCTATTTTCCGTGAACTTATGACCATTTTTTAAACTTCAAGAATCCGCACAACGGCATATCACCCCATAGCCAGACATCACGAATTTGACCAGTCATTGGCCAATGGCTGGCAATGGTCCGTTGGCCAGTGGCCAGACAGTGGCCATTCATCGGCTAATGGTCGGCAGATGATGGCCAGAGAGAGGCCAGCCATCGGCCGATGGCTGGCCACTGTCTGGCCACTGGCCAAAGAACCATTGCCAGCCATTGGCCAATGATTGGCCAAATCTGTGCTGTTTGTGGAAAGATTTTACCGTTCCCTCAAAACTTCACTGCAAACAGAAGAAGCAGAAGCTGGCTGAACTTCCGCAACTCCAATTGTTCTTCTCGGTCTACGCACAGCTTTGAAGACTGACATCGGCTGCAGCCCAGCTGAGCTGCTCTAAGGAACGACCCTACGCTTACCAGGCGAATTTTTCGGCGATGGGTCAGAACAGCCAGCACCGGATTCAACAAGCTATGTACAGAAAGTGAAACTGGTTATACGCTACATCCGTCCCACACCTCCGCGCTAACAGCAACGCTCACCCATGCATGTATCAAGTGACCTACTCATATGCACACACGTGTTCGTTCGTTGCGACCGCTGTGCGAAAACCATTTCAACAGCCTTACGACGGTCCATACCGAATTATAGCTCGGGATCGTAATTTTCACTCTAGACGTCAAAGGCCAACACCGAACCGTGTTTATTGACCGCTTGAAACTAGCCTATTAAGAATACATTAACCTAGGATAAATCAGCCCTGAGCATATTTATGATTTCCTAAAAAACATGTCTCCGCCCAGCAACAAGTGCTGCGACATTCAAACGGAACACCAACACAACGAAGTTGCCATGTCCGTTTCTGCTTCCACACAGCTGAACAGCATGACCATATCCCCTTGTGGAAGTTTTGTTGAGTGGGGGGAGCTACTCTAGCGTGCCTGTAAAAATAAATAGAGTAAGATAAAAAAAAAAACAGAGCGCGAACACAGGACCTTGGAGCTCGGGCTACGCGCTTCTCCCGCGAGACCATATAGAACCAGTACATTTTTTTTTTTATCTTGCCGGTTGTTCACTCAGATAATCTGTCTCCGCAGTACAAATCAATCAACAAGCAATTGTTGCCCGGCCTCTGTTACAGGTAGCTGAGCTGAGTAGCGGCCTTTAAAAAGCTGCGGGCTTGAAGGAGTAAGGCGGGAAGAGTGCAGTGGTTGTGGTTTTCCACGGCGGCATCATAACGGCCTAATGGGTGCTAAAAAAGCTTACTTGGGTAAAGGTGTGCACTGTGCGGGGAGCAAGTCGTCTGCTCCTTGCGCAAGAGTTGCTTTGACGTCAGAACGACTCCGAGCTCTGATTGAAAGGATAGTGGGTAGACCACAATGCTAGATTCCTTGAGTTGCACCCACTTTTTTTTTTTTTTAATCAGCCAGTAAAGAGTTTGGCTTTCTGACATCATAGCAACCCCTGTGCAAGCAGACGAATTTGAACGACGCATTAGTTCTTCAGCATTCCGGATACCCTCCTTGCAGCACACTACCTATGGGGCTGTCACAACACCCTAGGAGCTGGACAGGGTCGACCAACCCCTTAGGGTGCTTGAAACCACGCTTGGAAACCCTCGTTGAATGACAATTCGCCTTCTCGGCGAAGAGTAGTAGGCTATTACAACGGAGCTCCGAAGACGGAAGTTGCAAATAAACCTGTATACTGTTTTTGTCTCCAGCATCCCATTGATAGCTTGTCTAAATGTCGTTGTAAAAGAGTTTTCGGTTCGCCATCATTTTTTTTTTAATTTTTCACTTTCTTTTAGGTCTGCGTTTTGTACGTCGACGAAATGCACACACTTGTTTATATTCGCTAAGTTTTCTACAACCATATGTGAATTTTCCATCTTGAATCACTTCATCGCTCCAGACTTCGTAGCTGGTGTTATATATGAACATTTTATATTGGTTACTTTATGACAAGTTGTTAACTTTTTCTCCCTGAATATTTACAAATCGTTTGTCGCTTTTTCTCCCTAAATATTTACCAACCGCTTGTCGGACAGTCCGGTGGGCACTTTTCTATGATGATGCCCAAAAATATCTCATGAATGCCAGATTATTACCGTATTCAAGGGATTAGAAATTTAGTGTGCGCAGCAGCTACGAAGCTATAGCGTATCACAACATTCAAATGCGAGAAACTTTCCTGATTGAGTGTGATGGGATCGTACTTAGCTGCAAGAGCTACTAACGCCCTTCAGCAAATGATAGCTTGCTTACTACCTCACACGCAATGATGGCCATTAGTGACGCCTCTCAGAATCTGTTGTCTTCGAATCCATTGTATTATTTCTTCTTGTATTACTTCGTCGAATGTTCTTAGTGGTGGGATGTGTGCGGCATTTATTGTAACACCGAACGATTCTTTGCGTGAAGATAGTGATAGCGGTGTGTTCGTCGGTTCGAAGCTATATGACATCGTGCAAAGCAATAAAAAAGGTATTTGCAAGCAATACTCTGCAAAAGCAAGTCCGTGTAAATAATCTCATAGCTCGGTAGCCCAATCTTGATGGGCTTACTCGTGACTTTGTATAAGAAGGAAAACAAACAAGATAGTGAACTCTTAGGCTGGGCGAGAACAAAGTTCAAACAGAAAACACAAAAAATAATCAGACAGTGTCTCAAACCTCTTAGAGGTTTGAGACGCTGTCTGATCCCGTTTTTTGGCCTCTTAAAGGGCCCCTGAAGTCATTTGTGAAAAAAAGTTGTTGTTAATCTTATATGGGTTAAGAGACGATAGTTCCCACATATACCAAGTTCTATATTACAAAACTGCCTATTCATGTCAGGGCAATAGAAAAACATGTGGACTCTTTTCTCGAGGACTACATTGTGTGGACCAGTGAAAGCCCTACAATGCGCACAGATTCTTGTTATAACTCGTTTTAAAGAAAGTCTGATGGGTACACATTCGGATAAGACTCCTCTTTTTTTCCGCGGGCGAAGCCACCGCTTTCAACTCGTCGACATGCGCCCTTCGTCGACAACTTCATTCGGAAAAAAATTCTTCCCAAAAAGGGCGTGTCGCAATCTTTGATCACGGTTTTAACGAGGAAATAAGCCACGCACGATTGTAATTTTGGGTTTGTTGGGATGCTTAGAGCGTCCAGATTGAGCTTTCACCACAAAAGGACGATCCCAGAATCGACTTCCGTGCCCCTTTAAGCCGCAAAACACTGCCCACACATTATACAGAGGACAGGATGTCCGCTGTAAACACGACGAGAAAATTATAAGCGGTCAGACCTCAAGGATGATCGAAACATGCATTATTAATGCCTATGTGTACTTCGAAGGTGTCGGCAGACAGTTTTCGTATGAACAATGTGACCGCCATACGAGGAAGGAAAATGTCTAAGACAGTGTCCGCAGACTTTCTTTTGGCATGACGCATTAGCAGTGTGACTGCGGCTGTACGGTTCTAACGCTATTCTCTCTCGTTTCAGGGTTATAGTCATTATCAATATTGGCGACTCCAGCGAAACCGACGCCGCGTAGCGGTAACGCCGAGGAGCTCAGGAGAGCAGGTCGTTTCGACTCTGTCGTCTGCTATCGCGGCTTGGTTCTCGTAGGCAGCGTAGAAACAAACATCTTTTCCAGTAATTATTTTTATGCTTCCGCCGTGTCATTCCTACGCACTGACTAGAAGAAGGTTTTTACCGTCCGAAAATTGCTTTGCTTTCATATGTAACACCGATTCTACGCTGCCGTTCAAGGAATTCATGGTGTTCCGCGTGCTGAACGACGGAAACGACCTCCTTTCATCCGGCATTTCGCCATACCAGCGCGCCCCCTATAGTTCGCTGGAGTCGCGAATACACCAGCTTACCCACACTCTAATCCTCTTTGGCGGATAAACGATAGTTGAATACGAAGCCACCTAAAACCAGATAGACGAATACGCATACTCTTGCATTCAGTGAAAGATACTAGCTTAACTGCATAGATAAACTGCACAGATCTATAGCATCGAGATGATGGTTCTGGTGTCCAATCTCTAGGTGCCTACTTGCATCGTAGTGAAATGCGAGTTGGTTGAGAGGATGTCGTCATTTAGTGTCGTTAATAAATGAGAACTTTACCGTGTCCCAACATAACACATACCTCATTTCCTAGAGTAATAGCCCCACTTCTTACGAACAAAGCCTGTGGGTCTGCCTTCCCGCGGAGCACGGGGATACACCGAATCGCCGCGATCGGCATAAAAATGTAAGCGATTTACGGGACAGGGATAACACCTTCACATGAAATTTCTATCTACTCAGCATTTTTACGGAGAATCACGTTCTCGACCCTGTTATTCGCTGCGTTGGTGGTGTTTTTGTTTTTTTTATGCAGAACGCGATTATTGGCTGCATGTGTGCTCCGCAGGAAAGGAGACGCAAGGGACTCGTTCATAGGAAGTGCGGCAATTACATGAGCAAATACGGTAAGCCGGAATAATAGTCCGGCATAAGTATGCGCCGAGTCAGTAAAAATGGCTATGACAAACCCCTTCAAAGATTTTGATGCTGATAAATAACAAACCGGTTCACAGAGGGGGATCAACAATTCTTCTGGCTTCAGTTACAAAACGAAGGGCACGTAATAAACAAAACAGAAAGTGTTCAGTTATGGTGGAGTACTCTCAGAACTGCCTAAAGTCACGGTCAGCTTAGAAACGCCGGACGTGGCAAGTCCCGGACATCTTGTTTTCGCTCCGCAGCCAATCACATTGCGGCATTCACTGATAAAACGCCCAAGAGCCAATCGCGAAACAAGAAGTATGAACGTGGTAAGCTGCGCCCTGCTTTAGCTTTCAGTGACCATAAGCGTGTCTGTAAACCTACAAATCTTATTTCACATTTCTTGGAGAGACTCATTTTTGAGAAATTCTCGGCCGTGAAAAGTTTTGTATCTTTGATGTTCGGGTGTAATGTAGGAATATGCTAGTTTGTGAGCGTGAGTCTCTCTTTCTATTTCTTTTTGCAATGCGGTAGCCTTTTTGACGGAATTCTACGCACTTTCGTGTCCCCGGCTCAGTTTGTGACTAGTGAAGCAGGCGACACGTATATGCTACATACCTATTTCAGTCATGCAAAGACGGGGTAATACGCCTGATAAATCGTGATATAGGATGTATTTCCTTCGGAACAACAAATATAAATGCTAAAGGTTTTATTATGCCTGAGTAGTACGTATTACGATTATGTGCTATTTTATTATACTCAATTTATTGTGCTCTTTTATTGACATTTTCGATTTTAGTTTTTCCCCTTGTACTTCAGACACCTGCGGTACAGCGTATCAATGATACTGGAACTTTTAGACCCGTACGCAGCCGTTCGAATCGAGTCTCGCGTTCAAAACGAGAACACATTCAAAACCATGTCAACGCCATTTTACGTCAAAACATGATTGAAGATTTCTCAAGTCGTTGCTCTTCTCTCATAGTTTTCGTTAAAAAGAAAAGTGGTACGTGGCACACTTTTGACAATTAAAGACGACTCAATTAATTACAAAAAAATGTGTATCCCCTCTCCCTATTCGATGGTGTTCTTGATACTTTAGACGAAGTCATTTACTTTGCAACGATTGACATGCGTGCGGGCTATTGGCAAATTAGCGTCAGCGAAAAGTACCGAGAAAAGGCAGCTTTGGATACGCCCGAAATATTTTACCAATTCCGCGTTATGCCCTTTGGATTATTCAACGCCCTGGCAACCGGTGAGCGTATGATACTACGACTACGCTGAACAACCTGTTTTTGTTATCTCAACGGCGTTGTCGTCTGCTCGACAAATTTTCCCGAAACATAGCGCAACTAAAGAGAGAGAGAGAAGGGTTTATTAAGGAAGGACAGAGAGGTTAACCTGAACGTAGGTTCTGGTTGGCTACTCTGTACTAAAGAGAAGGGGGAGGGGGAAGAATAGGTATGACGATGAGGAAGAAAGATGAGGTGAAGTTGTCAATGAGGGTGAGCAATGGTAAAAATGTTCAAAATCTCACAGGCATTTTTAAGCACCCTACAAAGTGTCTGATAATTCCGTGTTCGTGAGGAACATTACCAAGGCCTTCGTGGCCTTCATGAATTGGTCAGTTGTGTCCCAGGCACCAAGCACTTTTGATGAGCAGAAAGACCGCGAGTCCAACGCCATTAATGTCTGTTCCAGCACTTGTCGATCCTCTTCGAATTTATCACATTCACAAAGGATATGTTGAATTGTCCCTTCAACTTCGCAGCTTGGACAGTTCGAGGAATCTCTCCTTTGAATCCGATAAAGGAACTGCGGTGTATATGCCACACCAAGCCTTAGTCGGTGCAGGACCGCCTCTAGCTGTCTTGAAAGTCCAGATGGAACGCGGAATGCAAGTTGGGGATCAAGGGAGTATAGCCTGGGATGGTGGTAATGTGGATTCATCCAGTAGTTTTGTGAAATTGCTTATGCCACGTCTTGAACCAGAATTTTCGTGTCACACCTGGAGTAGGGTATGCAAATTTTCTTGCCGTTACTGGTTGATTTTGCTGCACTATCTGCTGCCTCATTGCCGGCGACACCACAATGACCTGGTATCCACTGAAGAGTTATGTGATGACCCTGCTGGAGGGCCCGGTGGCAGGTGCAGAAGATTTGGTATGCCAGTAAGTCGTACGCATTATTTTTCATAGAAGACTGGATTATTTGTAGCGCTGGTCTTAAGTCACTGAAGATGGTCCAGTTCTGGGGTGCTTGACATAGGATGTACCTTACTGCTTCTCGTATGGCCGCTAACTCAGATGCCGTTGATGTCGTTTTGTGTCCTATTTCAAAACTGGAGGAACTACTGTGGGCGGGTATTACAATCCCAGCTCCAGCTCGTTCTTCAGAAGAGGATCCGTCGGTGTATACATGTGTCGTCGAGCCGTATGTTTCATTAATGACCCTTAATGCGAGTTGTTTCAGTACAGGCAGTGGAGTTGATGACTTCTTATGAACGCCTTTGATGTACGGCACTACTTCTGGAGTCAAGAATGTCCATGGCGGTATGCTCTTAATAGATGGTCGATTGAAATTATTTAGAGTAGTATTGTGCTTTCTTATCGTTCTGGAGAAGCTGGACTTTGGTCTGTTTGTAGGTAACGTTGCTAAGTGATGGCGAGAATGTTGTGTAAGGTGCCTCAAGTGTAACCGCAGTGTCTCTTGTATCATGTATGCTTCAATTGGAAACCTGCGAGCCTCCGCAATTGTCCCGGGCGTGGAAGCAGAGCGGGGTAGCCCTAAACAGGTTCGAAGAGCTTGCGCCTGGATGCTTTGGAGGGCTCGTATATTAGTAATGCAGGTGTTGTTGATGACCGGTAAGGTGTACCTCAGAAGTCCGAGGAAGAAGGCTTCGAACAGTCGCTGTAGGCAACCAACAGTTGCGCCCCATGTTGTGCCACTGATGAATCGCATGAAATGCACTATGGATGTCAGCTTCATTTTCAGTCGGGATACATGAGGCGTCCATGTTAAGCCCCGATCCAAAGTTATCCCTAGAAACGTATGCTTCCGGACGTACGGAAGTTTTTCTCCACAGATAGTAATAGGGTATCTGTCCATTAACTTGCGGGAAAACGTAATCACAGCTGATTTGGTAAGTTGATATTTGAAGTCCACGTTCGATGAGATACTTATGGGTAACTTTCAGAGCGCTTTGGAGTCTCGCCCGTATCTGAGGACGTGTGACACCGGTCGCCCAGATACAAATGTCATCGGCATAAATAGATGCATGTACCGTGGTTGGTAATTCGCGGATTAGATTTATCAAAACCATATTAAACAAAATTGGGCTTAATACCCCGCCTTCTGGTACGCCTTTTGTGAGGATGTGAGAACTTGTATTTCCGTCGAACGTTGACATATATATAGATCTTCCTGTGAGGTAGCTCTCTAACCAGCAGAACATGCGGCCACCAATTCCAAGTTCCTCTACCGCATTTAGAACGGCCTCGTGGGTCACATTGTCGTATGCGCCCATGACATCAAGGAAGACGGCCGTAGTTATTCGTCGTTCCTTCTTGTTCTGTTCTACAAAGGTGACGAGGTCTATGACGTTGTTCAAAGAACTTCGTCCACGTCGAAATCCAGACATTACGTCCGGATACTGATCGGTATTTTCTAGGTACCATTCAAGGCGATAATTTACCATTTTCTCCATTAGCTTCCCAATGCAGCTTGATAAAGCCATTGGTCTATAAGATGATATGTCGTAGGGCGACTTTCCTGGTTTGAGAATGGGTATGATACGCCCCTTCTTCTATGCTGATGGTACCTGACCCGTTTCCCATGAATTGTTGAACAAATCAAGAAGTTGTTTTTGACCTCGTGGGCCTAGGTTGGCAAGGGCGCTATACGTAACGTCGTCGGGTCCCGGAGTCGAGGTCCGCTTCACTGTAGCCAAAGCTGCCTGGAGTTCATCTGGCCGAAAGGGAAAATTCATTCTGTCGTCGGACGATGGTGGCACGATTGCTTGCATGAGACCAAACGATAAATTAGATCCCGCCGGCTGTTGGGTGAGACGGCTGCAGAAGTTCTCGGCGACCTCCATCTCACTCACGTTTAGGCGCAGAGATAAAGCACGGAACGGATATCGTTGCTGTTGAGGTGTCCGTTGTCCAGACGCCAGACTCCCGTAAGAGGTTTCCTTGGATCTAACTTTGAGCAATTCGTCCTCCATTTGACCCTTCCTAGTTTCTGTAGGTATCGACCTATTTTTTTCTGCGTGCGGCGAGATTCACGTAGATCCTGCATATCCTTGGTCCTTCGGTACCGTCTTTCCGAGCGACGACGCTTAGCACGTAGATGCTCATAATCCCCATCGATTGCAGTCCGGGTCGCAGGAAGATTGTAGCTTCTGGTTTCATTTTTGGCAGCAACAGCAACAGCAGCACTGAAGTCTTGAAGGTTAGTAGAAGACTCGCAGAAAGACTCCATTGATGTTTGGTAGGCTTGCCAATTTGTACGACGAATAGTGTGGCGAATTTTTCGGCTTGAAAATCCCTTCAGGATGGTGTAAGTTGGGATATGGTCACTGCCGTGTGTTTCGATATCAGTAAACCACAAGCTATAAGGCACCAGTTCTTGAGAGACGAACGTTAGGTCGAGGCAGCTACTGTACGTAGTGCCGCGTAGGTATGTGGGACTGCTATCGTTCAATATGTTTAGGCTGTGTAAGCTCAAAGAGTCTAAAAGTTTTCTGCCTCAATTGTTTATATGCGTACCTCCCCAAATGGGATGGTGAGCGTTGAAATCGCCTGACAGGATGTAAGGGGGAGCGCAGTTGTTCATTACAACTTCAAAGTGCGCCCCATCAAATTTTGCACGTGGTGATATGTAGGCCGCTATAACTGAAAAGGAGCGATTGCCGTTTCTTACTGTGGCAGATACGTATTCATTGTCTGCATGGGGTGTAATGAGATGATTGACATATGTAAGGTCTTTGCGTATAGCAAGCATAACTCGACTGGGTCCATTTGACCTCAGGGATGTGAAAATCTCGTACCCTGAGAGCCTAAAATCTTTTGGAAGGTTTGGTTCACAAATTACAATTATAGGGAAGTGATGATGATGTGTGAATTGTCGAAAATCTGACATGTTTGACTGGAGTCCTCTTGCATTCCATTGGAATAGTGTTGAGTCACTAATTAGTTCTTCAATGGAGGCAGTGCACATCTTAGTGCGCTGCAGTTGTTGATATGTCCATATTCTAGCTTATTAAATTAATTAAAATTGGGAAAAAAATATCCAATGCTTGCAGAACAAGGTGAGCCACTGGGGACGTGCACTGGGTGAGATACTGTCGTATGCGACTTTCTGCAATTATGATAATGGTTGACCAGATCCCAGATGTTGCTTCTGGCGAAGAAGGAGGGTCTTTTTCAGGTCTTGACTCTTGTTTTCTTCGTGACGTTCCTACCAGCGCGTCTTTGTAAGGTTGTCTTTGAGGCATTTGCCACCGGCCTTGGGTATGCTTTCGGGAGTCAGGAACATCAGTCGAGCGTCCTTGTTGAGACGAGGTTTTGTCCTTCATCGAAGTGTTTGTCGTCTGTTGCTCATTGTAGCCAGTGGAGCCGGTGTTCGACTTTGTATTCTTATGGATTCGCGCGTCGCGTTGAGGATCTAGTAGGGCAGGTTTGTTTTGTTCAAGAGCACTGTCGACCGTCTCCTGGGCAGGTTTAGCGGGTGATGTGCTCCCAGCTTCTTGTCTTTGGTGACGCATTTCCAACTCATGTTTCCATTTTGCACATTGATGCGATGTCGCTTCGTGTTCTTTACCACAGTTACAGCACCGAACTGTCGTTGTATCAGCGTCACAGTCATTTCGCTGGTGTGGTCCGGCGCAACGTGAACACGTTGGAGAGTTACGGCAAGTAGACCTAACGTGCCCAAAATGACAGCATTGATGGCATTGAACTGGCTTTTCCAAAAATGGCTTTACCTTGTGACGTACTAGACCGAGGAGAACGTATTCAGGAAGTCTTGACGACGAGACAGTTATTGCTACTGTGGTGGACGTACCCATTCGACGAACCGATGTAACAGATGCGTTGTTGTTGGCCTTTAGCTGTGCATGAATTTCGGCACTGTCGATGTTGGTGTCGACTCCTCTGATGACTCCAGTTGCCTGGGCTTGAGAACGGGGCTCAAAGGGTCTGACAGAGATACCCAACAGAGAGGTCACCTTCAGGAGAGATGACAGGCCGTCACTATTTCGTATATCGACAGATATCAAGTTGAGCCTGTAGTTCGGTCTGATCTGAATTATGGAGCCGGGCGCTTTCGACTCAAGCAGCTCTGACAGTCTTAGTTGGTTTAATTTGGTGATCACTTTTGTTTGGTCTACTGGCATGAAGATGACAGTAAGAGACGATTTCTTTGAGCCCACAGATATGATCGTACTGCTGCTCGAGGATAGTGACTTGGCCTCATGACACCGTTTCTTTGCCTTCTTGTATTTCACGAGAGTGAAACCTTCGTCATCTGTGGTAGAGCCATTTTCTGTGTCAGTAAAATTAGGAAATTGTTGTCCGGGGGTCAGGGAGTCGATACACATTTTAGTTTCAGGCGTCAAAGATCCGTCCTCGTTTGTGTACTTGCCATTCAGTAACGCAGGTGGCTGAGATAGAGCTTGGAGTGTCGCAGGTGAAAGGACCAAGCCGCTGACAGATGCCGTTTGGGGATCGGGGGGCGGTTGACCCCCGTCCCCCGTGGCCATGGCGTCGTTCAGGTCGATGGTGGGTGACCTCACTATCGGCAGGTTTCATTTAAGAATAGTTATCTAACTAAATATTGGAGAGCGATGAGAATGTGCTTCGGCGTGGGAACACTTCGTCGTCTTTCCGCGCAACTAAAAACTGTACTAAATGTTTCCGCGACACAAAACTTCAACGCAACTCTTTTTTTTTTTTTTTAGTTCGAGCAAAGTAAAGATTTTCGGGCATCTCGTAAACCGCCGCAGAATGTCCCCAGATCATGAGAAACTTCGCGTTGTGTCTGACTATTCCCGTTCAACGACCATTAAGGACATGCGTTCATTCCTTGAACTCTGTTGATGCTTTCGCCGAAACCTTCTTGGATTTGCCGCCATTAGAAGATAAAAATATGTTCTTTTCTATTGTGTAGAGTCCGGCAAGTCGTTGTTCGTTCCGGTCGGTTTGTTGAGACTGCAAAAGAAGCTTCTGCAAAGTTGAGTCTTTTTGTTGCTCAACTATAAAATCGAACGTGCACGTCTAGGCAGTAATACCTACGGCAGGTACGAGAAGGTCTGTGGATGTCTAAAGCGAATTCCGAGATAATCAGTGAGATGCGTCGTGTTGATTGCCGGACTTTAAAAAGAAATGGCACGTCGGATTCTTGTAATTTTAGTACCCATCGTCCAAGGTGTCCAGAAGGATCTTTAAAGTTCGATAGCCAACACAAGGTGTAATGATCGGTAACAACATTAAACGGACGACCAAAATGTAAGGTCTAAATTTTCTGATTGCCCAAATGACGTCAAAGCCTTTTTGGTAGCAGCATAATTAATTTCTGCTTTGGACAAAGTACGACTTGCATATGCGACGACATGTCCTCGCCCGTCACACTTTTAGATAAGACGGTACCAGGTTTGTAGCCACTGGAATCGGTTGGAATTTCGTCATCAAGTGCAGGGTTGAAATGGGTCAAGATTGACCTAGTAGTGAGTGCAATCTTGCGGGTCTTGAAAGCATTTCCTTGAGAAGGTAATTTATTGGTGCACATATTCCCTACTGAAAAAGATTATATGAATTTATTTCTGATATGTTTATTGGACACCTTTTTCATATCAGAACTTATTTCATATCAGTTTCATATGCCGCATACCAGTTACACTAGGCTAGGTAGCGCTAGGTACCGCCCAATTTGTGTGGTACAAAAAATATATTTTTTTACTAACGCCACCATGTAGATACATTACGCATGCCACTAGCATCAGCTGAACATATACATTGACGCATACACATAAACGGCACTGCAAACATAAATACAACAGCACACCCAATAACTACTTCCAAGTTCTGCATTTGCGCCTTTTATGCAGGTCGTTTTGTAAGTACGGAGTTTTTCGGTGACCACCTAAGCAATAAATAATATTCTCAGCATGTTGGATTTTTCTCAGTAATGCCATGCCTCTGAGAGTATTTTGAACGGCTCGGGGGATGAATCTCTTAATAAAAAGGAAACTCTCATGCCGTAATTATTTGAAAGCCAGTATATCAAGCCGCTCCACAGCGGTTCCAAGTCACGTGTTTGTTTTCCCGCGCGGCACGTCGTATACTAAAAAAAAAACGTATATGAATTTATTTCTGATATGTTTATTGGATACATTCATATCAGTTGGCATATGTTGCATATCAGCTCTTATATGTCGCATATCAGTTTTTGGGTATTTCATATCCGTTTCATATATCGCATATCAGTTTTTGGACATCTCAAATCAGTTTCATATGTCGCATATCAGTTTTTGGATATTTCATATCAGTTCTTATATAAATTCATATAATCTTTTTCAGTAGGGCAATACCCTTTACTGGCATGGCATGTACCGTGACACGTCCCAATATGTGGTATCGTGCATCGTAAGTTAACGTCGGAAAAAAAATCGAAAACCGCACCCGCTGGACTTCTTCGTCCTCTTCACCCACCTGATAACCCGTTTGAACGAGTAGGAATCGATATGTTGTGATCTCTTCCTCTTGCCCGTAAAGGTAACCGCTGGATCATTCTGTTCATGAACCACTTGCTGCTCTTTGCAGAAACGTCTGCATTGGCATCTGGAAACGCTGACAAAGTCGCCAAATGTCTTCTACACAACATAATGTTGAAACACGATCCACCTCGTCAGCTCGCCAGTGATCGCGGCACCGTTTATCCCTCTAACGTGATGCAACAACTCTTACACTTGTGGGATTGATTTTGGAGTACACACTCCGAAATCAACATATCAGCCCCAAACTAATGGCTTTGTGGAACGTTTTGACCGCTCCATCGTCAATATGATTTCCATTTACGTCCAGTTAGACCAGAGTCAGTGGAATACTGTCCTCCCATTCGTAACCTATGCGTATAATAGAGCTCTCCAAGATACTCACGGAAACAATGCGTTCTTTCTTCTGTAAATTCAGAATCCGCCAACATTCCCGGACACTCTTCTATCCTACCGACAAACTGAAAACACTTCCCGCCTCTGTAGCGCATCTCGTGTGTCGAGCCGAAGAAGAGCGTCAACTTGCCCGTTTCCGCACACGGACATCCCAGCAACGCCAAAATCAGCGCAATGGCCGGACACAAACTAAGAGAACGTTTTTGCGTTTGTATCCCTCACCGCTGTCAGGACACGGTGACCAAGCCCCTGCACCAGTACTTTGGTCCCTACCTGAATTGGGCAGAAATTTTCCAGAGCAGCAGACCACTTAGCAACGCCGAGTCACCTCCGACATTACCTTGCATCCTTCGCAAACTCCCCAACATGTTCAGAATTTTATTGCGGTCGGAACAATCGCAAAAAAAAAAGTGTGGGCGAATAATGTTACTGTAAGAAGCCGAAAAGGCAAATGTGAGAGGCGCGCAACGGCGCGAGTTGGGAGGGAGGAGTATTTTGGAATTAAACAGACCTTCGTACAGTCGCCACTTGCGGTGCTCCTTCTCTAAATAGTATCGCAACAACGCCATATTTTGTATCAGTATGGTTAGAGAAATATTTAGAACGGAGTGATTGAATTACAGTAGTGCTACGACAAAAGGCGTTGGTTGGTCGCTGGAGGCCCGTCCGAAGAAGTCGAAAGTTCGGTGAAGAAATTCCGTAAATTGGTTTTATATGTGGTGGGAGACTGGGCGCGGACGTCGACAGAAAATATTTCTGAAATTTTCACATCAGTTTTTGAGCAGTTTAATAAAGAAACGTTTACGCAGTGCACAAGGGTGCGTAATGTTATTACATTTCAACGACAATCTGCGCAGCGATTTCAACAACTTGCTTTCATTCGCTCCTTTCTGTCCAATCCTGCATACATTCGGACACGAGTGTGCGGTTTCAAATAAAAGATTCCTATATAGCAAACCTTGCTTTATGACATATTTAAATTAGGCACAATGAATTCGACGTTTTATGTCCACTGATTATACCAAGTGATATATTTTATTCGGAACATAACTTTAAAAAAAAAGAGTACAAGCTGCTAGGTGAATGTTGTCCTCACTGGGTGTTTGCCGAGTTCGTCGGACATTAGAAGAGCGAATAACTGCCACAGTTTGTTGAGCAATTAACTAGAATTCGTTCATGATATTTTTAATAAGTAAAAATAAACATATGGTTTCAATGAGAAACTTGCTGAGCATCATCGAAAACCACTAAATCAGTCAATTTTAACACGACTTGATGCACGTGAAAAACGCAGGGTGCACCAAAGAATTATCACTCGTGCAGCAGGCGCAACGCAAGCGGTTGGGAAACGCGGATGATTAGATATCATGCGCGCTTTCCCAACGCTAACTGTGCGCCTGTTGCACGAGTGATAATTCTGTGGTGCATCCTGCGTTTTTCACGTGCATCAAAGTCGTTCTAAAATTGACTGATTTAGTGGTTTTCGATGATGTTCAGCAAGTTTCTCATTAAAACCACATGTTTATTTTCACTAATTGAACATATCAAAACAAATTCTAGTTAATTACTCATCAAACTGTGGCGGTTATTGGCTCTTCTAATGTCCGCCGAACTCGACAAACATCCAGCGAAGCTAGACGACATGCAGCTGGCAGGTCGCAGTCCTTTTTAAAAGTTCTGTTTCGAGTAAAAAATATCACCCGGTATAACTATATCTTATTAGTAATTTAGACAGACTTTTCGCACTGCTATTTGTTTTATAGTAAAAGCTGTGTCAAACCGTTACTGAAACAATCAAATCAAATCACGCTGCTTCATTGGTTACTTTTGTAGTAACACGATTGTCGTTGCCTATACGTTAATTTAACAGGCTACAAATAAGGCAGCAGTATTTTATTTGAAACTTCGCTAACCAAGATTAATGGCATTCCTTTTAGTTGCTTCCTAACCACTGCATTGCTATTCAGTTAGGCATATCAAGTATTTCGCATAAACTACTGATAGCTTTTCCTTGTTCATAGCTAAGGCGCATAGTGCATCTATAATTCACAGTTCCTGATTTGACATAGCATGAGAAAACGTTGGTCGTATTGAGGTATTTAGCTCACAAAATAGAAGTAAGAACAAAACAGAAAAGAGCGATACTTACAGCTATAAGTTTACCGACAAGAAAAGAAAGAAGAAGGAATTGTCAGTAAACTTATAGGGCCTGAGTAGCGCTCTTTTTTGTCGTGCTCTTCTTCTCTCTACTTTGTCGGCTTAATACCTCATTATGTTAAACTACCAACTAGCCCAAATATCAACCTTCTACAACATTGGTCGATGAACATCACAGATCTATTGTACAGACATCCCCAAACTTTCTGGACATCAACGCCTTGCTGATGTTCAACTGAACAACAGCAAACGTCGCAATGTTCCCGGGAATATTTCAGATGTCAGTCACAAGATATCAATAAGCAGCAATTAAAACATTCAAAACGAACGTGTTGGATTTTTATATTCAAACAACCGGAAAAAATAAACAGTTTTCAAACCGTTTTTGTGTTTGTTCTTTGCGGTTGTTTCAGCAAATGAACTTCTGGGCGCCTATAGTTTTTTCACCCACGGCTCTACAATTTTTTTTTCTTGTATTGAATCCTATAGGCCACGTTCATAAAATTATCTATTTATTATTTTCTAGAGAAAATATTGCAGTGTTTTCGAGCACTGTGATTGCCTAAGTATCATGAAATGCGAATTAAGTAGAATTTTTGTATTTCATTTAAAGCTTTTTGTTGCACGGAATGTCCCAGAAAGATGGCCATAAATGTGATACTAGAGTTGTCGACAAATCACGCTCACAACCGCTAAGTTGTAAGGCACAGTGGCTACATACTCCGCGTTCGAGCCGATTCTTTTCTTGTTCGCCAAGCCTTGCTTGGGGAAATCGCAAGCAGTCTTTTCGAATATCAGTATATTCATATATTTACTCCCCCCCCCCGATATATTGCATTCTACGTTCACTTCGACTATTAATAAATTAGATAAACAACTTTCGCATCAAGAAATGCTCAAATTAGCACCTAATATTAACATTGAAAATGATAACGGTTCAACCCGCAAATTTTCTTCCTTTGGCTCACGAGTGACATCAAAGAAAGACGCCGAGGTATGTAGCAGACTTGAGTTATTCGTTACTTTTTGCAAGGTGACCATTAGGAGCTGAACGAACAATTTATTAAACCTGTTTGCGCGGATGCTTGCTGTTTTAGAACTCCCTTTCTTCAACGGGATAAATTCATTTCAGTAGTGACAACTGAAAGCATCGACATTATCCACCAACGTAACAATCTGAACTTGACGAAACTCCCTTCTATATTTGGGCGTGAACTCCAAAGAACTTTTTCAATTGAAGGAACATGCGTGGTTCTGATGTACAGGTCAGTTTTAGAATGCATGAGTATATTCCAAAACTTTCTTTTAATAATCTGGACATGTGGAAGAAACGAAATCGAGAAACCGACAACCCTCGTAACGTCTCCGCAATATCAAAGGTATATTTGTTATACGTCAAAAGCTGAACATGTAGTCACTGGTGCACTAGAAAAATTATAAAAAAATGGCTCACCAGTTTAAACGGTTCTGCATGCGTGCATCAAGGTCTTATGCTGATAACCCATTGCACCTGATAAAGAAATTACTCTACATACCGCAAATGGCTGCTAATTGAATTAACGAAAATGTAAAGATTCGTTCATGATTAAAATGGTATGAAAAATTATATTTACATTCCCAATGAGTAAATATTGCGCAATTATGTCAGATTTTGTCTTGGCCTCGTATCTTGTATAAATGTCAATATCCACTTTTGCCTAGCTCTGCCGGTTTTCACACAGGGTTCTCATGTTACTTGCGACTACTGCAATTTAATCATAACCATATGCAGCTGCCGCAATTCCAACGTAATCATATGCGACTACCCCAATCCAATATGACATCTTACATAACTACCGCTATTCCGTAATATTCATATACAACTACAGCAATTTCATTCCATATTTAGCTGCCGCAATTCTATTATAATCATATCTAACTACTGCAATTCCATCCTAATCATGTGCAACTAGGCAATTCTATCATCATTATATGCAACTACGTCTATATCAACATGATCTTGTGAAACTACTGTGCCCCCGTTATAACAATATGCAACTGCCAGAATTTCATCATATCTTATGCAATTACCGCAATTTCATTGTGTTTTGTCACTCTATGCATAGCTTGCATTGACGTCCCATCAGACGCCATTGCTCCGCACCATGCTCCCGTGCCCACAACCTCTGCAGCATACATTTGGCACCATCAAATTTGTTCTTCTCTGCAAGGATTGACGAGAAAAATGATTCCGAAGGTGCGAAATGTATGCTGCAGAATGAACGGGCAAATGAGCACGGCACGGAGCAATGTCGGTTGGAATGGTGCCATATGACGTCAAGTGCAAGATATCTATACTTACTCTATCTTCCAGAAAATAAGGAAACAATGTCGTATTCAACGGATCTTATTAATCAATTCATGTTTATTGTGCCCCCAAAAAGGCTGGCATGCCTTAGGGGGGGGCGCATATACATGAGGCGAACGATACAAATATCGCTAGCGTGTAATCATTTGTAATGCACTTCTCTTGAACTCCCCAAAATTACTAGTGAAAAAGTCCACGTCAGAGTCATTTAACCTATTATACATAAGTTGTGTGCATGTCATTGGAGAGCTAGATTCCAAGACAGAAGTGTAAAAAAAGGTCATGGATCTATCTTGTAGTCGGCTAACATGAAATAACATTCTCCTTTTCTTTGTATCAGGAGAAAATCAGCAACAGAGTTGAGCACTTTATAGGAAAAGCATAGCGCGAACTAGACGTACATAAATGAAATATCGAAAGACCAAGAGTGGCTAAAAGGCGCACATGATCATAAAAAATATATGTATATATTTTTGTCTTATGTGGCGATCATAAGCAACTCTGACCAAGTGTCTTTGCGCGGACTTTAACCCATGCGTTTGACCTGCGTTGCAAATGGGCATGAAAGCCAAGCAGGAAGAAGGAAACCTTGATTGTCGGTGCGTCAAGATTGAGCTCCATGACCTTTTATGAATTTATATAGAAAGCAAAAGCAAATAAATGTCATGTTTCTTAACCAACCTAACGTTATATGCAGCCAACTCAATTTTTAATAAAGAAAAGATGTCCCTTTGACGGTTTGTAATGTATTTCGATTGAATTAACCCAGTAGTAATTCTTTTCGCGTACGACCCTCATGTCCACCTTTACATGAGATGGCATTTCTATGACCACCAAACAGTGAGATCGTGTGCATTCGTCCATCAAGGCTTTATAGTTAAACCTAGAGGAAAAACCTGAATTGTGGTATAATAATTATGCACCAATGCAATTTCTCCGCTACATTGATCGGGAAGCGTTTCTCCGCTAAATTTAGCAGGAAAACCTTAAGTGGTGCATTGTTAAACGCCAAGTAAAGTTAAAAAGCAGGCAGAGAGCGCTGTGATCGATCAGCACCACCTATAATTACTAAACGGGCCTGTGCACTGTAATTTTTACATCCTCACATTGATATCGAGCGCAGACAGCGATTATAATACAAGTGGGGCGTCAGTGTTAGGCTGAGTCTCGAGTCCAGACAACGCGCTGAAGGACGTTCGACATCGGGCTAGTGTCCGATTGCTGAGGTGGCACCATCCGATTGTGGTGACGTTTCCTGCACGAGGAGGAGGATGTTCGCAGGTCTTTATTATTCTAGGTGGCTTTGGTTCAAAGGACGTCTAAAAGTTTCAAGGAATCCCGAATGCTATTGGATTACATCACCTTTGGCACAGCAATCAGAAAAGGCTTTTTTTTTCTTACATGTTGAAGTTTTGTTAGAAATGTTTCGTCTCAAGCTTGTCTTGGGGACACTCTTATTAATGCTGACTTACCCTCCGCCATGATCGGGCCCGGGGCAGAAAAGGAATTTCCTCTGGGTCCAGGAGTCTCCGTGGCCTGTCGTCTGGATCCATCCGGGAATAACTGGGACTCGTGGGCCGCCTCGGATCGAAGCTCGACAGGTGGGTCTCCGAACTCATCACTAAAAGGGTCCGCCAGATGCCTTATAACTAGCAACTTTGAATTCACTATTTTGCCTAAAGGAAGCTCCCAAGTTCACTCTAGATTATTCTAGAACACCTTATTGACAAAAACTTTGTAACGTATTTAAGACACTTCACTAAATAAAGTGTCGCTGCAACTTTGGGATCCTTAGCAGATGAATATCGTCCGCCACCAGAAATCCAGGAATCACATATGTTTTGCCCAGTCCTGTCTTCAGGTATCTCGTGCGATTCCTTGAGCACAGCCTCTGCCGAACGTTTTGCAACTAGCAGCCTTAAATTTATTTTTTGTCTGAAGGAAGCTCCAAAATTTACTCGAAACTTGTTTCTTAGAACACCGTATCCGCACAAACTCCTTAAGGTATTTAAGAAACTTGGCTAGGTACTGTGTCGCTGCCACTTCCGAGTCCGTAGATGATGAATGCGGTTCGCCCAACTAGGAACGCTATAACTCTTTTCCAGATCCTGTCTTCAGATGCCCTTGAAAATTTCTTGAGTGCTGGCGAAGTCACTCACAAGCGACACCACAATGCCGATCACACTTTACAACTTCAACTCTTTTGTTTTCTTCTGAAAGTATGTCGGTGTCCCTTGAAGAATGCTCGCTTCTGTTGTGAAGACGTCTCATGAAGCAATGTTCGTGCGAGATTTAGAACCCTTCGTTAGGCACCAAGTCAAGGTTACTTGAACACATCCGATGAAAAAAGTTCCTTAATCACTGTCGATCGTCACATTCGGCACAAGGAGTGTATTTGTGCCTTTCGTTCAACAACGTCAAAATCGTATATATCGAGAGAGAGCACCAGAGAGAGAAAAGGAGGGCTGCTGATTGGCCGACTCTTGTCACGTGAGAGCGGATTCAACTTAGATTTGGTTAACTTAGCCAAAGAAGTGACGACGAGCTACGTGGACAAAAATAGGTTCTGGAGCGAATGTTTCCGATCAGGGTTCCTTCCCACGATGGGAAGAAACGCAGCCGTCGAATTAGCGTGCTCACTTCCGACGGCTATTTTGGGAACTTCACTCTTCGCAAGACGGCGGCGATCTAGTTTTGTTATGGCAAGGGCTGTTCCCTTCACGCCATACGCGCGATCAATATGGCAAGCACCTTACTTAGATAATACATTCTACTCCGCTCATTTGCACAAGTCCGCAGGCCTACAGCACCAACTCCTCCCCTACCTGGGTGGACAGCCCGTGTCCGTAAAAACGTTTGTGCATCGCGCTGTCCACCCTGTCGCCCTGTGCGCCGAGGAAGAGGTCTGCCGCCGAAACACCGAGATACAGTATTTGCCGAGACGACTTCGCTGTCTCGAGGCTGCCCACGACCATAGATGGCGGCAACCCAATTCAAAATGAAGAGCCCCGGGGTTGCGCGAGTGCAGCTGATCCAACTACGCAAAGGCTGTGGGCTCCAAGGCCGTTTAACTTTCGCGAAGTAAAATGTATAACCCTATAGTAGAGTATTTGAATGTGGATTTACTGTTTGAGAGGATATATTTTTTAAGCCGTGGTCACAGTATTAAAGCATCATTCAAAAACTCTCTGCAGATATTTTCGAAGCATAAAATGGCCGCACCAGCAGAGACATGGCGGCGGCCAGATGCCTGATTGCAATCGTCTATAAGCAGTGTGACCTCGGCTTTATAGTACGCACATTTGAATTCGTAAGAAATGTAACTCATGAACTTTCCTTTCCCGCGTGATCTTTTAACTCTTTTCAGGACTAAAAGCGCTAAAAAACGATGACCAGTAAAAGAAGACGCACATGCAGTAGAGCACACTTGCAACTGAGGTTTAATTTGACTTAAACCAAAGAAGAAACATATATGCCTTATCAAAAACCATCCACGTCATGTAAACACATTGTCCAATAATCTACATATACTGTTTCTAGCTTGAGCTAATAAAATACTGTAGATACGCCACCTCCTAATCGTACAATGCTATCGATGGGGCGCTAATGCACGTGTCGCCGTCGCACTTCCTTATGAAAAACGCCTCCGAAATTTCCCCAGTCATTTTGTTACGATTCCTGCTCAGGATAACAGTTTCCTGAAGCTTTGGGCCACAATCGCACCGGTGGCAGTGTATCGCAAGATTACCCGAGGGCGAAGAACTTAACAGCCAGTGCGTGTTCCCTTAGTCTGTCGTTGATGCACCTTCCTGTTTGCCCAATGTAAATCCTCCTACACGTTAAAGGCATTCTATAAACGACCCCTTTCATGCCCTCCACATATTTAGTTCCGTGCTTCTTATATATACCTTATATATACTTATAGAAATTTGCGCTCATACGCTATCACGGTCGGTCTAACATTCAGCCTGACCTTCCTACTACCCCTTCCCCCTCCTCGAAGTTTTCGTAGCAATCCTTCTGCCACATGTTTAATAAGCGTAAGAGGGTACCATCCATTCTCTAGTTTCTTCACGTGTGCACCAAAGCCGTCCGCTATTTTGTGCGAGCACAACTTAGACAGCGAGGCTCCCAAGCACGTAATTGCAATACCTCTTTTAATAATTTTAGAAGTGTTCGAGTCGTAGGACAAAGGCCCGTTCACACTCTTGCGACCGAGTGAGACCGAGAGAAACCAGACTGGTTTTTAACCCTCTTGCGATCTCTTAGGACCAGCTCCGCTGCATCGCATCCGGTCATAGGAAGTCGCGAAAAGCTTAAAAACCGGTCTGGTCTCTCTCGGTCTTACTCGGTCGCAAAAGTGTGAACGGCGCTTAATACCGCTTTCCTAGCTTTGGGGGAGTACATTCAACACAGATGGGACGGCAGAAATATCAGTTTTAGGTCCAAAAATGGTAAAATGCACTGTACAGGGTCTACCGTAGTAAAACTCAGATTCGCGGCGCAGTTTGTAAAAACATCCAACATTATTGAAATTAACGCTGCTCTTTTATTTATTTATTTATTTTATTTACACAAATACCTGTTGCACCGTTAGACATTATGCAAGGGGGAACATGAAAAACACAATCAAAAGACATTTTCAGTATTGCAATCGGCAATCAATAAGTACTACATTCTCACTCAAGCACGCTTCTCTGCAGTCTGTCATAAAAGACGTCATTATTGATAACAGCTATCAGTTCTTCTGGAAGGGCATTCCACTCCCGGGTGGTTTGAACAGGAAATTAATAACAAAAATACTCGGTACGATAAAGGTTCTCTGCCGCCGTCTTAGAATGATTCCGCCTTGAACATACATGGTGTTGTTCGAGAATGCAAAGACCTTTTTCAATGCCTGTCTCCCCGTGATAAATATTGTGAAAAAAATTTTAACCGCAAACACTTTTTCCGAAGTTTAAGAAGGTCTCAGCCACAGTGAGTAAGCACACAGTGGTCCCACTCAAGGCCCGTTCCGGTAATTGGGCGTTAGGCAGCGCCCCTCACCACATATCGCGAACTAAACACTTTTTATGTTTCTGATTTCTTGTTACGAAACGCCGTGTAAAAGTAATCGTTATAAAATAAAGGAATTACACCAGTAATGCTAATTTTTAAAAATATAAGAGACCCGATTTTTTTCGGGAAGGAATAAACGAACGCTTGACCGAAAACCGTTACACGGTTACCTAGGGTTACGACCAATGAGAGGAGCCGAGGTGCCGGGCGACGAGCTGCTGCCTGGCTGCTGCGGAGATTGCGGAGTACACTTGCGTTTTTGGCGTTTAAATTCGAAGCATTCGAAGCTGATAATAACGGACTCGCTGAGAAGCTGGTAAGGTGTCTATTCTAATTTTTGTTATTGCAAACAGCATTGTGTTATATATTATATTTCGCTTCGCTTCTCTGAAAGTCATCGTCTCCGTGGCAAATATCGCTGAGGAACTCGCCGTTACACAGACTCGTATAGTGGTGAATTATAAACGTGTGCATATTAGTTTTCTGAGGTGCTGATTTTCCTCCTTGCATGAATGAAGCTAGTGCCGAATCGTCTTTCTATTCGGAATAATGAACAACAAAGTAACCGCGGCTTTGCACATGTAGAGAGAGGCTCGAAGCTGATGCAGCCCAAACGAAACTGAAGAAATCGCTGAGCGTACTTTGGCGTCGCAAGTTTCGATTTAGAATTTACTGATCGCGTTCATTTTAATGTGTTCTCAAGTAGTGCCCTTGAAATAAGGGCACCCAACTACTGCAAACATATGTGATCGTTCTGGTAGGTACTTACCCTAGTTCAGATCATGTTAGAAAAAAAAAATCATCGGTTAATTGCTGCGTTGAAAACGGCACTACGTCTCCTTGCCAATCGGTGTTCGGGAAAAATTAAATGTTCACATCAGAAAAAAAAAACAAAAAAAAACACGGGGATGCTGTTTGCAACTATTTCTCTCATATGCGCCATTCCCTTGATCAGTAAAATAGCTCCGAGCGCTCTAATAAAGCCTGTGCTTTATATAGGCAACATAACTTATGACACGGAGAACAGTCAGATGCTTTCAATTCTGTAGAATTTTTAATCTGTAGATAATGCTGTGTGCGTGCAGTTTTGAGTTTTTATTCTATTGTTTACTTGTGCAGTACATATATGATTTGATGTGCTCTATTTTTCATGCCTCTTGATGTCCTTGTGACCTGTCGAAATGTGTTGCACTAAGCTGTGTGTTCGATCATCGCGTTTCACGATTGCCCTAAAAGCTGCCATCCACAATATTTCCGTCATAACATGCCAATACTACGCAAAAAAAAAAAAAATGTCGTCGGCCCTGTTTCATGTTTGTAAATTGACCGGCATCCGTGCAAACTTTGTTCAATGGCTGTATTATGTGTTATGTTTGTGACTCTTTTCGTTTGAATTGTACCATGCATAGATCCAATAAACAGTCCCCTACGTGAAAAAATGCTTTCTTGTCTGAATGTGATCGCCTGGAAATGGTGTCCTGTGACGGGCGCTTTAAATAAAGCAATATGCAACGCGAGAACGCGAGGAACGAAAACCAAAATACCATGGGCGCCGCCATCTTGGAAAGCAAAACAACAAAGCAGAAGCATAAAAAGTGGTTTAGTTCGCGATATGTGGTGAGGGGCGCTGCATGCAAAAATACTCTCAACACCATGTCTCCCGATTACCACAGGCTTATTTTACAGTGGGCAAACTGTATATGATAAACTGTGGTCTCAACCCAGTCTGTTCTTCATTTCTTTACAATTCGAGTACGGACTATAATCATCTGTGACACGCCTTAATGCCTGATTTTGAATTCACATTTAACTTATTCGCGAGGTAACACTGAGTCGGATCCCAGATAACACAGGCATACTCCAAAATTGGGCTGATAAAAGGAAAATAAAATGTTTGTCTTACGCTACGAGATGTATTCTTAAAATTCCTCTGAATAAAAAATAACGGCTTACTTGCCTTCGCTACAATATTATCTATGTGGTCATTCTATCTTAGATTATTCGAAAAATGAACTCCAAAATACCTGTGTTCATCTACCTGCTCGGGTTCGTAGTTTTTTTTGTTTTTTTTTATGTAGCCGTGTTAACAATACATCGAGTAAAATACTTTTTTTTTTCACTTTTTATATTCAAGTTCGTTTCCCAATGATCGCACCAGCGTTCTAACACTCCTAAATTCTTCGTATTATAATGCAATTAAATGCAAAGCTGCAAGCGAGCTGGACAAGAGTGCCGAAAATAATCCCTGGAGAAGGGGAACATCCTTTGGTATCATACAGACATCTGCGACATTTTCTATAACTCAGTATAGTATGCAATTATCCACAAATAACTTGATATTGGACTGTATACCCTCGCGAATATCGTTAATAAATATAAGAAATAACAAGGGTCCCCCAGTACACTTCCCTGGGGCACGCCCCGAGGTTAAAGGTACTGGTGAATATTTTTGGCCATTTAGTACAACACTTTGTTCTCACCCAGACAAGTATTCAGCAACCCAATTTATAATATTTTCATTGATTCCTATTAATGTAAGCTTATTCCATAACAAATGATGTGGCACCGTGTCAAACGCTTGACAGAAATTTAAGAATGTACATTCTACAGGTTTTATATTGTATATGGCATTTGAAAGATAATGGGTAAATTCAGCTAGCTGAGTTACACACAAATAACCTCGACGGAAACCATGTGGGGAGGGAGAAAAACATTACTTGAGCTTATAAAGTTATATATTGAGCTGAAGATTATGTGTTCTAAGAGTATGCACGCGACACATATCAGAGACACCGGGTGGTAGTTTTCAAGAAGATTTTTTGCCTTTGACTTAAAAATTGGAGTTACGTTAGCTTTTTTCCAATCATTGGGAATTATGCCAGTTGTCAGTGATTTGGTAAAAATTCCATGTAGGTATCTTGTGATGTTCTTTCTACTATTGTGAAAAATTACCGGCGAGGGCCCATCTGATTCATACACCTTTGAAGTGTCTAGGTCTCTTAGATGTTCTATAATCCCGTCCATTCCTATTATCACTTCTGGCATAACAGAAGGGCGTGGGGTGAAAAACTGATTTAAAGTATGTGTTAAAACATTCCGCTTTTTCAATATCACTGTTCACTAAGTTGCCATCCTTCAGTAAACCAGGAATTGAAGTATCCTCCTTTTAATTTGCCTTAACGAATTTCTGAAATTCAGTAGGATTATTTCTTAATTTGTTTTCAAAAGACTAGTAGAAAATTAGTTTGCCTTCTTGGATATCTTTTTTTTTAAGATTTGCGGTTATCTCCTCAAGCTTTCGTTTTAAGCTATCGGACGGATTTTTTTTATACATATTTTTTGTAACCCCGGCTTTTACGTTTTATTTGTTTTCGAATGGTAGCATTTATCCATGCTCTGTGTACTTTCTCCCCCCGAGTGGAACAGTACCAGGTTGTCGTCTACATATCTACATATCCGGATGATAATACTATCTAGTTTAGCTTCAATATCTCTGTCGCATTTTGTCAAAAATGAATCACGTGAGAGTCACTGGCAGCTCATAAGAAACGCAGCGTATGGCTTAATATAATTACAGTTCCCCGTTTTTTTTGGTTTTTTTTTCGAGTTTTGTTTTTGTTGTCTTCTTTCTTCCTTTCTTTCTTTTTTTTTTTCTTTTTTTTTTGGGGGGGGTACTTTTTTTTAGATTCGGTGTTCAGTATTGTAAAGTTTGGATGTGGAACAAATATTCGTGTTTATCGCAGCTTGTGTTGAACACAATAGGACACAGGCCTGTGATTCCCCAAACTCGAGGGAACGTGCGCATGACCTGAATACTTGAGAAACGTTCCGGCAATGATAATAACCGAAAGAAGCGGGAAAATGTGGGCGTTGTTCCTGAACAAAAAAAAAGCCGCGTGCACAGTTCAGGAAGGACTGTGTTCTGGATGGATAAAAAATCACTAGCTACACATCTTTTTTTTTTTTTTGAACTTGATTTTTTTTATTATTTAAGGATTATTTGCGGTTTTTAGGTGTGTGTGTTTTTTTGTTTCTTTTTTTTTTTTGACAAAACGGGCTTGTGGGTTAAAAGCACATACCCCTCCTTGGGGTGTTTCCGTGTCTTGCTTCGTAATTCGCTCTTCGGACTGCTCATCAGCTTACTATGTACGTATTATCATTAATGGCGGAGCGATAATGAGGTGCCTGCTACTCAGCACACCATGTTTTTGGTGTGTTTTTAACCGGAAGTGTCTATGTGTATAATTTTTCATTTTATTTCATTTTCTTCCTTTCAGACTTAAAGGCCCACGTGAGTTTTGCTTAAGGGGAAGTCACAGCGGAAAGATAACGTAATGTACAACAAACACTAGGTTATTTTTAACACATACGAACATATACATAACACATACGTTGGCGTAAAGTGTGGAGATAGCAGGTTGGAAAGTCTCAACTTCTGTGATGCTAACCTCGTGCTCGAGTAACCAGTACAGTTTTGAGTGGATGAAATGTGCGAGGGGAGACAAAAGCCGCCGGACAGTATGCATATTTTTTATGATGAAAATAGTAAGTGTTGTCCAGGTGCGCAACATGTGATCTATTTATTTTTTGTTTCGAAAAAGGGATGCTTAGTTCAGTAACACTAGTAGTAGGCTCAAATCACGTAGGCTGAAGCGAGTGATCGGGTTTTAAACAGCCTTCAGTTTTAAATGCATTTCTTTCGGCATCTTTCGGCAACTTTCAATTAAAAAAATGGGTCTCGTTCCCGGTAGTTTACGCAATTCATTTCCAGTATTCGTGGGCTTCGCAAGCTACAATTTTCAATTAAAAACTTCCGAAAGTAGCTGATAATTTTTAATAAGATAACGCTTACCTTTAAAACGTTGGCATCTGGTCCGTGCCGCTAGCGCTATACACCTAGGCGGAGACGTAGCGTTCACCAATGCGCTGTTAATTTTTTTTATTCAATATTGAAAAAAACAAAAACAAGAAAACGCTGTACCTTTATTTTTGGAGACATTCTGCATGTCTAGTTTCAGTTCTTATGCTAAAAAGTGAATAATTAGACTAGATACTGGCTTGCTTTGCTGTTAAGTCAAAACATTTAGTATGGTAACGTTGATTTCCATCTGCCAATCTCGACACCACGATTGAACACAATACAACATAATACGAAACATAATCCGCGTTTATTCTAATATCTAAGTTAATAAGATCCGGGTTGATGTTTTTCTGGATTACAAACAGTAGCGAGTCCAGCAATTTTTTTCTGCGGTGCTACTTAGTTTGACATCTTTTTGTGAAAAGTGTCTGTTGGATGTAAAATCAAAAGTTCAATTTGAAATAAAAAAAAACGTTTGTAATTGAGTTTGCAAAAATAATCATTGTTCCTGTTTGAAAAAAAACGCTGCTTTTTATTTGATTTTTGTGAGCCGACAATGTGTAATTTTGTCGGAAGCTTTTTGAAATAAGTTTCATTTTTACGATGTATGTTTTTAACTTTTGATAGATATCTGTTACAAATTCAATAAGATGAGATTAACATGAAGGATCGTCAGAACTCGTGCTGTTCGTAAAAAGCTAACTGTTTGCACAGAAATCATTTATTTATCTTGAGGAAATGACATGCTCCACCATTGTAATCATGACAAAGGTTAATTCGACGCATCTGTAGTTAGTAGGATCATCCCATGAGTGACGCAGCAAGGAAACCAGCCTGCTTTAAACTTACAACTCCGCTATAAAGGACAATTTACCGGCGTCTCTATTGAAAGAAACATATGTACCATATGACCCATACCTCATAATACGACATAAAAAATTATATCACATATTATATGCATTTGTTCAATAAAGAACTTGCAGGTCAATTTGGCCTTTGATTATGGTTGTCTGCTATACTTTGCCTGTCAGATGGCATATAAATGACTGTTCTTTTGCCACATGTCTTCAATATTTTTTTTTCAATCCGTGATATTATAAATAAAAAAATAAATGCCCAGCACCAACAATATTTTGTGTGTTTTATTTGCGTAATACGTGTTTAAGTTAAGGGAGATCATTTAATAGGTCTTTTTGGTACGCAGAGAATCAGTTTGCAATCCTCCGCGTGTGGCACATGTTTGCATGTGGCACATGTGTTATGTATATTTTGCTGGCCGTGTGAATGGGGTATTAGACCGCATCCAATTGTTCAGTGCGCTGCTAAAACTACTTAATCTTGATATATATATATATATATATATATATATATATATATATATATATATCAGGGTGTCGAACCGGAACCGAACCGAACCGAAAACCGGAACCGAACCGGTATTTTTTCCGGAACTGAACCCGAACCGTTATATTGTTATCGCGATGAACCCGAACCGGAACTGAACCGAAAAAAAAATAACGGTTACCGGCTCATGTCAAAACGGTTCGGCCACGCGCTGTTGGCAATGAATGTGCTATCAATGCCATTTGTTTTTTAAGTGCCGTCAACTGACACACACCTCGCTTACATATTTTTCTTCTCCACTCAGTCTTAGGAATATAAACGCTGCATCCATGAATCTTGACAAACGCTGCATCCATGACTCTTGACATAGGAACCAGTATTGCGCTGGTCGCGGCTTGCACGGAAGAAAGAGAATTGGAAAACTGCAAAAACAAAAAAAGCGTCACGGGATTTCATTTTTCTACAATCTCGTAAATCCTAAATGCTGCTGTGTGCTCATTTCATAACACGTTTCTAGAACGCGCGAGTTCTTGAAGCTTGCTTCCATCGGAATGAGAAAAGAAAAGGCTGTGGAGTTTGATAATAATGCATCCGGTTTCGTATAGGCACTTAGAAGCTAACATATTTGTGAGACAGCGAACTCTTCTATTTTTTATATTTATCCTATTACGTCCTTCTGGCGTTGCGTTTGGTGAAGTGTTTTTCATATTCCGTATCTTGTTTAATGAAAGCTTCTTTAAGGGTATAATTTGAGTTACCGAAGGCTAGTTCAAATAAAGAAAGCTGTATTTTCTCCCCACTGTTCCTTCAATTGCTTACACGCCGAGGTGGCGGGATAGTTAGCGAGTTCTACTTGTAAGTGGGTTTGTAAGGAGGTCGCGGATTTTACAGCTACTGCGTCGGACCCAATTAGATGAAGTCCGAATGTGTAAACGTCGGTGAGGTAACCTTTGAGTGCACATAAAGAAACCATTCCTGGTAGAAATCCCTGAGCCTTACACTACGATGTATCCCGTTTCGTATGTGCTGATTTCAGATGTTTTATTTGTAATTTATTTTGATGTTACAATTTGTCATTTATAATTTCCGAACCGGTTCATGAACCGGTTCAGCGCCCCGAACCGGTTCGCGAACCGGTTCGCGGATCAAATTAATCGAACCGGAACTGAACCGGAACAAAATAAATTTACCTGAACCTGAACCGTAACCGAACCCGTATTTTTTTCGGTTCGACACACTGATATATATATATGTTTCAAAAGGTTTCCAGTGACATTTTCACTTGCAGTGGAGATGTAGCATTAATGATCGTATCTTTGAAAATGTATTTCTTTACCCTTATTTTCCCCCGACCACTTCGCAATTATTTTCCTTGTAGTGATTGGTCGGTAGGGCTTCGTGTGCGTGTGATTTTCCATATCGTAAAGAGTAAGCTGTTCTTTTCGGTCTAGTACCAAGTTATCCAACAGTCATTTTTCTAAGGGGGGAAAAGATGTAGTGTGCCATCAACTAGCTAGATGGCGCAAGAAGTCATGGTGTGTGGCGCTGCAACTAGATGATATATATATATATATATATATATATATATATATATATATATATATATATATATATATATATATATATATATATATATATATATATATATATATATATTGTGTTTTATTATAGGTCCTATGGGTACTATTTCCAAGCCCCAGTGTTTATGTGAGTTGCTTACGGAGTGTAATAAAGTAATAAAGGAGAAAGTTGGGCTAGTTGGTTTTGGTTATACATAATGACAAATACACAGCGCAAAAGGACAAAAAGGGAAGACATACCGGAGAGAACAGAGCGCTGTTCTATCCGGTGTGTCTCTTCCCTTTTTGTCCTTTTGCGCTGTGTATTTGTCATTATGCTTACGGAGTGCTTTGATGTCTTGCGATCAATGTTTTTACATTCTGGTGATACTGAACTCAACTCCGGCTTTATAATGAGTGAAGCCTCTAGACGCTACATTTCTCGAAAATGCTGAAATGATTGAAAGTCCTCAATGAACGCTTTCTAAATTTCGAGGTTGGGGCAAGGCTGTTTAATAAAACTCCTAAAAGAAATAAAACGAAAAACAAAAATCAATAGGAGCGAAACCTAATAATATAGTAAATCGGCTTGTCCTTGTCGAAACGAAGTTTCTGCTGTTGATTTGGCCAAACACGACTTCCATGCGCTGTAAGGCCTCGCTGATACTCTGCAAAACGACAACGCTAGTTTAAACGATTGACTTAACAAGCTCGAAGATCGTTCGCGTCGGGATAACCTTCTTGTTTATGGTCTTCCTGATGTTGCATCGGAAACGTGGGCGGAAAAGGAAATTAAAATTTTCGATCTCGTTTCCCGCTCTCTTCGGCTTCAGGTTTCACCCGACTGTATTGAGCGCGGTCATCGTATCGGTTCTTTCAAAGTCAAAAAATGTCGACCACTAGTGATTAAGTTTTAATCGTCGAAGATCAAAGACAAAATATTGTTCTCATTACTAAAACAAAAAGGAAGAGCTACTTACATAAGTGAATTGATTTCTCTTTTGCAATGCGCCTCGCAAAGAAGAAACCTACTAATTTTAGGACAGCCAAGAAGTCCGTGCTTCAGTTGCAGTATAGCAAACTGTTCATTAACAAAAAATGAAAGCCGTTTACAACTCCCTGTAACACCGAATTGGAGCGCAGCTCTTGAGGAGGAGGAGGGAAGGGTACTGAGAGTTACCTGTGTGGAAAAGACGTCCGAGCTCCACGCTGTTCTGGCTCAAACGGTTCGCTTTTATTCTCGCGCCTCAGGAAGCTCGCGCAGCGAGCTTAGAAAAAGAAGAAAAATTATTTCATATCTCGGAGCTGGCTCCTATAGGGCTCCCCCCTGGCAGCATGGAGCACGGAAATACAAATAAAATTGTAGTTGATCCAATGGTGGCAATAAGAAGAAGAAGGGTTTTGGGAGTTATGTGGCCCATGAAACAGTTCTTGGTTTTTTGGTTTCCTGGGGTGTTACAAGTTGCTCCGAGTATGAAGGATGAGAATTTGAGTCCTGAAATGCGGGTTTGATTCGGTCCATGGCAACGATTTCTCGATGTCCGTGAATGTCAAGAGTCATGGTCTTGTCGGTGCGCTCGAGTATCTTAAAGGGTCCCTCGTACGGTGGCGTGAGACTTTTCTTCTTGACTTCCTTTCGGACGAATGCGTGGGTGGCAGTTTTTAATCCTTGACTTACGAAGATCTTCTGAGAATGGGGCATCCGAGGTTGTGTGGGCTTGAGTTCTTGCATGAAGTGCCTCAAGTCGTCTAGGTACACTTGGTGTGGAATTGTTGGAGTGCACTTGGTGATATCGAAAAATTCTCCAGGGAGTCGGAGCGGCGATCCATAAACCAATTCAGCCGAGGTGCATTCCAGGTCTTCTTTGAAGGCGGATCGAATGCCGAGAAGGACGTATGGGAGATGGTCGACCCAGTTGAGACGTCCATCTCGTGCTGTGATTGCGGCCTTGAGCTGTCGGTGTAACCTCTCCACCATGCCATTGGCTGACGGGTGGTATGAGGTAGTGTGCACGTGGTGCGTGCCGAGGAGCTGGGCTAAGGCAGCAAACAGCGAGCATTCGAATTGCCGTCCCCGGTCCGTAGTGACGGTGGATGGACATCCGAAGCGGGATATCCAGATGTCGATAAAGTTCTTGGCGACTGTCTCGGCAGTGATGTCGACCAGGGGAGTGGCTTCGGGCCACCTGGTGTAGCGGTCGACGCAAGTCAAGATGTACGTGAAGCCTCGGCATGACGGCAGGGGGCCCACAAGATCGAGGTGAACATGGTCGAACCGTGCCGAGGGGGCACGGAATGGTCTCAAAGGTGTGACTGTGTCGGCTCAACTTAGAGCGCTGACATTGAAGGCAGCTTTTGGCCCAACCTCGTACATCCACGTTCATTGTAGGCCACACATAGCGAGCTGTCACCAGTCGCTGCGTGGCTCGGATGCCCGGGTGGCTGATGTTGTGGATGTGGTCGAAGACCTGCCGACGAAGTGTCAATGGGACGAAAGGTCGAGGATGTCCCATGCTCATGTCGCAGAGGATGGTACCGGTGGAGTGAGGGAAGGGGATCCGCCTCAACACCAAAGACTTCAGCATCTCAGGGTGGTTGTTCAATTCAGGGTCGTCTCGTTGCGCGGCAGCGATGCGTTCGAAGTCTACTCCTCCAGAGACTGCTGAAAGTGCTTCGACGCGGGAAAGAGCGTCCGCTGCTGAGTTGTCTTCTCCTTTGATGTGGCGGAAATCTACCGTGAACTCTGAGATGTAGGCGAGTTGTCGGATTTCTCGGGAGCAGTAGGCTGTGTGATTTCCATGAAACGCGTAAGTCAAGGGTTTATGGTCCGTTGGGACGTGGAACTCATGACCTTCGAGGATGTACCTGAAGTGCCGAAGGGCAAGGCAGATGGCAAGGAGTTCTCGTCCAAACGTACTATATCGTGTTTCTGCAAGTTTCAGTTTCTGAGAAAAGAAACCTAGTGTCCTCCACTGGCCGTCAAGAAGCTGCTGTAGTACAGCACTTACAGCTGTACTGGACGCGTCGGTCATGAGACGGGTAGCAGCCTCAGTCTGTGGATGGACCAGCAGGGTTGTGTTGACCAAGGCTTCCTTCACGGCGGAAAAAGCTGATGCAACCTCATCGGTCCATTTAAGTGACGATGATGGCGCTTTCTTGGTCTTCAGCAGGTCCGTCATAGGCTGTAGAATTTCGGCACAGTGGGGAATAAATCTACGGTGGAAATTTACTAGCCCGAGAAATTCGCGAAGCTTTCGAAGCGAGGTAGGTTGAGGGAACTCGCGTATTGCCCGGACTTTTTCTTGGAGTGGTAGGATGCCCGACGATGTTATGCGGTGGCCGAGAAAGTCCAGATCGTCGGCACCGAAAACGCACTTCTTCGCGTTGATGACGAGGCCATACTCCTGCAGTCGGTCGAACAAAAGTCGCAGATGTTGCTCGTGTTCTTCCGGAGAGGAGCTGGCCACGAGAATATCATCAACATAAGCGAAGATGAAGTGAAGGCCTCTGGTAACTTCATTTATAAGGCGTTGGAAAGTTTGCGCAGAGTTTCGGAGGCCGAAGGGCATCCGGACGTACTCAAAAAGTCCGAACGGAGTTGTGATGGCGGTTTTGGGCACATCCGCAAGCTCGACTGGAATCTGGTGGTAGGCCTTAATAAGGTCTACCTTGCTGTAGATGTTGGTGCCAGCTAGGCCAGCGGAGAAATCGTGAATGTGTGGCATGGGGTACCGGTCAGGTACCGTGCACGCATTCAGGGCGCGATAATCTCCGCATGGCCTCCAGTCGTTTGGATCCTTCTTAGGGACCATGTGAAGGGGCGACGCCCAATTGCTGGAGGAGGGGCGGATAATGCCAAGCTCCAGCATATGTTCGAATTCTCTGCGTGCGATGTTAAGTCGCTCGCCGAAGAGTCGACAAGGTTTCGCAGAGACTGGAGGGCCGTTGGTAATGATGTGGTGGGTCACGGCGTGCTTGGCGGGTACCTCTGTGTTGCACGGTCGGGTTATGGCAGGGTATTCTGCGAGGATGGCTTCATATCTTGAAGACGCCGCCAAAGGGCGCATCGGAGAAGCTTGAAATGACGAAAGAATACCTTGAATGGTGCACGATGTTGTAGCATCCGTGAGGCTTCTGCCACGCATGTTAACAGCCAGGCCAAAGTTCGCCAAGAAGTCCGCTCCCAGTATGGCCTCGCGAAGGTCTGCAACAATGAAGACCCATGCGGAAGAGTCGTCGCAGTCCAATGTCGATGGTGAGGGATCTCTGGCCATAGGTGGCGATGGCAGAGCTGTTGACTGCTCGTAGGGGTCTGGTGTGCTGCGTCTGCTGACGGTCTAGTCGTGACGCTGGCAGGACGCTAACCTCGGCCCCCGTGTCCACCAAAAAGCGTTGGCCAGAGATCTTATCCATGACGTAGAACAAGCGGCTCGGGTGTTGGCCGTAGTCACTTGCCGCTGTTAGTGACGGGCCGTGGGGTTTCCCGACCAGGAACATGGTTGTTGGCTGCGTGTGGTACGTTCTGCATACCGCCTGTGGTACCAGCGAGCGACCTGTCGGCTGACCGTGAGGTGCGTCGCGAGGATGAACGGGTTTGAGACATATCTCGCCTCGTTCGTCGGGAAGGTGTCTCGTGCGACGGCCTCACAGCGGCAACAGCGCAGGATAGCTGTTCCATGCGCGCCTCGAGTCTTGTAAGGGCTGTTTGCCAGGCAGGCGGTTCGTGCGATGTGATTGTCGCGATGGACGGTGAAGCGTACTCAGCGGTGCGGTCCGCAAGCATCGCCAGGCGGTCTAGCGGCATGTCGTCCGCAGCTGCCAGGACCATACGTATTCCTTGTGGAAGTTTCTGGAGAAATAGCTCTCGCAGAATAGGGTCCTGGGGGCCGGAGGCTTGGGGACCGAGCAACTGCCGCATCTGGTGAAGAAGTTGAGATGGGCGGCGGTCTCCCAGCTCCTAGGCTGTGAGCAGCTGCTGGATCCTCGTGCGCTCCGAAGCTGTCGTCTGCTCGAGGAGGACGCCCTTCAGGTGGTCGTAGGCGTCGTCAGGTGGAGGCCGGGACAGAACGTCGTCCAGCTCGTCGGCGACGGTCGGAGGGAGGGAGGCGACGACATAGTAGAACCGAGACAGCTGGGATGTTATGCGGTGGAGATGAAACTGAGCCTCGATCTGGGTTATCCAGACTCGTGGATTTTTCGGCGAAAATGGCGGAAGCCGGAGCTGGATGGCCGTGAGGGCAGTGTCGGGGGAACGAAGAGGCGCGCCGTCGCCGGTAGTGTCACCGTCTTGCGCCAGGTTCTGCATGCTGGCTGCGGCTGTGGTACGAGGCGGCGGGGGCCTTCGGATTCCGGGTCACCAGTTTGTGGAAAAGACGTCCGAGCTCCACGCTGTTCTGGCTCGAACTGTTCGCTTTTATTCTCGCGCCTCAGGAAGCTCGCGCAGCGAGCTTAGAAAAAGAAGAAAAATTATTTCATATCTCGGAGCTGGCTCCTATAACCTGTTCTCGGGGCGAAGGGGGGGGGGGGGGGGGGGCCCCCAAAGTCATGTGACTTTGGGGGGGGGTCACGTGACCTTCCAGAAAAAATTTTCCGCTAGATTTAGCGGGGAATTTTTTCCGCTAGATTTAGCGGGGAAAATTTTCCGCTAGGTTTAACGGGAAAATTTTCCCGCTAGACTTAGCGGTAAATTTTTCCGCTAGATTTAGCGCGGACTTTTTTCCGCCAGATGTAGCGGGGAAATTTTCCCGCTAGATTTAGCGGGTTAATTTTTCCGCTAGATTTAGCGGGGCATTTTTCCCGCTAGATTTAGCGGAGAAATTTTTCCGCTAGATTTAGCGGAGAAATTTTTCCGCTAGATTTAGCGGGAAAATTTTTCCGCTAGATTTAGCGGGGAATTTTTCCGCTAAATCTAGCGGGGAAACTTTTTCCGCTAGATTTAGCGGGGAAATTTTTCCGCTAAATCTGGCGGGGAAATTTTTCCGCTAGATTTAGCGGGGAAATTTTTCCGCTAGATTTAGCAGGGAAATTTTTCCGCTAGATTTAGCGGGGGATTTTTCCCGCTAGATTTAGCGGAGAAATTTTTCCACTAGATCTAGCGGGGATATTTTTTCGCTACATTTAGCGGGGAATTTTTTCCGCTAGATTTAGCGGGTTTTTTCCGCTAGATTTAGCGGGGAATTTTTTCCGCTATATTTAGCGAGGAAATTTTTCCACTAGGTTTAACGGGAACATTTTTCCGCTAGACAACGGGGAATTTTTTCCGCTAAATCTAGCGGGGAAATTTTTCCGTTAGATTTAGCGGGGAATTTTTCCGCAAAACCTAGCGGGGAAATTTTTCCGCTAGATTTAGCGGGGAGATTTTTCCGCTAGATTTAGCGGGGAATATTTTCCGCTAGATTTAGCGGGGAAATTTTTCCGCTAGATTTAGCGGGGAAATTTTTCCGCTAGATTTAGCGGAGAAATTTTTCCACTAGATTTAGCGGGGAAATTTTTGCGCTACATTTAGCGGGGAATTTTCCCGCTAGATTTAGCGGGGAAATTTTTCCGCTAGATTTAGCGGGGAATTTTTTCCGCTAAATCTAGTGGGAAAATTTTTCCGCTAGATTTAGCGGGGAAATTTACCCATAATGCACCGGGCGGTTACGCCGACGGCGACGGCAACGGCGACGGCGACGCCGCTCAAGCCGGAAACGGGCCCCTAAGAGCTGCGCTCTAAAACTGCTACGTGTATAACGCAATTTCAGATACCGTTTTTGAGCTTGGCCCTGGCTCTCATACCCACGCATTAGGTAACACAGGGACAGTTCCTTCTAGCCAAACGCAGACAAGTGCGCGTCATCGTAACATGTAACGAGGGTGAGGGCTTTTCAAATCTTGGCGACCATGTGTCGATTTTTTTTTTTATCTAATAAAAGAAGTGTTCTCCGTCACAAGGCTGACTTATGTTCGGACGTAGACTCGTGTAGCGCAGATGCTGTGGTGTTGACGGAGACATGCCTTTCCTCTCGTATCAATAGCTGCGAAATATTTTGTTTTGAAAAGCGCTTTAGTGTTTAACACTCCGATAAAGGTAAAAGATATAGTGGTGGTGCATTAATTGCAGTTGCAGATCATAATGACTCTTTTTTTTTTTGCACCTCAGTTGTGAGTTACGAATAACGTGGGTTTCTTTGTACATGAAACATCAAAAAGTCACGACGTAGGTTATCGTGCACTATCTAGAAATTGTTCTTTCTTTTCGTTGTTATTCTTCATGATGCGATTAACTCATTATTACTTCGTTTTCCTTCCTCTCCTATTGTACTGCTTGGCACCTTCAACTATCCAAATATAGTATGGACTAACTTACATGTCTCCAGTCAACCTTTAACATGAGACGCAGCAGAGTTCATAAACTTGTGTAATGATTTCACTTTTTTTTTTAGATTGTCAATCTTCCCACTCGAATCACGTCTACCACAGCCGAAATATTATATCTAATTTAACAACGTCACCTGCACTGGTTTCTTTGGTCAGAAACATGCAGGGCCTTAAAGTGATCCTTCCTTACATTGCTTTATTGATGTACCAATTCAAAGCGGACCGAGAAATTCGAAAAAAAGATACGTGGACTTTGAGGCTATCAATAATTAAATTTGTATTTCTCTTCGTGACTGTACTTACCATGCTTTTCGGAGCGTCATATTCATGATATCAGGGAATTATTTAAAAATCAGATTGCGCACTTTAACAATACCTACATACCCTTACGAGACATCTCGATTTTTCCGCAGACTCTGTGGTTTACTAACACATTAAAAAACGCTTTGTAAAAAAAAAAAAAGAAAAGAAAAGAAAAAGGAGCAGTGAAAGTTTTTTTGAGGTGAAATTTCAAATCTTTACGCTAATTGATCCGATTATCACGATGCTGCTGGTACTTACAAAAATGTCGTCGCAGAACCGAAGGCTACTTATATTTCTAAAACTTTACCATCTATACTATCAAACAATTCAAACAGTTTTGGGATGCTATCAATCGCAATGCGAAGCCCATATCTCTGTTTGGTAATTTAGGAGATATTGTGTCTTTTAGTGGTTGTGCATCGGCTTTCAACCTGGCATTTGTCGACACATCCTCTGAAATTTACTCATCCGCTTTACCCCATTGCAACACAGCTAGTTTATACACATGTACAGTATTTGCAACGACGTTGGTAGAATTTTTAGCATGATTAATAATTTAAAATTCACTCGTTCAGCGGGAGCTGACTCTATTAATTCCAAGTTAAAAAAAATTCAGATTATTATTTGGAAATATTAGTTAAAATATTTTAACAATATCTTGAATGCTTACCCGACGACTGGAAGGTGGGAAAGGTAGTACCGATATACAAAGTTGGCGACCACCACTATCCTCTCAATTACCGCCCCATATCGCAAACCAGTACACCACGCTAAGTTCTAGAGCATTTATCTTCAAACCTCGTAAATTTCTTGAAATCAAATAATTTTGTTTCGACCTCGCAACACGGCTTCTGGAAATCATTTTTCTGTGAAACACAGCTACTAACTTTCACTCACGGCCTTCACGTCATTCTTTATCGTAGTTCCCAAGCTGGTTGCATATTTCTGGATTTTGCCAAAGCATTTGATAAGGTGTCACATAGCCTACAACTTGTGGTCGGTTTGCCTTGCTGCATACCCGACCCGGAGGAATAACACGGAGCCAACGGTTTCAACAACAAGAAACTACATTTAATGGGACATGGACGAGACGATTAACATTGTTACCACCGGCGCCTGAGTCCAGGCAGCGACTCCCCTGTGCGCCGCCTCCGATGCGCCTTATCAAGGCGGCGCACGCGATGTGCGCGTGGCTGGCGTGACGTCGCCGCCACTCGGGAAAAGTTCGGCACCTTTGCCTCGCAGTCGGGTAACTGGGCTGGGAAGCCGCCAGGGTGCCCACAAACTCCATAAGTAGGGTTCACTAAATGGTCAATCAAGCATCGTTTCTTGAACTCATGCTTTCTTAACTAACCGGCCTCAATTTGTATTCGTAAATGGCACTTCCTCACATTAAGTTTCTGTAACTTCCAGGGCTACTCAAGGTTCTGTGCTGGGTCATCTCCTTTTTCCTATATACATTAACGACTTACCCTCCTGTGTTTCATCCTCAATTATTTTATTTGTCGATGACTGTTATATATCGTGAAGTGACTAATGATTCCGATGTATCTTCTCGCCAATCTGATATTAACCGCCTGCTTGAAGGGTGTGACTTATGGGACATGGAACTTTACGCTAACAGATGTAAGGTAATGAGAGTTTCTCGACATCACAATGACATCCGATCTACTACCTAAACCACACTTCTTTAAAGCAGCTATATCACCATAAATACATTGGCGCGCATATTTCATATAACTCGACTTTGGAAATTAATATTCAATGCATAACAAGTAATACCAATCGTATATTAGGATTCATAAAACTAAACTTTTTGTCCGTTCCCATGTCTCGTCACCTACTTCTCTACAAAACTTTTCTTTCCTCCAAACCGGAATATGTCTCCTTAATTTTGGGACCCCGGTATGGACATATTAAGCAGTTGAAGCAATTCAAAATAGATCTACATATTCGCTTTATACTTACTATCATCGCACTGCAAGCGTAACATTTATGAAATGTAGTTTGAATTAGCTACCTAACCCCGCATCACGTAGGTAAGTTCCTCGCTTGTGTTCATTTCACAATATCTGTCATAATTTTCCTTTGCGTAAAAAGCTCCTAATACCTCCCTCTACATATCACTGCGTCTCGACGACACAAGATAGGCATACCATTGTGTAAAACTACAGCTTTTCACAATTCATTCATACCCCGAACTACGCTTTCTTGGAACCAACTTCCAGCGTCGGTGGTAACTTTATTTTATGAAGTCCTTTTTTAAATCTGCCTCAACAATATCAAGGTTGTAGTAGCTTATTAACATATAATTATTACAATCTTAGATTGTTTTTGTTTTTTTCTTTTTTTGTTAATTTTTTTTTTGTTTTGTTTTCATGCCAGTAACCGACCCACCTCTGCAATGCCCCCGTGGCCTTGAGGGTAGCTAAATGAATAAAGTTAAAAATAAATCTTTTTTTTAAGTGCGCAAACATGCGCGATTATTTGCCTGTACACCCATCCGTACTTAAACACAGGGGAGGGGGTTTAAGCTCGTAATTTTCAAGTTTATAGAGCAGGAGCTTTCGCCTCACGCGCTTCCACGAGTTCTGGTGCGTTAACACACTTGGCCACCTTTGTGGCGATAACAATGGACATTCTAGATCCGTGGCGAAGGAAGGCTTCTGACGCGCCGCAGAAACGCGATCTGTTTGGCGACGTGCATGAGAACCCAGATCAAAAGATTCAGAAAGGAATGGCAGCTCAAACAACAACTTGCGGGCGGAAGAAGTTTAATACCAACCTCCGGTACAAACATCGTCTTTAAAGACGATGGGAGCTTGAAGCAACTCGGTGTGCTGCCGTGGTGAGAGCACCTCAACATTGAGAGGTAAGATATGTGTGTGTGTGCGCGCGCTTGTGTGTGTATGTGTGTGTGTTTTTTTGTTAATCCAAATCAGTTAAAAGAAATTTACTTTCTTTATACGGAGGAATAATATTAATCAGCATAAACGTTTCTTGCATACGATTTTCACAAACTGAAGGAAAACAAACATATTTTTTCAGATACCATAAAAGGGATTTGAAAGGCGATACACACATTATTTTTTCTCCCCGGCATCCTTCTGTTTCCGTCGTACTACGGAGGTTTCCCCATCCCCTGCCGGAAGTCAGCGCAGAGCGACGCATTGTACACGAGGACACGAGTCAACGTTCATCCGGGCTCGTGTTAAGACATATAGAGCACGAATTTCAGCTGCACGCTGGCGCATCACCCCTGTCCAGTTTACGCTACTTCCTGCTCTCAGTCGTAGTGGGATGACGTCGAAATTCGAATGCACAGACCTTCCTGTAGTCTGTGACAGCTTAATTGTTGTAACGCAGGGAGTGGAAAGTCCCTAGCATCTCACTACGGCCCCGCAAACTATAAGATTGTGGCACCAGCGGATCCTATTTTTCTTTTTGGTGATTTCAATTTTCCCGGTATAAACTGCAATACTCAGCTACAAGTTGTTTGGGGGGCTCAAGTGTGGACCGTGATCTTATAGACTTCTGTTTTTCTTTTAACATCACCTAGTTGTTTTTTTTCCCTACAAGGATCACGGAAAATAGTTCAAATATTTTAGATTTGTCACTTGTCACTGATCCTCACCTAGCTGAACATTCAACTCCTCTGGATGGAATTATAGCGACCATAAGTCACTTCATTGTTTTCTTGATATTAAACCGCGAAGATCGTGTATTTCTAAAACGATACGTTTGTACCACAAGGGCAACTCTGACATGATTAACTCCAAGCTCTCAGATTATTTTGCTTATTTCAATGAAACCTTCGATTGTCGTATTGCTAATGAAAATTGGCAAGCCTTTAACACAAAAGTATTAGAAGGTTTTGAAAGTTCCAAACCGTGAGCAACAATTCGAGCTACTACGTCTAAGCCGTTGAATAATTCACTTCGTTGTTTATCGCATATGAGGACGAGGTATTTCAAGAGCGCTAAAAGAAATAATACCTCGGAAGCTTGCTCTTAGCATGCCACTTCGTCTTCTGAATATAAAAGTATGTTGAAGTAATGTAAGCGCACATTCTTTCAGCAAACTCTACCTAATATGTTACTAAATGACCCTCGCAAATTTTGGAGCTTTGTTAATAAAAAAAAATCCATACTCGGAAATTGCTCTATTGAATAACTCTGGTGAGAACGTATTGAATAGTGAATGTGCGAATATTTTAAAGTGTGTGTGTATTTTTATGCTTTCATCGTTTCTACACCTATTTCTGAATTCCTTTACTTACAAAGAATGATTTTTCGATGAATTTAATTCTTATAGACTTTCAAGGTGTTATCAGCATTATATAATCCCTCAGAAAACCTTCATTGCGTGGCATACATGATATTAATACGAAGGATCTCAGTAACACTAAATTTTCATCCGGTCTATAGCTCAGAAAACTATTTCAGCCGTCCCAGGACGAAGGGGTGATATACCATCTGACTGGATAATTGGTAAGGTCATTCCAGTCCACAAATCAGGCAGTAAGGCATCTCCACTAAATTATCGGTCAATATCACTCGCCTGCATCTACTGCAAGATACTCGAGCACGTCAATTAAAAGCACCGAATGAACTTCCTCGGTTCCTGCATTTTCTTCACCAATGCGCAGCATGGCTTCCGGAAACAGCTTTCTTATGAGAAAGCTTTCTTACTCCCCAGCTGCTTATTCTTAATAATGACCTGTTTAAAAATTATGACACCGTCTTTCTTACTGATTCTGTTTTTCTTGATTTCACCAAAGCTTTTGATGAAGTGCCACACAATCGCTTTCTTTTAAACTTTCTTAACTAACCCTAGACCCTCGTGTTCTTAAATGGATTGAATCATTCCTTAGTCATCGCTCTCAATTCGTTTTCGCTAACAGTACACCCTCCTCTTTCTCTCCCATTTCTTCCGGTGTTCTACAGGGAACTGTACTTGGACCTTTACTCTTTTTAGTCTAAATTAATGATCTCCCTCTCCACCTCTCGTCCTCTATTCGGCTTTCCGCTGATGGTTGTGTTGTTTATAGACTAATAGAAAACCAGACGATCATCTGTACTCCAGAACGACACTAACAAAATTGCTGAATGGTGCCGCACATGGCAGATGTGTCTGAACATTAACAAGCACCTCTGCTTCACACGGTCTTCCTTTCAGCCCTTAGGCTCATTACACTCGGCGGCATTACCACTCAGACTGCTGCACAGTACCAGTATCTTGGCGGCGATCATTTAACCACTAATATGTCCTGGAATGTTTATGTCGATAAAACAATATCATCGGCAAACCGCTCACTATGCTATATTTGTCGCAATTTCAGGTCTGCCACTTCTAACCTGCAACGTCTCCTTTACGTCACGCTTGTTCGCCCTAAACTAGGGTATGCTTCAGCTATCTGGCACCCACATCAGTATTATTTAACTAACGTAATCGAGTCTGTTTAAAATCGCGCTGCTCGATTCATTCTTTCTAATTGCTCTCGCTTTTCTAGTGTCACTGAAATGAAATCTTCATTAACTCTTCCTGATCTTTGCGTTCGTTGCAGCATTTCCCGTCTTTGCCTTCTTCATAAAATTTGCTATTCGGAACCATTACGACTGTCTCTCCTCAGCCAGCGCAGCTATATCTCTGCAAAATTTGATCATACATGCAAAATTGCCCGCCCCAAGATACTTTCAACAGCACGTCAACATTCCCTCTTACCAGAAGCTATTGTAGACTGGAATGGCCTTCCCGATGACATCGTCATCATCATCGAGAACGCTAAATTTAAAATTGTTCTAACCAACCACTTCCTTCTGTAATGCCCCTCAGGATCCTGGGGGTAACTCTAAATAAATAAATAAATACGCCGGAGAACCAATCACGAAACAAGAGACGTGAATTAACGTAATAAGCCACCCCCTGCGTTCGTTTAGCTGTCTGTGACTATAGACCAACTCAACTCTGACATCACGCCCCTGCGGTGGCGCTGCTGTCTGTATTGCCCACGCGCAGAAGCCTCTGCTCGACAACCTTGGTTTCTGAGCACGGTCGGCAAGCGCAGGCTTGTTTATAAGCGGCGTGCTAGATCGATGGATGAGGTGGTGTTGAATCTCCCCTAAGACCGTGTTTCGGGGGACGCTGCTGTTGGTTACTGTTCTTCTGAGACTGGACTAAAGTCGAACGTTTTGGAGCTTTCGTTGCTTTAGAAAATATCTGTGCCCTACGCAAGCAAAGGGCGCGTGTCATTTTCTTTTTCTCTGGGCATAAATGCATACACGCTTCGTCCCAATTGAAACAACACCCGAGGGGCGCGCCTCAGCACCGCAATGCTGTCTTGAACTCCCAATAATCACCCACCACCCTTCCCCACCCTCTTTCTGATGTCAGTATAGACAAGAGACGAGGAAATCCATTTAATAAAGACATATTTAATAATTATTATTATTTCCTTAGATGTTGTCTTCTATGTGATATTAACAAGATGCGTAAAGGATGGTTCACACACTTGCGACAGCGTACGACCGAAAGCCTCAAAAATTCTTGGGATATCTTATGACGAGAGCAGAGAGCCGTATATGGGGAGAGTTTGGTCAGTCTATGATCTCGCCGCCGTAACGCTCTCCTCCCGAGTGAGCCAATCAGCACGCGGCGCAGAGCGAGAGGCATGAGCGCATGCGCGTGAACTCCCGGCTGCTCCCAGCTGAGTGGGGAGGGCCGCCATTTTCGATCATTTTCCCGGCGGAATGCGTGGGATCGGCATCTAGATCTCGATTATTTCCTTTTATATCGCTGGCTCTGGCAAGAAAATGACATACTGTTATTCCTCGGTGGGTTAAAAAGCTAATAAATTAAAATTTTTCGGCGTATGGCCAGAAACTTTTATTTTACTTTTATTCTCCGAGCAGTCTCCGACAGCATTGCGAAAAAATGGTGGCCGTCTCTTCTCTGCTCCCTTCTTTCTCTCTCGCTCCTTCGACGCTCTCCTTCCTTTCATTTACTTTTCTCTTCTCCGGCGCCTTCGTCGCCACACCCACTGGCCAAACTCTCCCAATATACGGCCCTGGACGAGAGAACACACTTACGCCATCTATGGGGGTGGCTGTGGAACATTAAAAATTTTCCCATATTTCCTTTTTTTTTTTTCCTTTTTTGTTTAAGCATCGTTTTTGCTTGAAACTTGTGGGAAAGTTGCCTTGCTGCGTGCCCAACCCGGCGGAACAACACGGAGCCAGGATTTCGGAAAACGTAAAACTACATTTATTAGTAAATTGTAAGCATGAAGTTAGTATTAACAAGGTCGTTGGTCGACACCGCCGCAGCGTGTACCTTTCGCTGCAGGCCCCGCTTCTCCCTCCTTGGTCGTCGTCCCCGATGCTGCTTTTATGCGTTCTTTCACGGGGGGTAACGCCCCCCCCCCCCCCCCCCGCTCTCTTTACACAGTGGCGCCCCCTATAGCGTTTACAAACTCTGTTGACGATGTCATAAGCGACCATATCTCAGAGATCGGTAGGTACATCTGATCTCGCCAATGCTGCAAAACTTCCGCTCTATGGTGAAAGGCAGTACCACGGTCGTATCGTACGGGGTGCGGCCATTAGGACAAACAAATCTGGCGCGCCTCGCAAAATTTTTATTCCAAATGTACGTACATAAAACTGGGCACACAAACTTAATTACGGCAAAATAAAAAAAAATTTCGGAGCTTAAGGGGGCACTGAAGTCAATTCTGAGATCGTCCTTTTGTGGTGAAAACTCAATCTAGATGCCCTAAGCATCCCAACAAACCCGAAATCACATACGTGCGTAGCTCATTTCCTGGTTAAAAGCGTGTTCAAAGATCGCGTCAAGCCCTTTTTGGGAAGAATTTTCTTCCGAGTGAATTAAGTGGCCGACGAAAGGCGCTTGTCGGCGAGTTGCAAACGATGGTTTCGCCCGCGGAGAAAAAGAGGAGCCTTATCCGAATGTATACCACTCAGACTCTCTACGAAACAAGTTATAATAAAATCATTCGTAATCTGCGCGTATTGTAGGACTTTCACTGGTCCACACAATGAAGACCGCGAGAAAAAAAAAAGAGTCCACATGTTTTTTTATTGCCCTGAGATGAATAAGCGGTTTTGTAATATAGGACTTGGTATATGTGGGAACTAACACATTTTAAACATTATAAGATCAAAAACGATCTTTTTCAAAAATGACTTCAGTGCCCCTTAAAGTCAGAGGTGGAAAATATTAAAACTATAAGAGAAAGGGCGTCCGTGCATTTTCTATGCCCTATACCGGATGTTCGTCGTCTGCACACGGGTTTTCGATCTTGCTCCCAGGTGGTCATTAATCATGTATTTCGTTAAAAGTATTAATTATTGCTTTTATACAGATGATCGCAAGCCTCCAATAGTGGCTTTAGTGTTTTTGCGTTCAGCAAGCCTTCCGGGAGCGAGCTCATAAATTACTGTGAAGACCGGAAACAGACTAGTATAGGACATAGGAAATACAGGGCGTCTAATTTTTCTTTATTTTTTAACATTTCGACTACCTCTGAGTCTAGCTCTGAAAAAAAAAAAATAACAAAACTATTAACGAAAATACTTTCGGGTACCTAATTTCAGGTATATACATTTGGAATTGAAATTTTACAAGGTGTGCCAAATGTGTTGGTTTTTACGGCCGCACCCTGTAGATGGCGCCAGTGTGCCAGTTTGTTCGCTCGTCGTAATATATCACAAGAACTCGGTCGTAAGCAAACTCAAGTGTGTGAACTAGCCTTAAATTGTGAAATAAACTTTCAAAAAACAATTTAGCTCACTATATGCATCGCAAGGCTCATTTTGAGTAAAGAGCAATTTCGAAACAAAATAAAAGCATGTTACGGAACCCTTCCTTGCTCAAACTGTGTCTTGTGACGGAAACATTATGCTAAATTTTTACTTTTATTTCAGAAAATCTTATTGCTTCATCTACGCGTCATATCGAGACACTATAAAATGCCTTGGGAAGTCAAGGGAGATAGCACGAAGTTCCGATGGTGGGAAACATGTTGCAGGCTATTTTAGAAAACATAAAGTGAGGGTATTTCTCGAAAATAAATCGCAAATATGATTTCGTTAAACATATTCATGCGATTTTTTTTTTTTTTTTTTGTGATGAATACCCACGCGTGGTTCGTTCTTTCCTTTAGAAACTTTCTGAAGAACTCCAAAGTGCAAAACGACTTGAAATAACATGTCTTTTCTCTCCATCTTTATTTTCACTCATCGTCGCACGGTTTTCTATCGCCGCACGGTTTCCCAAACCCGTATGAAATTCGAAATAGAAACATATTGTTGAGAAGCGTATTTTTTCTAACAAAATGTGATAAAACTGGCTACGGTTACACTACGGTATGTAGAGTAACCGTAGCCAGTTTTACCACTTTTTGTTAACAAAAAGTACGTTTCTCGACAATATTTTTCTATTCAAAATTTTATACCGGTTTCAAAAACCGTGCAAGTTTTGGAGCATAAAAAATAGTTTCACGTCATTTCGTGTATAGTAATCATTGCATTATTTCCTAACATAATCAACGTTGCTAAGAAAACAACGGAGGGGGGGGGGGGGGAGCTGTCGGGTGCATCTTCAATTGCCCAAACGACCCACAATATAACAATCACGGTACAAAAATTATCACCTTATACGTTTACAAGAGGGGAAAACAAAGGGGAACTTCTACAATATAAAATTGTGCACTGTACATATATAAGCCACGGCAGCACATGCGCGTAAAACGTTGAATAAAACGTGTTTTCTATCAATCAACATGTAAAAAGAAACAAATCTTGAACATAACAAGTTGTCTTTGAAATCGGACGATATGGCTAAGAATTATCATACCCCGTAAGTTTCTTGCCGATAACTGGTCAATTTTAAGATTTGTGTAACTAAACTGAATGAAAATGATTGAAAGATTGCATGTTATTGTATGATGGTCATAATTTGTTCTAAAAATGGTACTTCCCAAGGTCCATGCTTATTGTGGGATATGAATAACGAACTACACTGGGGTATTTGTAATACAGAAGTGGAAACTTATGCATTTAACGAAACCCTACTAACGGGTCACACGAAAATAGCCTCGTTCTTTTAGAAGTCACGTAAAACGATTTTTGCATGTACCGAGTTCCTGCAATTGTCGAATTTTTTTTCCACACATGTTTTAGCTTTTTTTTTAATAGGCTTTATAAAAAGCTTTTTCTCAAAAAGCTTCTAGGTCCGACTAGATCGTGTGGAAACATATAATAAAATATCAAACCCACACAAAAGACCACAGCGAAGAACACGCAAGCACTTGAAAGAAGTGCTGTAGAGTTCCCTCTTTTCATTAAATACCGATACACTCTGAAAATTATCCCCCGAGACGATTTTATAAAAGTTAAGGTAAAAACGAATTGTAGCTCTCTTCCAATAAGGATAAACCACGAGAATACGAAACCCCGTTTGGTAAGTAACTAGATATCGCTTACCTTGCAAGCCCAACTACTCTAAACCCGTTTTGAAAGCTTTGTTAGAAGGGTAAGCCCGCAGGCGATCGATCATTTAATTAAATCATAAAATCTAAGTGGTTGCAACAACACAATCATAATTAAAACCAGAAACAAGATAAGTGAGAGAGAAGAGACAAGTGGTGCTTCCCTAGTCTAGCGTTTCAAATATGGTTATTTCTTGCTTTCTGTAAAAGAATAACTGAATGTGCTAACTCAGCATATCCTACTGAAACAACACAGTAGCCCCAATTAAACACTGATACTTTCAGACTGATGACATTTAGGAGCTGCTCTGTGGTCAATCACAATAAAAAAAAAATTTTTTTGGAATTGTATTGCCTTGCGTCAAGTAATATGGCTTTGGAAAACACGATCAGCAAAGACCAAAGGATGAAAGGAGGAGGCTCACCAATACCTTTTGCGGGGTGCTTCCGAACGCTGTGTAAATAACTTAAATGAGTGATAGAAGCAGAAGTTTTCACAAAGGTGTTTTAGGTAGTGCATTTTTCATACGTAAATTTTATGGGTGTAGATCTCACAAAAAATACAAGCCTAAATTTTTTTTATGCAAGGGGAGGAAAACGCTAAAAACCGTCTGGTTGACGCTTCTACTCACAAATGTCACAACGTAAGTCAAAAACGTTAAAAAAAACGTAAAAGATTTTTTATGTGAACATTTTAATGCAGTTTCGGCAGATACGAGCGTGTCTGGCGCCATCTTTAAGCAGCACCGTAAACCAGACTTTTCTTTTCAGTTTTTTATAGCTGTGCATTAGTGTTGCAGTATGGGAATGCACTCCCATTCCATTTCGGATCCATTCCGGTGAATTTTAGCTTCCGACAATTCCGTCCTTTTCAGCTCCTTAGAGTAGAGACAGCGAACGCATTCCTATCCTGGAATGGCTGAAATTTACCATTCCACTCCTCTAACTTCTAAACCTAAACATTTATAGTTCTTGACATCTAGCGCGTGTTACCGAGAAAAAACAGCACCATAGAGCTTACGTTCGCAAACAGAGAGACAACTGCAAACGTATGCAAAAATACGTCCTCATTATACCAAACCAGGCGATGGTCGCACAAAGCGCTTTGTGGCACTTGGTGTAACCGCAGACATAGATTGCGCGATCAAGCTTATAAGGCTCGCAACAGACTCCAGAAACCAAAGCCACCCATTTTCTTCGCGAACAAACCGTGTTTCCTCCACAGATGCATTGTCAGCCTGTTGTTTGTTTTACACTACCTCAATAATGTCTGGTTCGTGCATGGCGCAAGAAAAACTTACCTCGCTATTTTGCTCCCTGCATCGAATATTTACACAGTACTCAAAACCGACGCCAGGTAAACCTGTACCAAATGTTCGTGCATTGCCGCAAGCACATAAAACTGCTGAAAAAAAAAAAAACAATCGATACGGTGCCAGAGCACGAGGGTCTGTAGGACGATATATGAAACCTGACGTACGTTTGCTGTACGATTCTTTCGATTTCTCACATATCCAATCCAATTTTTCTTCTTTCTTTTTCGGTTAAAAGTTACACGCTAATCGTGCATGGTTATAAGTTAACACCCACTTTTTCTCGTATCGCCAGGCCAGAAACGACACCTTGTCCGTCTACAACTATTTGGTTGTTTCACCGGAGGCGAGCCACTTTCATCCTTAAAGCAGCATGAGCCGGTGAGACAATCAACCCTTCAGTGACCTTCAGTGCAATGATGCTGTTATGCTATTTTGTGCTAGCGACACAGCTTGCATAAGAACCGAGCTAATGCCGCAATTCCATTCCCGTTTTATTCCTGGGTCGCGGAAGTGCGGAATTATTCCGGAAACATTCATACTCCGGTGTGGCAACTCCGCGACACGGCTGTCCACAGGAAACATAAATATATACGACTTTTTGAGCTTCATCTTTTTTTCCTGAAACCCACGCTTCTGAAACACGAGTATGATGAATTCAACACCTTAAGACACCTTCGTGAGAAGTCTCAACCTTTTCCGTTCATTGGTTTATTAATAAGAGTTCGTTTACGCCCGATTGGCGCTCAGAAACACCTCATGCCAACGCTGAAGCTCCCTGGTGAGTGATGTAGAAAGTCTAGCAGGGTCGACTTGTTATCTAAGCGGTGCTAGGCTTAGTTCAGTACGTCTTTCTAGCTTTCCCCTTAATGTATATTTATGTTGATCTCTACTGTATATTTATGTTGCAAAGATCTTGGCCGGGGCTTTCAGAGAACTCGCGGCCATCTTCTGCGCACATCTCCTCGCAGGTGGCGACACGTTGTTGCGTAGCGACAACTTTTCTAATGCGTCAAACTCGCAGGGCTGACCTCGCGTTCGTAACTCTCTATTCAAGCAATTCAAAAGGATTCAGAGAAAGCGATTCTGCCGACAGAGTTTTATTTGACACCAAGGATCTCCAAGGGATCATAAATTCTACGAAAGTTAAGTCTAATTTGTTGGATGAATACGTTTAGAAATATCCAAGTCCGTTCACTCGTTTGTCAGCTAGAAGTTTAACGAGCACGTTAGTGCGTAAGTTCTGGACAAAGTAATAAGTTACTAGTAGCGTCGTTACTTGTGACATGTTGATTTCAACGCTGACATGAAATGTGTTAAAAGTTATCTTCCGTTATCATTATTTTTGGGGTGCATTTTGACTGCAAAGGAAGGTTGAACTTTTCATAAAGGCTTACTTGGTGAAGGCACTAACGAACAAATATTTAAGCGAAATATTTTAGTTAATTACTTATAGCAGAAATGACCACCACTGTGAACTTCTTAGTAAAGATCCGAAGACGTCGAGCGGTTTGGTGTAGAATGGCCCAGCTAACCCCCCAGCTTAAAAGTTATACAATAAAACTTGAAGTCAGTTCCTTCGGGAGCATAGATGGGTAAATTACTTCCAAAATATAATTTAATTACTGCTCCAAAAGTAGTCTAACTACGATTACAATTACTATTATGTGAAAAGTAATTCATTACAACTACAAATTACTTTTAAAAAGTAATGCAATTACTGTACAACCACTTACTTCTGAGAGGGACCCGACATGGGCCATATAACTTTAAATGAGTTGTTTGGAATCCAACGAATTGCTTCATACCTTGCCCCAATGTTTGAGGATGATTAAGCATCGTTGTACAAATGTCACTTATTGTACTTTCCTTTTGTGAATTTCGTTAAATTATTTATATAACTTGACAGTTTGGGCAATGAAGCCCTGCATTCTTATATATTCAATAAATAATAATAAATTAGCTCATATACTTAAAGACGCCAGATCGCTAAAGTAAAATTGGGTTGACACACTTCTGTTAGATCGCAAATAAAGATGCGACAATTAGTCATACTGAATATTTGAAGAGTTAATAAGAAACTACAATACACGCGCGCTAATACGACCGCATTCATATACAAACGTTTCATGTTATTGTAATTCTTTTTTTTTTTTTACTTTGAGTTGAAATTATAATGGCTCAAAAATATACAAGACCAAATCGGGGCTCTCAAATCAATGGTTACAATATTCACAGTTCAGGGTCAGTATCCAAAATGCTTATGCAAATAATATCGAAGTAAAACAAACAGAAAATAAACTTGAAAAAACAAAAACAAAAGATGTGACAGAACTGAAAGTGAAACGTAAAAAAAACGGGCAAAAAAAGAAAGAAAAAGAAACATATTTTATAGACGATTAAAATCCCCTACCTCAGCTGAAAGCTGCAGCTCGATTTTGTTTCTTTCAATCTTTTGGCATGTTTACGCTATTGTTTTCTGCACGTACCGCAGACGGCGCCACACGGCGCCGTTGAGGTAAGCTCCAAATGTCTCCCAGCCCGCAGTGTAAGCAAAAAAAAAAAAAAAAAAAAGCGCGTCATTATATTTGTCGTACGTGTGTGCGAGCTCGTGCCTATGTGTGCGAGTGTCACCGAGCGCTAGGCCGCTTGTGCGAGCGCCGAGGCTTTCAAAGAGGTTCCGTCGGCATCGCAAAGTCTAGCAAAAGTAGTCGTAGTTGTGCCTGAAATTTTGCAATTACTGATGCTAGAAAGTGATTAAATTACAATAACAATTCCTTTTATCCTATATTAAATAATTAGAATTCCAAATTACAAAGAAAGTAATTAAATTACAGTAATTCAATTACTGTAATTGAATTACTTCCCAAGTATGTTCGGAATCGGGACTCGCTTTCCGAGTCAGGAAATAGCTACTCGTTCAAACTCGGGCCGTTCGCCGCAGTTTTCAGTCAGTTCCGATTTCGCTCACAGCAAGACGCCAGTTTTCCTCCATACGTCTAGCAACCCAAGCCACTTATATCAAAATCCAGCCGGATCCAGTGAGAATCCAATCAACGGCTTCGGATACTTCGGATTCCCAGCTTGGCTGGCTTGGCTACATTCGCGCTTGCTTGGCAGGGCTTGGGCGTGTGGCTGGTGTGGCCGTGTGGCGGGCTTGAGGCTTGAACTCTCCATCGGCGTACGCGTGAGGTCTCCTCTCGAGTCCTCGAAGCGGCGTGGTCGGCAGCATGCGTTTATCGCCGCTATAAACGTGGCCCTTGGGTCGGCACCGGGCGGCATTATCAGGTAAGTACGCGTGACAGCATAATTACAACCACCGTCGCGTCACTCGGGCCGCGGAAGAGGAACGGTTACGTTTTGTGGCTCCGTGATAAGTCGGGGAGCGCGAAAAACAACACAAGCGTGCTCGGAGTTCATCGTTCGCACGTGTGCAGAGCGGTAGCACGGTTTGCTTGACCAGGTGGCCCGAGCTCGGCTGTGCCGGTCTTCATAATGCTACCGGTCGCGTATCTAGGTCGCTGGACGTTGGGGTGACCGATGACCCAAGTTTCGGTAGCGTATGCGGGCTGTGTTCTTAGCGCTCGCTGCGATTTCCTGCGTGTGTGTTGCGCGGCGACCGCCACTTTCATGCGGTTGTCGCCCATGTGTCGCCGACTTGCGAGTTCCTTGCTACGGTGGTGCGACGCATTTTCGGATCAGATATGTCCCGTCTCGAGAGCGCTGGCGTACTCTGACGATTACACCTATCGGCCACTGAAATCTCGCGGCTCCGCGACACTGCCCTCAGGAATATCTCACAGGCTGCGGATTTCTCTTTTCTTCATTTCTGTTTTTGTACGTGAGCGGTAATGTAAGGTTCTGACGGTCGCAGGGTTTTATTTTTTTTACCCCTGGTATTCCAACATTCCCTGCCGACGCCGGCTCTATTTTTGTTTCCTTTGCGCGCTCCTGCGTAATTGTTAATTAATACGGCCATTAATTATATGCGGACTTTGTGAGATCCACTCACGGAAGACATCTGCGTTACATTTCCAGCATTTGTTTTGTTTCATCACTAGTTCTGATGCCAAAATGTCGTCAATAAATGCTGCATTTTTTTCTTCTTCTCTTCTTTATCTGGTTTTGATAGCACTTTTTTTTTTCTCAAAACCTTGCACGGAGCTTATTTTGTGAACTTGCTCAGACTCAGCTGCTTTCGAACATTGTTCCGTCACTCATTTCCTGGCGTAAACAATGCATGAAACGCACTGGCAGCGCCGCGCCTTGTTCCGGAAGCAGCCCCCTACACGTTTCTGGCCTCGATTTTTTTTCTCCTTTTTTACATAAAATTATTAGTTCACAACGCCCCCCCCCTCCCCCCCCCCCCCCCCTTCGGTTATTCGAAGTACGTTAACTTCGTCGTGGCTTCAACGCATACCCACCGGCAAAACAAAATGCAACAAAGCCAAGAGTCCTTTGTGACGACGAGTTTTGCTCTGCGATGTATCAAGCGTGGCGGCGGCGAAGTCTTCATTCTTTATTTTCCCTTCTTTCTCTCTGTTTCTCCCTCTCTCTCCCCCTTCAGTTTTCGAATGGACCATCGCGTCAGCGTGGGGTACTTTCTATTTTTAGAAGCGTTGCGCAAGGTTCGCCCGGCGGAAATCTTCCCGCGGGTAACTGAACTTGAACAGTCAGTAGCTCCCCTTGTCCTAGGTTAATGACGTCATGATGCCCCCCTCATGTGTACTCCTCCACCATAACGTTCAAAGGGGAAGTTCCGCCCACAAATAGATGAACATATAGGCTCCTTGCACTGACGTCACATTGCATACTTTTGAACACCAAGTAAAAGGAGGAGAGGGAAGCTGCCTTTGTAAGATTTTTGAGTGACAGGTTAATCTTCTGTAATCTTCTGGGAGGAGAATAGCCACACAGGTGTTAATCCGGGAGGCACAAAGGAGGATCCTGATAAGAGGGGAGCTCCTTCTTCCCCTTTTCTCTGGAGGGCATCCGAAATGACGTCATGTGCAAGCCACGTATACAAGGTGTCCCTGAAGTTCACTGCGCAAATAATTTATCCTTGCCGTTTAGAGGGCATGCCAAAGTTTGAGAACAGTTGTGATGGTGGCCTACCAAACCCATGAACACTTAAAGGGACTCTGACAGGGTATTTTTCCTCTCCAAGGTTTTCATTTGCACATGTCATATGAGAGCCCAACTACCCAGAAGACAATTTGAGGCTCGAAATTAGTTTTCTTTCCGCCTTAAAACCACTGATCCAGAACTGGCCTGTTCAGGTTCGAGTCGCATTCGCTCTCTTCTTCATCGCACTCACTCTCTTGTCCGTGGTCACGTGCCATTTTTTATGGTTTAGACATAACCATCAAATATAATCGAAGTTGTGGGTCATCGAAAGCACACATTTAATATTAAAAATAGAAAAGGAATAGGATACCCATTTTTTGTGGCTTCTTAAAAGACGCAAATATGTTGATTGAAGAAAAAAAAAAAAAAGTTGCAAAGCTCTGTAACTTTTGCCAACTCTCTCCTCTATATTTCTTCTACCTCCCCAGTCCAGTTTTGAGTGACGCGTTTTTTCACTGTATTAAAAATAAATGTGATGCTGTAGCAAAAAAAAGAATTGATTGGGTAGTCTTCCGACTCTATAATGAATTGCCTGGCAAAAAACGAAACAAAAGTTTTGGGGGCGTCAGTGTCCCTTTAAAGGGCAACTTCGCTCATTTCCGAAGATTTCGGGATAATGAGTGATTTCGAATTAAAAAGCCCTACTAAAAGGCACTACGTCGTTTGCTTCGCGAAAAATGGGATATATATTTTTAAATCTAATTTTAAACACGAGCGGAAATCGAAACCGAAACTTCGGCTTCGTCCGGCAACATTGGCCTCGGGCCGCCAAGTATGTGGCCATCACGTGGTACGAGATGTCACGTGATCGTCGGCCCAACGACGGGCGGGATGGGGGCGGGCGTGCGGCTGGCGCGAGTGTCGTCTGCACCGCACTCTTCGCCACGTTTTGGTGTCTACAGCATTCGACGACGTCTGCACAACTGCGGCATAAGTCTGCGACTCTGCGCACGTGGTGTCCATAGTGTGGACGAAACTCCGAGAGGCAATAATCACAAACGGTGAGACGACGACGGTGGTTGTGACGCGGAAGACGGCGGTAACGGCGGGATTACAGCGGGCGGTTGGTCTGCTCCCAAGAATCGCGCTGCGCAGGCGCGTACGCCAATCACGTGGACACCGCTGAGCGCCGAGAGGCAACGTTGCTGACGTCATGCGCCACGCTCGATCGGAGAAGTAAAAACAAGCAAAAGGGGGCCATGATGATGACGTTTAGCTCAATATTGGCTCCACCCATGCCGTAGTCTTGACTGCGCTGTTGGTTGCGCCTGAATTCGCCCGCTCGAGCCAGCCGATTTCGGCAACTTGGCGAGTTACAAAGTTTGCCGGACCGTTTAAGAAACATTTAGACAGAACTGCGTCGTAATATTTGACGTGTGGTCTTCCTAGGCGATACTGAAGAGGACTGCATTGTTTTTTCAAAACCAAAAATGAAGCGGAGTTGCCCTTTAAAGGGAAGATGGGGCGGTTCTGCATTTGAGAAAAAACACTTGAATTGTCTTCACTTGGCCGTTAGAATTACAGATTTCACAATTATGTTTCAATGCGCCGCAGAGCCATAAGAGCAATTTCAAAATAGGGCTGAAGCCCCGCCTTCCTAGCCTTGGGCAGCCAAAAGATCCGTCGATGACGTCACATACAGCGACTGTCTTTCGCGTTTTCTCGCGTTGAACAGTACTTGCACAGCAAATGGTTTCGGTATTCGGGTTCACGGGGTAAAAATACACTAGAATTCACTTCTAACTCATTATTTTCAAGAAGCTCCGTAGCTTGCCTTTAAGGTTGAATGGTGTCAGCTACTGGGAATGGGTCCCATTTTCCCATTGGAAGTTTGACACAATTGCTTATAGCATTTTAATAAGATAATGCTTAGTTTTGGAACTTTGGCATCTGGTCCAGACTTCAAGCGCTACATTTGGGCGGAGACAAGCGTTTCGCGATGCATAGTATGTTTTTACACTGAGCAAAAACGTGTAAATTTTTAGGGGGGAGCACGCCGTGGTTTATTTTAGCACTTGTCAGCAGCTAAGAGAACTGCAAGAATGTACAATTTGTCTTCAACAGAATGCTCAATTGATAATGCAGTATGGTTGCCAAATGCGTGCTCATTGTCATTTATCTCCATGTATTTGTGGTCATTAGCTGCCATTTTCTCAGTGAAAAATTTTTTTAAATGGCCTACAATTTTTTAATTGTAGAGCTGCAAGCCCTGGAACTTTGGCAACTAGTTCGGACCTTTAGCACTGTATGTTAAAGGAGATTCAGTGTTCATCAGCGATTAATCGTTTACACTAAATACTTCTCACTGGTACCCTGTGTTTTGAACCGATCTTGAAAGTGACGGGATTCCCAATGGGGCCACAAAAATACTGTACGAATCTCAGTTCGGAGTCAAGTCACTTGTTCACCAATTGATTGGTTATTTATATCATGCAGGAGTAATTTCTTTTTCATCGCTCTATATTCCCAGAGGAGTAGAATTTACCTGGTGTTACTTCATATTGTGTTAGTCAGGGAAGCAGAATGCATCAGAAGGCTTGCAGAATGCATAGACTCTAGAACAAGCAAAGTTTCTTCTTTTGCAGTCTCAGTTTCAGCTGCCTTTGTCTCTGCATTGCAGGTAGTGGCATATTTTTGGATGGAAGCACAGGCCATTTGATACGAAGTGATCTTTGTGCAAAACTTGTTTGTTTTTTTCTCTTGAGGGGACATTCCAATGAGCATGAAAATGTTTGCACGTGACTGCTCCGCCTTGTTTCACTAAAGCCTCGTGTTGTCGAGCATTTTACATATTGTCACGAATGACAAGTGATGAGGCGATAATAACTGGAGAAACTAAACGTTTAATGGGGCGAACTTGTGCCCAAAAAAATAAAAAGGGAACAGAATAAAGCAGAGCGTCGCGGGCGTCGAGTCGGCATGACAGCAGAATCGAACTCTGGGCGAAACTGACTCCGCTCGCCATGCGGAGTCCCTTATGTACCCTCGTGGATTTCTGGATCATTCAGCGTAGAACGTTTGGTGCGTAGAACTTTCGGAACTCGGTCAGAAGAGAATGTTCTCGAACTTGCGAGAAGGCCAAGTTGAAAGAATAAATAAAAGGACAATCGTCTGACTGGAATCGAACCTACACCTTCCACGCGACAGTCAAGCGCGGTAACCACTCGGCGACGCACGCGCTTGCTTGCCAACGCACGTGGCAATATTAAAGGGATACTACAACGAAATTTCGGCGCTCATTTTTTGGTCTATATGTGTTCAAAAGAGCAGTATCACGTGGAACATACCAATATCGTGTTAAAAAAGTCTCGAAAAGGAATTTTAAAACGAATTAAACGATTAGCAAAGAGCACCTGGTGGATGTCGCTAACGCCTCGTTTGTAATGCTCGTCTAGGAACCTTGACAGCTAGTGACGGAGGTTGTCTCGTCTCCGGCCACGACGAGAGAAGGGGGGAAGCAGGAACTCCCCTCTTCCCGAGAATCTTTTTTGTGTGTCGCAGAACTCGCTATTGTCCCCCTAGAAGATTATGGAAGATTAACCCGTCACTCCAAATTCGTACAAAAGCAGCCGCTTCGGTGGCTGGAACGACTAGGCCATCCTCTCGACGTCAGCCTCGCCGTAGCTTTGCTCGTCTTGAGACGACCTACGTCACGATTGCGTTGGATGTCACGTGCTCTAAGCTGGGCCTTCTCCGAGCGCTTGCCAGAGTGGGCCGTTTATAACGAAAAATACAGCCACCAGGATCAAAATACAAACGTGCGATTGTCATTTACGGATATTGTGGATCATATTCAACCTATTTTTGAACACAACGGGAATATTTCAAATTTCGTTGAAGTATCCCTTTAAACTAACCAAATCAGTTTTAAGTACTAAAACTGACTTGGTTAATTTATATTCTTTTTAAAATATGTGATCCAAGATTGCCTGATGCCTTCGAGGCTCTTTTCTTTCTTTATGTTAACTTTAGTGTGCTGAAATTGAGAGGGGCTTTGACGAGAGTCTGGTATTGTGGCCAATTCCCATCTGGCAACGCTTGTGGAATGCAGGGACTCGCTAAGTGTAGGTTTTCTTTCCTAGGAGAGGTTGCAACGGGCCCTAACGAAGATTAGTAGCAGTAAACCATTTCTTTTGCTTAGTCGTTTATTGATAGAACATACTGTTTCTTTCCCTGGCAGTAGAATATATGAATGTTTGTATATATGTCAGCACCTAGAATATATTTAATCCAATATGATAACATATCACTCTCCTGCAATAATGCCCTTTGGGGCAGTGCAGGATAACCTGAACAAATATATAAAGTGCTGTGGAGTTTTTTTTAGCTTTCGAACCACATTTCCACGAAAGTGACAGCTATAAAAAAAAAATAAAAATGAATGGTGACAGCACTTTATTTAGACCACTGCTGTTAGCAGCTGGAGGTGGGCTTCAGTAGCTGCGTCTCCCCCGCGCTCCCCCAGTGTTCACCTTGAGGTTTAGAACCTCAAAGTTAACCTGGGGGGAGTGCGGTGCCAAAAGGTCGAACAAAAAGGCAAGAAGGTTTCTACCATCCCTTATGTTCACTATTTGTTGCACGGTTTAAAAGGAGTTGCTTCGGGGTACGGTGTGGACGTTATGTTCTTGGCACGGCATAAGTTGAGCGGGATTTGCTTTGCTGTTGAAAGGCAGGCAGGCAAGAAAAAAATCCAAGAGGGGAGAATGAAAACAATATTCTTTTTCTTGCTGATAAGTTTTTTCATTCATATAAATCGCGCAAGCGTTCACAATGTCTGTTCTTGTTTTGGCTTTTCAGTGAAATTTAATCTTTCTCAATTATCTTTTGATCCAGGTGACGTCATGCTCTCAAACTTTCGAGCTCTATCCCAAATTCTAGCATCACATCCTCGCATAGTTTGAGCCTTCTGCGCTGCATAGTTACTTTCCGCGGGCCGAAAAACACTGTTTTCTTTTCTCGAGAATGCACGGTATATTTTTCTTTGTTGGTGCATTCCAGCCACAGGTTTTTAGTCTGCCGTCAAAACTTGCTGTGGCAGTTACAGATTAATCAGGCAAATATTATGAAGTTTACTTGGTGAATTTGAAGTAGGTGATCACATCACACTCATGCCCTCACATCTGCAACATGCAGTGCATCAGTAATGTTATCCCATAGAAATAATTGTCTTTATTTCAAATGCCTTTTTGCTTGATAACATTTTTGGTCTGTAAAAAGAACAGCCTGCATAAATATTGTATGTGGTGGCTTTGGGTAATCAACACTGATTCTTCTAATTATTCAAGAGTGGAAAGTGGGGGAAGAGTATATATGCTTTTGAACATGATCTTGTCTTTTAATTTCTTGAGGACTGCGAGACACCATTGAAGTTTTTTTTTTTTCTTGGGATATTTTTGAGGCCTGCCCCACTTGTGGAGGGGCTTGCCCGTGTTACCGCAGCAAAGCATGTTTCAGCTTGCTCATTATCGGGTGCTCCGATTGCCTGAACAGTTCTCTGAAGTGTTTGCCAGCACTTGAAAGAGTGTACCTTCTCCCCTGATTGCAGCTCTGCTATTATGAAGCGCTCCCTCGAGACCTGCACTTTCCTCTCTTCTAGTTTGTTCATTTTCTGACTGCAAAGCCGCTTTGTCTCGGATCAAATATAGATATATAACATTATAAGTTTTGTTTTTCTCAACAAGTTGTTGAAAAATGGAACAGTAACTCATCTGCAATAGAGTTATTTTTGAAAGCATTGGAAGACTCTTTAATGAAATGTTGAATTTTTCTTCTTGTATTATTTCTGTTGCATTTTCATAATACTGAGTTGTATTTTCTGTATATCGCTATTCTCATTTTTGTGCAACTGCGTGCATAGTGATTTGTACAAGTCTCTCCTGACTCAACCTCCAAAAAGTAAATTGGCAGTATTAGCAATAATCAAATAAATAACAGTGCTGCATAGAAATGACACTGGTGCAGAAGCTTCTTGACTGGTAGAAGCAGTATTCTTTTTTCATGGGGCAATGGGACAGAGGCATCGCATGTGCAGATGGCCTCCCCCCATAATGAGGAGGTGGGGTAATATGGCAACGTTTAGGGTGAAACACGTTTCCATTTTATTCACATGTTGCGGAACCCCTATAATTACATGCATTCGGGTTCCATTTCATGGCGACGGCAGTGTCTGCAATGTGGTGCCATCGTTGTGAGCCCTTTGCCCCCTCTTTGGTGGGCTGGGTGGCTGCCCTGTCCCTTAGCACTTTGTTGACAAGTGTTGCCTCAAGCA